>NC_091191.1:22962641-23175947 GCF_040958095.1 Procambarus clarkii | reverse complement strand
AATAATGCCCTACATATAATCAACCTATATGTGCCACAGAGTAAACTTGACCTTGACACACTGCCTGAGTTTGTTAATGAAGAACCTACCCTGCTGGTCGGTGATCGAAATGCCAGACACCCACACTTTGGTGCCAACTGTCATCAGCACAATGTCAATGGACGGAAACTGTCACTCTATGTCAGGGGAAGTGAAAACATTAGGGTCCTGGGTGATGAACAGCCAACTCACCTCAGAGGAGGAAGATTAGACTATGCTCTCCTGCTGAATGCACAGGACACGGATGCTAGGCTGTGTACACACATTGTGCACAGTTTATGTAGTGACCAGGGAGCCGGTCGGCCGAGCGGACAGCACGCTGGACTGTGATTCTGTGGTCCCGGGTTCGATCCCGGGCGCCGGTGAGAAACAATGGGCAGAGTTTCTTTCACCCTATGCCCCTGTTACCTAGCAGTAAAATAGGTACCTGGGTGTCAGTCAGCTGTCACGGGCTGCTTCCTGGGGGTGGAGGCTTGTTCTAGGACCGGGCCGCGGGGACACTAAAAAGCCCCGAAATCATCTCAAGATAACCATTGGGCACTGATTACCACCGTCAACCACAAGAGAAGGAAAGAGACAAATCAAATCAAAAGGTTATCACTCGGACCAGATAAGAGGCAGCACTTCATAAACAAGATGAGTGACTGGTTCACGGAATACTAAATCCCAGAAAAAATTATTTATTTGTTGATGACCTTAATAACCAAACTGAGAGCTGTTTCAGAGTTCCGCGCCGTGCGACTAGGCGAAGTAACCCTCAGAAGAGAAGAAAATGGTATGAGAACGATTACATAAAGATGCTTAACGCAAATGTAAGGTACATGAGAAGAGAGTACCTCTTCATCCAAGAGCTGTTTAAAACTGTGTGTCAAGTAGCCAGGAAAGAGAAGATTAAAGAGCGGGAAAAACAATGGCTTGAATTCACTAGCTCTATTAGAAGAGAAACATCTGCAAGACAAGTGTGGGCAAAAATTCAGATAGCTAAGGGGGGCAGAGCCCGGCCTGCGGCTCACAAAGACCCCCAGGGTAAGGCTGAGGAACTAATTCACAAGTGGAGTGATGCAGCATCCTCCTCCTCCCTCCCTGCAGAAGTAAACAGGGAACAGCTCCTCCGACCTAATACAGAAGAATTAGGATAACAAGAGCACAGTCTAGTGATGACGAGTATAGCCAACCAATCACAGCCCAGGAAATAAGATAGACTATAAAAAAGGGTAAAAGTACAGCACCTGGTGAAGATGGCGTCACCTACGACATAGTGCACTGTGTGAAGTGTCTGGGAATCCACTACTCCACCTGTGCAACAAGTCATTCCTAAGTCGGGTGTTGCCCACACAATGGAAACATTGTAAAAAATTTATTCAAGTTATGGGGCCGAGTGCAACATTTCAGGGGTTTAGCTCGGAGGAGTAATGTAGCGGATGAGATACATTGGCCGCCCGCCGCACTCTAATGCCTTGTGTTCACTCCACCCCGCCACAGTAATGTAACCCAGGTTGTATAGTATACCAGGATATAAGTCAGGTTATACAGTATACCAGGATATAAGTCAGGTTATACAGTATACCAGGATATAAGATAGGTTATACAGTATACCAGGATATAAGTCAGGTTATACAGTATACCTGGATATAAGTCAGGTTATATAGTATACCAGGATATAAGTCAGGTTATACAGTATACCAGGATATAAGTCAGGTTATACAGTATACCAGGATATAAGTCAGGTTATACAGTATACCAGGATATAAGTCAGGTTATACAGTATACCTGGATATAAGTCAGGTTATATAGTATACCAGGATATAAGTCAGGTTATACAGTATACCAGGATATAAGTCAGGTTATACAGTATACCAGGATATAAGATAGGTTATACAGTATACCAGGATATAAGTCAGGTTATACAGTATACCTGGATATAAGTCAGGTTATATAGTATACCAGGATATAAGTCAGGTTATACAGTATACCTGGATATAAGTCAGGTTGTATAGTATACCAGGATATAAGTCAGGTTATACAGTATACCAGGATATAAGTCAGGTTATACAGTATACCAGGATATAAGATAGGTTATACAGTATACCAGGATATAAGTCAGGTTATACAGTATACCTGGATATAAGTCAGGTTATATAGTATACCAGGATATAAGTCAGGTTATACAGTATACCAGGATATAAGTCAGGTTATACAGTATACCAGGATATAAGTCAGGTTATACAGTATACCAGGATATAAGTCAGGTTATACAGTATACCTGGATATAAGTCAGGTTATATAGTATACCAGGATATAAGTCAGGTTATACAGTATACCAGGATATAAGTCAGGTTATACAGTATACCAGGATATAAGTCAGGTTATACAGTATACCTGGATATAAGTCAGGTTATATAGTATACCAGGATATAAGTCAGGTTAAACAGTATACCAGGATATAAGTCAGGTTATACAGTATACCAGGATATAAGTCAGGTTATACAGTATACCAGGATATAAGTCAGGTTATACAGTATACCAGGATATAAGTCAGGTTATATAGTATACCAGGATATAAGTCAGGTTATATAGTATACCAGGATATAAGTCAGGTTATACAGTATACCAAGATATAAGTCAGGTTATACAGTATACCAGGATATAAGTCAGGTTATACAGTATACCAAGATATAAGTCAGGTTATACAGTATATCAGGATATAAGTCAGGTTATACAGTATACCAAGATATAAGTCAGGTTATACAGTATACCAGGATATAAGTAAGGTTGTATAGTATACCAGGATATAAGTGAGGTTACATAGTATACCAGGATATAAGTCAGGTTATACAGTATACCAGGATATAAGTCAGGTTATATAGTATACCAGGATATAAGTCAGGTTATACAGTATACCAGGATATAAGTCAGGTTATACAGTATACCAGGATATAAGTAAGGTTGTATAGTATACCAGGATATAAGTGAGGTTACATAGTATACCAGGATATAAGTCAGGTTATACAGTATACCAGGATATAAGTCAGGTTATATAGTATACCAGGATATAAGTCAGGTTATACAGTATACCAGGATATAAGTCAGGTTATACAGTATACCAGGATATAAGTCAGGTTATACAGTATACCAGGATATAAGTCAGGTTATATAGTATACCAGGATATAAGTCAGGTTATACAGTATACCAGGATATAAGTCAGGTTATACAGTATACCAGGATATAAGTCAGGTTATACAGTATACCAGGATATAAGTCAGGTTATATAGTATACCAGGATATAAGTCAGGTTATACAGTATACCAGGATATAAGTCAGGTTATACAGTATACCAGGATATAAGTAAGGTTGTATAGTATACCAGGATATAAGTGAGGTTACATAGTATACCAGGATATAAGTCAGGTTATACAGTATACCAGGATATAAGTCAGGTTATATAGTATACCAGGATATAAGTCAGGTTATACAGTATACCAGGATATAAGTCAGGTTATACAGTATACCAGGATATAAGTCAGGTTATACAGTATACCAGGATATAAGTCAGGTTATATAGTATACCAGGATATAAGTCAGGTTATACAGTATACCAGGATATAAGTCAGGTTATACAGTATACCAGGATATAAGTCAGGTTATACAGTATACCAGGATATAAGTCAGGTTATACAGTATACCAGGATATAAGTCAGGTTATACAGTATACCAGGATATAAGATAGGTTGTACAGTATACCAGGATATAAGTCAGGTTATATAGTATACCAGGATATAAGTCAGGTTATACAGTATACCAGGATATAAGTCAGGTTATACAGTATACCAGGATATAAGTCAGGTTATACAGTATACCAGGATATAAGTCAGGTTATACAGTATACCAAGATATAAGATAGGTTGTACAGTATACCAGGATATAAGTCAGGTTATATAGTATACTAGGATATAAGTCAGGTTACACAGTATACCAGGATATAAGTCAGGTTATACAGTATACCAGGATATAAGTCAGGTTATATAGTATACTAGGATATAAGTCAGGTTATATAGTATACCAGGATATAAGTCAGGTTATACAGTATACCAGGATATAAGTCAGGTTATACAGTATACCAGGATATAAGTCAGGTTATACAGTATACCAGGATATAAGTCAGGTTATATAGTATACCAAGATATAAGATAGGTTGTACAGTATACCAGGATATAAGTCAGGTTATATAGTATACCAGGATATAAGTCAGGTTATACAGTATACCTGGATATAAGTCAGGTTATACAGTATACCAGGATATAAGTCAGGTTATACAGTATACCAGGATATAAGTCAGGTTATACAGTATACCAGGATATAAGTCAGGTTATACAGTATACCAGGATATAAGTCAGGTTATACAGTATACCAAGATATAAGATAGGTTGTACAGTATACCAGGATATAAGTCAGGTTATATAGTATACCAGGATATAAGTCAGGTTGTATAGTATACCAGGATATAAGTCAGGTTATATAGTATACCAGGATATAAGTCAGGTTATACAGTATACCAGGATATAAGTCAGGTTATATAGTATACCAGGATATAAGTCAGGTTATACAATATACCAGGACATAAGCCAGGATGTATAGTATACCAGGATATAAGCCAGTTGTATAGTATACCAGGATATAAGGCAGGTTGTATAGTATACCAGGATATAAGAGAGGTTGTACAGTATACCAGGACATAAGCCAGGTTGTATAAAATACCAGGATATATGCCAGGTTGTACAGTATTAGAGGATATAAGAGAGGTTGTATAGTATACCTATATATAAGAGAGGTTGTATAGTATACCAGGATATAAGCCAGGTTGTAAAGTATACCAGGATATAAGCCAGGTTGTAAAGTATACCAGGATATAAGGCCATCACCCAGATATGGCTTCTTAAACCTTGCTGCAATCAACCTCACTGAGGACCAAATCACTCTCTTAAATCTGGGCACAAACTGTCACGTTATGTCCAGACCAAGTGAGATGGCCCGGAAAGTGGAGTTGGAGATCCTATTGGACGACATATTCGACCTCGAGACGCAAAAGATTACCACTAAAGACACCTTGCATTCAGGGGAAAATGTGAGAGATCCCTCACTGTCTCTAGTGGTCATGGGAGGGGGTATCTGGGGGTAAATAACCCAGAAATATATATCTATATATATATATATATATATATATATATATATATATATATATATATATATATATATATATATATATATATATATATATATATATATATATAAATATATATATATATATATATATATATATATATATATATATATATATATATATACAGGCACTCAGTATAGTGTGGAGGAAGAGCTTGGACACGGGGAAGATACCAGATGCACTTAAAGTAGCAGACATAGCCCCTCTACACAAGGGAGGGAGCAAAGCATTGGCAAAGAATTATAGACCAGTTGCGCTAACATCGCATATCATAAAAGTATTTGAGAGAGTGATTAGGAGTCAGATCACCAGTTTCATGGAGACCAGTGACCTTCACAACCCAGGCCAACATGGATTTCGAGCGGGAAGATCGTGCCTCTCACAGCTACTTGAGCACTACGACAAAGTCACTGAGGCATTAGAAGAAAAACAGAATGCTGATGTGATATTCACGGACTTCGCAAAGGCTTTCGATAAATGTGACCATGGCGTGATAGCACACAAAATGAAGTCAATGGGAATAACCGGTAAAGTAGGACGCTGGATACTCAGTTTTCTGTCAAACAGGACTCAGCGAGTAACTGTCAACCATATAAAATCTAGTCCAAGTGCATTGAAAAGCTCTGTACCTCAGGGTACAGTCCTTGCACCGCTGCTTTTCCTTATTCTCATATCAGATATAGACAAAAATACAAGTCACAGCTTCGTATCATCCTTTGCAGATGACACAAAAATCAGTATGAAAATTATCTCGGCTGAAGACACTGAAAAACTTCAAGCTGATATTAATAAAGTTTTCGACTGGGCATCAGAAAATAACATGATGTTTAACAGTGATAAATTCCAGGTACTCAAGTACGGTAAAAATGAGGACCTTAAACATAATACAGAGTACAAAACACAATCAAATGTGCCCATAGTAGGAAAACAGCATGTAAAGGATTTGGAAATAATAATGTCTGACGACCTAACGTTTAAGGAGCATAACCAAGCAAATATTGCGACAGCCAGAAAAATGATAGGATGGATTACGAGAACTTTCAGATCCAGGGATCCCATCACAATGGCTGTACTCTTCAAGTCACTTGTGTTGTCCCGTCTTGAGTACTGCTCAGTACTCACTTCCTCCTTCAGAGCAGGAGAGATTGCTGAAATAGAGGGAATACAGAGAACATATACGGCATGCATAGACGCAATAAAGCACCTAAATTATTGGGATCGTCTCAAAGCTCTCCAAATGTACTTACTTGAAAGTAGACGAGAGAGATATCAAATAATATACACCTGGAAGATACTGGAGGGCCAAGTACCAAATCTACACAGTAAAATAACAACGTACTGGAGTGAACGATATGGAAGAAAATGCAGAATAGAACCAGTGAAGAGCAGAGGTGCCATAGGCACAATCAGAGAACACTGTATAAACATCAGAGGTCCGCGGCTGTTCAACACCCTCAGAGCAAGCATCAGAAATATTGCCGGAACAACCGTGGACATCTTCAAGAGGAAGGTTAGGTAGCCGAAAAAGTTAGGTTAGGTTAGGTTAGGTAGGTTAGGTAGTCGAAAAAGAATTAATTCATGAAAACTTGGCTTTTTAGGCAAATTGGGCATTGCATAGTAGGCTGAGAAGTGCGTTCTGGCTACTAGGTACGACATATATATATATATATATATATATATATATATATATATATATATATATATATATATATATATATATATATATATATATATATATATATATATATATATATATGTCGTACCTAATAGCCAGAACGCACTTCTCAGCCTACTATTCAAGGCCCGATTTGCCTAATAAGCCAAGTTTTCATGAATTAATGTTTTTTCGTCTACCTAACCTACCTAACCTAACCTAACCTAGCTTTTTTTGGCTACCTAACCTAACCTTACCTATAAATATAGGTTAGGTTAGGTTAGGTAGGGTTGGTTAGGTTCGGTCATATATCTACGTTAATTTTAACTCCAATAAAAAAAAATTGACCTCATACATAGAGAAAAGGGTTGCTTTATCATTTCATAAGAAAAAAATTATAGTAAATATATTAATTCAGGAAAACTTGGCTTATTAGGCAAATTTGGCCTTGCATAGTAGGCTGACAAGTGCGTTCTGGCTACTAGGTACGACATATATATATATATATATATATATATATATATATATATATATATATATATATATATATATATGTATATTGGTAGCAATCTTTCTTGTAAACATATATTGTTGAATAAGACCAAATGGGAAAGATTAAAAATTCTAACACGAATCTTCTCAACATTTCTTACGTTCTTCTTCACTGTCGAGGGTAATTGATAAATTAACTCTCCAAAATTCATTCTTTATTTCTGGTCTGACGCATGAATGCATTTCGTACTGCTTATTACATTTTCAAAGACTTAGTTTACACATAAAATACCTTATACTTATACTCGTTTTGGGGTGAGGTGATATGGTACAAAAGTTTTGGGTGAGGTGATATGGTACAAAAGTTTTGGGTGAGGTGATATGGTACAAAAGTTTTGGGTGAGGTGATATGGTACAAAAGTTTTGGGTGAGGTGATATGGTACAAAAGTTTTGGGTGAGGTGATATGGTACAAAAGTTTTGGGTGAGGTGATATGGTACAAAAGTTTTGGGTGAGGTGATATGGTACAAAAGTTTTGGGTGAGGTGACAGTGCATATGCAAGAACACGAAACAATGGGTATCAATTGGGTATGAAAACATAAGAATGGAAGTAACTGCAGAAGGCCTATTGACCCATACTTCCTCTTGATGCTTCTATATTGGTGCGGAGTCTTGAAGTGGGTAACTTGCTGACAGTGTCACCAGTACTGGGGGTAACTTGCTGACAGTGTCACCAGTACTGGGGGTAACTTACTGACAGTGTCACCAGTACTGGGGGTAACTTACTGACAGTGTCACCAGTAGTGGTGGTAACTTACTGACAGTGTCACCAGTAGTGGTGGTAACTTACTGACAGTGTCACCAGTAGTGGTGGTAACTTACTGACAGTGTCACCAGTAGTGGGAGTAACTTACTGACAGTGTCACCAGTAGTGGTGGTAACTTGCTGACAGTGTCACCAGTTGTCGGAAAATCCGACAGCATTTAATATATCATACATACAGATAATAGCTGTATTACCAACAAGTTACCCATAGAAAACGTAACTTGTAGTGGAATTACCGTCTATAGAAAACGGGATATCATCACCACATACTATTATAATTCACCAGCTATTCTGCTGGGAATTGTTCTTAAATACATTAGTCTTTGGACTTTACCATCATAAAAACATCTTATATAAATTAACTTAATTATCAATATTAAAGTAGAGTAAATGTGACCCTTCTATCACTTTCTGAATTCTGGACAATGTCGGCCAGACGTCAATAGAATGGAGTGTTATACAGCCATTGTTGTGTCACCTCCGAGACGTGTGGAGCAAACCAGCTCCTATCATATCTGGACAATGTCGGCCAGACGTCAATAGTATGGAGTGCTAAACAATCATTGTTGTATTGAGACCAGAGGCTCACACGGGAGCAAATTCGGCTCCTGTTAAATTTACTTGGACGTAGTGTTATGGAACCCAAAGGTGTACCATTGTCAACACGCTGTCTACAAATACAAGTTAAGTGTCTATCCGAAACCCGTTTATCATTCATTTGTGGCCATTAATGTCAGGATATAGGGTTAGCCGGTTAGAACGCGAAATCGCCTCATACTAAAGGTAATTAAGCCAGGTCTTTCATGTTCCATGTACTGTATAGTGTTTTCTCTGATATAGCTTGTCATATATAGGATTCTGGCTTCACAGCTAGCGCACTTTTGACAGGTCAAGACGAGGATGCAAGATTATGTGCACCAGTTACTGGGTGATAGAAGCTACCTCAAAGAGGATAATTTGGTGTCTACACTCTAGTTATACCTGGTGGACTAACCTGCTGTACTATAAGAGAAGGAACCTCATCAATGTATGTAGCTATTACTGTAGTTTGATTGGCTGCATATATATTAATTTAATAAACCCCCCCTAATGTGTAGAGGATCGATTTGTGAGATTATGAGATTATTGCAGAAATACAGTCCACTTATCATTATACAAATTGCTATCGAAGTATATAAATTAACGTAAATATAAATTCATATAAATTAAATAAATATAAATCTCACAGGTCGGTTCCCACATTATTTGGTCATCTTCGAACCGGATGACGGATTATTTGATCCTTTGAACCCACATTTGGTCATCTTAGTACCGGATGAACCAGTTAACCAAACCAGTGGATTCATTAAATATACTAGTGCAGTGTTATTTAAACAAAGCCAGTCAAGACAGCGGCGTTGCCTCGTGGGAGCTCAGGAGCCTCCCTCAGCCCAGTTCAGCTTCGTCAGCGGTTTCATGCACACCCACAGATATTTGGTGGCGTGTTATTTCGTGAAATGACAGCGCTAATATTGAAGCCAGCCAAATGTAGTGGCTGTGGTGTCGCGTGATTCTACGAATTTTGTGGAGTTTATTTCGCGAGGTCACTAATAATATTTAATACTTCTTGATAATATAAGAAGTTTCATAGAGGCAATTAAGAGGCTATTATCAATAATTGTGTATATTATTTCTCCAAAATAGAGAATCATTTAATATATATTGCACTAGTGATCACAGTATAATATTTACTAATTGCCAACCCACAACAGGGTAGGATATTAACCATTGACTAGTTGAACTATTATCGTTCATCCTTGTCCCATTATTACCATAGTCAGTTGTACTATATTGAATAACCTAACACCATTAATGAATGGTCCAGACCCTATTTTGGGTGTAATTTTTATCAACTCGAGTTGAGTTGTGTATATATAATAATTTACTTATGATCATTACACCTTTGAGTGATTAATTAGTGTCTCTACCATCCTAGGGTGATATAGAAGAGCTAACCTAAAGGTACTTTCAGTGACACTGGTTTATCACTCAAATCATTAGTGTGGATGATTGTATATATATATAATGTGTATTAATTTTAAGTGCTAACCTCTAGTAGAGGTAGGATTATTGCCTAGTGAGTGCAGAATTTACCCTAGGCTACCATTAGTGTTTGTTCAGTATTATGAGCAGCCCAAGTACAAGTCCCACAAGGCTTCACCAACGAGCCAGTATGGATAATGCAGGGAGAATGAAAAGAACCCTTGCAGGTCTTAAAGGCCACTTAACAAGACAGATCAAGAAATGTGAAGATTTGTCACAACAATCAACAGTTGATTATGCTGACCTGGAAAGCTATTATCAAGCAGCTGCAGGTAAATTTGAGCAAATCAAATGTCAAATAGCAACATATGTGGCTGAACTTGCCAACACTAATTTATCAGAAACAGAAATAGACGACATTATGGTTGATCTTGCGAATTATGAAGATCACACTCAGGCCACGTTACAGCCTTATGTCAAATTAATTGCCCAGAACAAAGCAACAGCAACAACAGTTGCATCTAATACGAGTCAAGCAGAAGCTCGACTCCCTCCAATTAATTTACCCACTTTCTCAGGAAAAGATGAGGAAGATTGGGACGAATTTTGGAACAAATTCGTTGACCTTGTAGACTCAAAACAATCTTTACCAAAGAGTAGTAAATTCTCTTATTTGCAAGGCCAATTATCAGGTGAGGCTAAAACAGTAGTATCCCATCTGAGATTAACTAATGACGGCTATGATCTGGCAGTAAAACTCCTCAAGGATAATTATGCTGATCCAGAAGTAAGAACATCACATTTAGTTCATGAGCTGTTGCATTTACCCCCACCGGAGGCTTCAGCTGATTCACTCCAAGTCTTCAAGCTGGAGGTAGAATCATTGATCAATGCCCTCAGCCTGACAGCAGATACAAACGGGGCTGAGTGGGTCTTGAAAATAATTGTCCAGGAAAAAATACCTAGGGACATATTGAGACAAATGAGTGCTCATTACAATAAAAGCATCTTATCCATGAATGAAATATCTGAAGGTTTAAAGTCAGTAGTTCATCAATTACGAACACATGACAAATTAAAACCACCAAGTAAACCCTCAGAAACCAACAATAGTAAACCACAGAGTACCAAAGGTACTCCAAATCAATCTAGACAATATAATTCAACACCAAAGTGGAACAGTGGCAGTGTGGGCGTATATGCAGTGGGACCCTCCAAGCCTATAGTTACTGTGTCACCCAAGAACATGACACCAAAGGGTACAGGAAGCTATGGAACATGTTTGTTCTGCAATGAGAAACATTCAATGTACCACTGCTCTAATTTTCCTGATAGTGACGCCCGTGTTGAGCGACTCAAAGATTTGCAACATTGCACGAGGTGCCTCAGGAAACATAACATCAAGGACTGTGATACCCAATTACACCCTTGTAATAGGTGTAACAAAGGTCAGCACCATGCAGCATTGTGCAGAGACACCAAAACAACGTCTCCAAACCCCAAGGTGGAAGATAGCATTCCCACCACAGTACAGTACTGCAAGGTGCAACAAACAAAGAGTGTCCAATCGGCAAAGTCTAAAGGTAATACGACTTTGCCTACTGCCCAAATTACCATCCTGAATAAGAGGGCCAAGGTCCATACCCGTGGGTTGTTTGACCAAGGATCCCAGAGAACATATATCACTAAAAAGTTGGCAGATGAATTACAATTAAGGCCTGTAGCCCAGACGTCATTCAACATCTCAGGGTTTGTAACAGATGCAGGACCTCAAGTCTACCAGGTGGTACAACCATCAGTACGTTTAGGCAGGTACATCTGTCGAGTACAAGCCATTGTGGTGGACAAAATACCAGTAGACCTACAAGTTCAAGGTCTGAGAGCAACAGCCAAATTCCTGAGAAATAGAGGAATAAAATTGGCAGATAATATTAAGTCTGATCACCTCACTGACTTCGGTCTCCTTGTTGGGACAGACTATTGTCATCGATTCATCGGTAGCCCTACTAAATATCAGGGTATAACCATGTTAAACTCTGCAGGAGGTAAATTACTCTCAGGCCCAGTATCAAGCCTGAGGAGACCTATGCCTGCAGATAAACAATACCAGTAGAAATCTAAATTTGTCAGCTGATTATATTTCTCCAGTAGCATTATACTAAGGAGATTACAGCTGACTATACCAACAGAGGTTGATGTTAGTATCATCATTTAAAGCTGGAGATGAGTTCATGAGGCCTCAGTGGCAAATCAGTGAACAGTAGCCTAAAACAGCTACAAGTCACTGCGACCAATGTCACTGAACCCACTGCAGTCTCAGAACCATACTTTACTTTAATGATGAGCTATTCAATCTTCTGAATCAATTAACTAAATTAAACCCCAATAAATCTGATGACTGATTTGATACATTTATTATTTAATCAAGATGTATTCCATGGGCCTCAGTGTTTATATATCAGTGACCAGTTACCTGAAGAAACTTCAAGTTATATCTAATGTCACTGATCTCACTGCAGTCCCTGAATCAT
This sequence comes from Procambarus clarkii, assembly GCF_040958095.1. Classification (NCBI taxonomy): domain Eukaryota; kingdom Metazoa; phylum Arthropoda; class Malacostraca; order Decapoda; family Cambaridae; genus Procambarus; species Procambarus clarkii. Next base: position 23,163,164 of record NC_091191.1, on the reverse strand, counting down.
ACTTGACTGTAGTACTTGATCACATCCAGTCTTCTGGGTTAAATAATATGTAATAAGGCTTGAATATTAGCCTTTCAAGAGTTGACAGGGAAGTGAAATCGCATTAGACTTCTAACCCCTGCAACTCTAGTACGGGACATCCGTCCTGTACGAACAGACACACAAATGTGTGATTACTAACTATAATTTGAAGGAGGAGTATCGGTGTTCGTCTGTTCTAATTAGGACTTCGACCCGTGAGCAGCCCCCTGGGGAATTATGTCGGAAAATCCGACAGCATTTAATATATCATACATACAGATAATAGCTGTATTACCAACAAGTTACCCATAGAAAACGTAACTTGTAGTGGAATTACCGTCTATAGAAAACGGGATATCATCACCACATACTATTATAATTCACCAGCTATTCTGCTGGGAATTGTTCTTAAATACATTAGTCTTTGGACTTTACCATCATAAAAACATCTTATATAAATTAACTTAATTATCAATATTAAAGTAGAGTAAATGTGACCCTTCTATCACTTTCTGAATTCTGGACAATGTCGGCCAGACGTCAATAGAATGGAGTGTTATACAGCCATTGTTGTGTCACCTCCGAGACGTGTGGAGCAAACCAGCTCCTATCATATCTGGACAATGTCGGCCAGACGTCAATAGTATGGAGTGCTAAACAATCATTGTTGTATTGAGACCAGAGGCTCACACGGGAGCAAATTCGGCTCCTGTTAAATTTACTTGGACGTAGTGTTATGGAACCCAAAGGTGTACCATTGTCAACACGCTGTCTACAAATACAAGTTAAGTGTCTATCCGAAACCCGTTTATCATTCATTTGTGGCCATTAATGTCAGGATATAGGGTTAGCCGGTTAGAACGCGAAATCGCCTCATACTAAAGGTAATTAAGCCAGGTCTTTCATGTTCCATGTACTGTATAGTGTTTTCTCTGATATAGCTTGTCATATATAGGATTCTGGCTTCACAGCTAGCGCACTTTTGACAGGTCAAGACGAGGATGCAAGATTATGTGCACCAGTTACTGGGTGATAGAAGCTACCTCAAAGAGGATAATTTGGTGTCTACACTCTAGTTATACCTGGTGGACTAACCTGCTGTACTATAAGAGAAGGAACCTCATCAATGTATGTAGCTATTACTGTAGTTTGATTGGCTGCATATATATTAATTTAATAAACCCCCCCTAATGTGTAGAGGATCGATTTGTGAGATTATGAGATTATTGCAGAAATACAGTCCACTTATCATTATACAAATTGCTATCGAAGTATATAAATTAACGTAAATATAAATTCATATAAATTAAATAAATATAAATCTCACAGGTCGGTTCCCATACCAGTAGTGGGAGTAACTTACTGACAGTGTCACCAGTAGTGGTGGTAACTTACTGACAGTGTCACCAGTAGTGGTGGTAACTTACTGACAGTGTCACCAGTAGTGGGAGTAACTTACTGACAGTGTCACCAGTAGTAGGAGTAACTTACTGACAGTGTCACCAGTACTGGGAGTAACTTACTGACAGTGTCACCAGTAGTGGGAGTAACTTACTGACAGTGTCACCAGTAGTGGGAGTAACTTACTGACAGTGTCACCAGTAGTGGGAGTAACTTACTGACAGTGTCACCAGTAGTGGGAGTAACTTACTGACAGTGTCACCAGTAGTGGGAGTAACTTACTGACAGTGTCACCAGTAGTGGTGGTAACTTACTGACAGTGTCACCAGTAGTGGGAGTAACTTACTGACAGTGTCACCAGTAGTGGGAGTAACTTACTGACAGTGTCACCAGTACTGGGAGTAACTTACTGACAGTGTCACCAGTAGTGGGAGTAACTAAAATTTTAGGTAATTTTAAAAATGCTATATTCAATTTCTTTACAGTTTACTGTATGTCATAATCTTTGCGTTATTTCCTTTATTCCTGGCTAATGACCTGGTTCACGCTACGACGTAAACTGGGAATCACTCGAACGATGGTTGAAGTTACTTCATTTCCTCAAATGATTCAATGAAAACTATAAATTAATGATTTCTCCCTCTTCTCTCCCTCTCTCTTCCTTCTCCCTTCCTTCTCTCCCTCTCTCCTCCTCCTTCTCCTCTCCTTCTCTCCCTCTCTCCTCCTCCTTCTCTATCTCTCCCCTCCCTTTCTCCTTACTCCCCTCCTCCCACGCTGCAAAGGGGTGGCAGCGAGCCAGGATGGGGGGGGGGGGGACCGGGAGGGGTTGTTGGTGGGTGATATTGACTCTATATCACCCAAGACTCCTTATCTTCCCCTCACCCTGGGTGACCACCCTCACCCTGGGTGTCCACCCTCGCCTCCCTCACCCTGGGTGACCTCCCTCACCCTGGGTGACCTCCCTCACCCTGGGTGACCTCCCTCACCCTGGGTGACCTCCCTCACCCTGGGTGACCTCCCTCACCCTGGGTGACCACCCTCACCCTGGGTGACCTCCCTCACCCTGGGTGACCTCCCTCACCCTGGGTGACCACCCTCACCCTGGGTGACCTCCCTCACCCTGGGTGACCTCCCTCACCCTGGGTGACCTCCCTCACCCTGGGTGACCTCCCTCACCCTAGGTGACCACCCTCGCCCTGGCCACACGGAGGGTGAGGTGTGATGTTCCTGCTCCTAAGGTGAGGTGACACTGGATACCTTCACCAACAGTCCATAAAGACAGTCACTGAGCGTTGACCTGAGCCGCCTACCTCCTGCTGCTGTGCCACAAGACACAGCACTGTATCCGGACACAGACACCATCAACAGCCACTGTGGTAAACAGAGAACCTCACCATAACCTCTCATAACGTCAGAGATAATCATGTCCCGGATGTGACGGTCTATATATAATGACCTTGGTGTTGGTCTCTCAAGATACCCCTGGACAATGTCTTATCTTATCATTCTCATTATATTACTGATCATAGGAAATCTTAACTCTTGCCAGATTTTCAGTTAATCGTTTGTTTGATTCAAAGTTATTTAGAGTATTTTGGGGATGTGTTTCCGTCAGCTGAGTCGGTACTGTGTACTGTGTGTTGAGCAGTACCGTTGATCATCATAGTCACGTGTTGAGCAGTATCGTTGATCATCATTGTCACGTGTTGAGCAGTACCGTTGATCATCATAGTCACGTGTTGAGCAGTATCGTTGATCATCATTGTCACGTGTTGAGCAGTATCGTCGTTCATCATTGTCACGTGTTGAGCAGTATCGTTGATCATCAGTGTCACGTGTTGAGCAATATCGTTGATCATCATTGTGTTTGTGATGAATATATTCCCCATCCTGGCCCAAACATTGATGACTCTAAGACTTTGTCTCATAAGATGTACAGAAATCCCATTACAATTTCAGTGCACAAATTACAAGCTTAGAGCAGCTGTCCTAAGTCACCTTTCACTCTCTTACGTTCTCTTTCTCTCGCGTCATGCAGGTCGGCGTTCAATCCCCGACCGTCCAAGTAGTTGGGCACCATTCCTTCCCCCGTCCCATCCCAAATCCTTATCCTGACCCCTTCTAAGTGCTATATAGTCGTAATGGCTTGGCGCTTTCCCCCTAATAATTCCCTCCCTTCCCTCCTTCTTCCTTGCCTTAGAGTCCTTAGACTTAAATTAAAATAACATGACCAAAATTATACATTTCCCGCTTGTAATTCATGATAATTTGACAGACTCCATGACATAAGACTTGGTAATTACCTTGGGTCCGCTCTGGAGTGCGGCCGTAATAGTTAGGATATGTAGAGTGGTTCAGCTACACCCGCCACCGGTGCCAGCCTGGGACCTCCTTCCTCTTGTAGAGTGGTTCAGCTACACCCGCCACCCGTGCCAGCCTGGGACCTCCTTCCTGTTGTAGAGTGGTTCAGCTACACCCGCCACCCGTGCCAGCCTGGGACCTCCTTCCTGTTGTAGAGTGGTTCAGCTACACCCGCCACCCGTGCCAGCCTGGGACCTCCTTCCTGTTGTAGAGTGGTTCAGCTACACCCGCCACCCGTGCCAGCCTGGGACCTCCTTCCTGTTGTAGAGTGGTTCAGCTACACCCGCCACCCGTGCCAGCCTGGGACCTCCTTCCTCTAGTAGAGTGGTTCAGCTACACCCACCACCCGTGCCAGCCTGGGACCTCCTTCCTGTTGTAGAGTGGTTCAGCTACACCCACCACCCGTGCCAGCCTGGGACCTCCTTCCTCTTGTAGAGTGGTTCAGCTACACCCACCACCGGTGCCAGCCTGGGACCTCCTTCCTGTTGTAGAGTGGTTCAGCTACACCCACCACCGGTGCCAGCCTGGGACCTCCTTCCTCTAGTAGAGTGGTTCAGCTACACCCACCACCGGTGCCAGCCTGGGACCTCCTTCCTGTTGTAGAGTGGTTCAGCTACACCCACCACCGGTGCCAGCCTGGGAACTCCTTCCTGTTGTAGAGTGGTTCAGCTACACCCACCACCGGTGCCAGCCTGGGACCTCCTTCCTGTTGTAGAGTGGTTCAGCTACACCCACCACCCGTGCCAGCCTGGGACCTCCTTTCTCTTGTAGAGTGGTTCAGCTACACCCACCACCGGTGCCAGCCTGGGACCTCCTTCCTGTTGTAGAGTGGTTCAGCTACACCCACCACCGGTGCCAGCCTGGGACCTCCTTCCTCTTGTAGAGTGGTTCAGCTACACCCACCACCGGTGCCAGCCTGGGACCTCCTTCCTCTTGAAGAGTGGTTCAGCTACACCCACCACCGGTGCCAGCCTGGGACCTCCTTCCTCTTGTAGAGTGGTTCAGCTACACCCACCACCGGTGCCAGCCTGGGACCTCCTTCCTCTTGTAGAGTGGTTCAGCTACACCCGCCACCCGTGCCAGCCTGGGACCTCCTTCCTCTTGTAGAGTGGTTCAGCTACACCCACCACCGGTGCCAGCCTGGGACCTCCTTCCTCTTGTAGAGTGGTTCAGCTACACCCACCACCCGTGCCAGCCTGGGACCTCCTTCCTCTTGTAGAGTGGTTCAGCTACACCCACCACCGGTGCCAGCCTGGGACCTCCCTCCTCTTGTAGAGTGGTTCAGCTACACCCACCACCCGTGCCAGCCTGGGACCTCCTTCCTCTTGTAGAGTGGTTCAGCTACACCCACCACCGGTGCCAGCCTGGGACCTCCCTCCTCTTGTAGAGTGGTTCAGCTACACCCACCACCCGTGCCAGCCTGGGACCTCCCTCCTCTTGTAGAGTGGTTCAGCTACACCCACCACCGGTGCCAGCCTGGGACCTCCCTCCTCTTGTAGAGTGGTTCAGCTACACCCACCACCGGTGCCAGCCTGGGACCTCCTTCCTCTTGTAGAGTGGCTCAGCTACACCCACCACCGGTGCCAGCCTGGGACCTCCCTCCTCTTGTAGAGTGGTTCAGCTACACCCACCACCCGTGCCAGCCTGGGACCTCCTTCCTGTTGTAGAGTGGTTCAGCTACACCCACCACCGGTGCCAGCCTGGGACCTCCTTCCTCTTGTAGAGTGGTTCACCTACACCCACCACCGGTGCCAGCCTGGGACCTCCTTCCTCTTGTAGAGTGGTTCAGCTACACCCACCACCCGTGCCAGCCTGGGACCTCCTTTCTCTTGTAGAGTGGTTCAGCTACACCCACCACCGGTGCCAGCCTGGGACCTCCTTCCTGTTGTAGAGTGGTTCAGCTACACCCACCACCGGTGCCAGCCTGGGACCTCCTTCCTGTTGTAGAGTGGTTCAGCTACACCCACCACCGGTGCCAGCCTGGGACCTCCTTCCTCTTGAAGAGTGGTTCAGCTACACCCACCACCGGTGCCAGCCTGGGACCTCCTTCCTCTTGTAGAGTGGTTCAGCTACACCCACCACCGGTGCCAGCCTGGGACCTCCTTCCTGTTGTAGAGTGGTTCAGCTACACCCACCACCGGTGCCAGCCTGGGACCTCCTTCCTCTTGTAGAGTGGTTCAGCTACACCCACCACCGGTGCCAGCCTGGGACCTCCTTCCTCTTAAGCATTTTGGGCAGATAATTCTGTGTTTATCTTGAGTGAACTTGTTCCCTGTGACTATCGTCGCAGAAGGTTTTATTTACAAATTAAATGTAATGTAAAGAAAGTTGTTAATCCTTGATGATAAGGAGAGTCACGCACCTGGCGATAAGGAGAGTCACGCTCCTGGCGATAAGGAGAGTCACTCTCCTGGCGATAAGGAGAGTCACGTTCCTGGCGATAAGGAGAGTCACTCTCCTGGCGATGAGGAGAGTCACTCTCCTGGCGATAAGGAGAGTCACGTTCCTGGCGATAAGGAGAGTCACTCTCCTGGCGATAAGGAGAGTCACGCTCCTGGCGATAAGGAGAGTCTTCACTCTCCTGACCATTTGGGTGCCATATATGCTTGCACATCTCATTAGTTATATTTCGTACAACTTTAAAATCCTAGTAGCATGTTATAAAGTTATAATAAGTGACGGACTTACTAAGGCGTGCCTACCTACCTACCTACCTTCTTACCTACACAACTACCTACCTACCCACCTACCTACCTACCTACCTACCTACCTACATTCCTACCTACACAACTACCTACCTACCTACCTACACAACTACCTACCTACCTACATTCCTACCTACACAACTACCTACCTACCTACCTACACAACTACCTACCTACCTACCTACCTACCTACCTACCTACCTACCTACCTACCTACCTACCTACCTACCTACCTACCTACCTACACACCTATCTCCTACCCACCTATCTACTTACCTACCTACCTACCTACCTACCTACCTACGTACCTACCTACCTACCTACCTACCTACCTACCTACCTACACACCTATCTCCTACCTACCTACCTACCTACCTACCTACCTACCTACCCACCTATCTACTTACCTATCTACCTACCTACCTACCCACCTACCTACTTACCTACCTACCTACCCACTTACCTACCTACTTACCTACCTACCTACCTACCTACCTACCTACCTACCTACCTACCTACCTACCTACCTACCTACCCACCCACCTATCTACTTACCTATCTACCTACCTACCTACCTACCTACTTACCTACCTACCTACCCACCTACCTACCTACCTACCTACCTACCTACCTACCTACCTACCTACCTACCTACCCACCCACCTATCTACTTACCTTCCTACCTACGTACATACCCACCTGCCTACTTACCTACCTACCTACCTACCTACCTGCCTACCTACCCACCTACTTACTTACCTACCTACCTACCTACCTACCCACCTGCCTACCTACCTACCTACCTACCCAACCACCTATCTACTTACCTACCTACCTACCCACCTGCCTACTTACCTACCTACCTACCAACCTACCTACCTACCTACCCACCTACCTACCTACTTACCTACCTACCTACCTACCTACCTACTTACCTACCTACCTACCCACCTACCTACTTACCTACCTACCTACCTACTTACCTACCTACCTACCTACCTACCTACCTACCTACCTACCTACCTTCCTACTTACCTACCTTACTTGAAGGACTACCTTCACCAAACAAGTCCAACTGGAAGACAATATCTTTACTGAATTGTCTGGCATTTTATTTAAAAGTAAACACAGTTTATACAATACTTCTGTAAATACACAGGGATTCATTTAATTATTTGCTTCACAAAATATTATATTGACAGCCCAATATACAAAATAACGTTGACCTTAGTAATGAAATTTTATAGCCTTTTGATCACCATTTCATATTAAAAAACTATTTAATTATACCAAATCGAAAATTGTAACCGCGGGCTTAATTCAGTTTGCAATGTTGGCACAATACCTATTTGGCACCCACAGCGGGGATGGTGCCAACCTTACCCAGCACCCACAGCGGGGATGGTGCCAACTCTACCCAGCACCCACAGCAGGGATGGTGCCAACCTTACCCAGCACCCACAGCGGGGATGGTGCCAACCTTACCCAGCACCCACAGCAGGGATGGTGCCAACCTTACCCAGCACCCACAGCAGGGATGGTGCCAACCTTACCCAGCACCCACAGCAGGGATGGTGCCAACCTTACCCAGCACCCACAGCGGGGATGGTGCCAACTCTACCCAGCACCCACAGCAGGGATGGTGCCAACCTTACCCAGCACCCACAGCGGGGATGGTGCCAACCTTAACCAGCACCCACAGCAGGGATGGTGCCAACCTTACCCAGCACCCACAGTGGGGATGGTGCCAACCTTACCCAGCACCCACAGCGGGGATGGTGCCAACCTTACCCAGCACCCACAGCAGGGATGGTGCCAACCTTAACCAGCACCCACAGCAGGGATGGTGCCAACCTTACCCAGCACCCACAGCGGGGATGGTGCCAACCTTACCCAGCACCCATAGCAGGGATGGTGCCAACCTTACCCAGCACCCACAGCGGGGATGGTGCCAACTCTACCCAGCACCCAGAGCAGGGATGGTGCCAACCTTACCCAGCACCCACAGCGGGGATGGTGCCAACCTTACCCAGCACCCACAGCGGGGATGGTGCCAACCTTACCCAGCACCCACAGCAGGGATGGTGCCAACCTTACCCAGCACCCACAGCAGGGATGGTGCCAACCTTACCCAGCACCCACAGTGGGGATGGTGCCAACCTTACCCAGCACCCACAGCGGGGATGGTGCCAACCTTACCCAGCACCCACAGCACTGATGGTGCCAACCTTACCCAGCACCCACAGCAGGGATGGTGCCAACCTTACCCAGCACCCACAGCAGGGATGGTGCCAACCTTACCCAGCACCCACAGCGGGGATGGTGCCAACCTTACCCAGCACCCACAGCGGGGATGGTGCCAACCTTAACCAGCACCCACAGCAGGGATGGTGCCAGCCTTACCCAGCACCCACAGCGGGGATGGTGCCAACCTTACCCAGCACCCACAGCGGGGATGGTGCCAACTCTACCCAGCACCCACAGCGGGGATGGTGCCAACCTTACCCAGCACCCACAGCGGGGATGGTGCCAACCTTACCCAGCACCCACAGCAGGGATGGTGCCAACCTTACCCAGCACCCACAGCGGGGATGGTGCCAACCTTAACCAGCACCCACAGCAGGGATGGTGCCAACCTTACCCAGCACCCACAGCAGGGATGGTGCCAACCTTAACCAGCACCCACAGCGGGGATGGTGCCAACCTTAACCAGCACCCACAGCACTGATGGTGCCAACCTTACCCAGCACCCACAGCGGGGATGGTGCCAACCATACCCAGCACCCACAGCGGGGATGGTGCCAACCTTACCCAGCACCCACAGCGGGGATGGTGCCAACCATACCCAGCACCCACAACAGGGATGGTGCCAACCTTACCCAGCACCCACAGCGGGGATGGTGCCAACCTTACCCAGCACCCACAGCGGGGATGGTGCCAACTCTACCCAGCACCCACAGCAGGGATGGTGCCAACCTTACCCAGCACCCACAGCGGGGATGGTGCCAACCTTACCCAGCACCCACAGCAGGGATGGTGCCAACCTTACCCAGCACCCACAGCAGGGATGGTGCCAACCTTACCCAGCACCCACAGCAGGGATGGTGCCAACCTTACCCAGCACCCACAGCAGGGATGGTGCCAACCTTACCCAGCACCCACAGCAGGGATGGTGCCAACCTTACCCAGCACCCACAGCAGGGATGGTGCCAACCTTACCCGCTGTGTTTATCATTAATGGATGATTTAATGATTTAATTTAATTCAATCTTCAATGGTCAGTGTACGTACAGTGACACATGCATGGTCAGTGTACGTACAGTGACACATGTATGGTCAGTGTACGTACAGTGACACATGTATGGTCAGTGTACGTACAGTGACACATGTATGGTCAGTGTTCGTACAGTGACACATGTATGGTCAGTGTACGTACAGTGACACATGTATGGTCAGTGTACGTACAGTGACACATATATGGACAGAGTGCCATGACACATTTCACCATGGTGAACCAAGGAACATGTAAGATCAGGCTGTATCCTTGCTGTATCCAAGGTGTGTCCTGAAAGTCTCGAGGATGTGTCCTGGAAGTACCGAGTATGTGTCCTGGAAGTACTGAGGATGTGTCCTGGAAGTACCGAGGATGTGTCCTGGAAGTACCGAGGATGTGTCCTGGAAGTACCGAGGATGTGTCCTGGAAGTACCGAGAATGTGTCCTGGAAGTACCGAGGATGTGTCCTGGAAGTACTGAGGATGTGTCCTGGAAGTACCGAGAATGTGTCCTGGAAGTACCGAGGATGTGTCCTGGAAGTACTGAGGATGTGTCCTGGAAGTACCGAGAATGTGTCCTGGAAGTACCGAGGATGTGTCCTGGAAGTACTGAGGATGTGTCCTGGAAGTACCGAGAATGTGTCCTGGAAGTACCGAGGATGTGTCCTGGAAGTACTGAGGATGTGTCCTGGAAGTACCGAGAATGTGTCCTGGAAGTACCGAGGATGTGTCCTGGAAGTACCGAGAATGTGTCCTGGAAGTACTGAGGATGTGTCCTGGAAGTACCGAGAATGTGTCCTGGAAGTACCGAGGATGTGTCCTGGAAGTACCGAGAATGTGTCCTGGAAGTACCGAGGATGTGTCCTGGAAGTACCGAGAATGTGTCCTGGAAGTACTGAGGATGTGTCCTGGAAGTACCGAGAATGTGTCCTGGAAGTACCGAGGATGTGTCCTGGAAGTACTGAGGATGTGTCCTGGAAGTACCGAGGATGTGCCCTGGAAGTATGACACAAAGGAAGGCGGGTAACTGGAGCAACAGCGACCCTTCACCTCTCATGGACTTATATACTGTGACTCGCAGAGTGCACTCCTGGCATTGAACGCACATAGTAGTGACACCCAGAAAATAGTCAGTGATATTCGAATGAATGTTTTAGCTGCCAAAGAAAACATATTTGAAATTAAATTCCTATGGATGCCATCACATGTTGGCATCTCAAGGCATGACACTGTTGATATGCTTGCTAAGACAGCCTGTAGAAAACCAGTGGTAGAAATTGATATGGGTGTTTCATTAGCAGTGACAAAGAGAATACTTAAACAAATATCTAATGAAGATCTCACCGACCTAACAAATTCACAAAGATCTGAAAGTTGTAGCATTAAATATTATGATAGATATCGTGAGGAGACATTCACATATGGGACTAATAGAACAAGAACCCGGCAATGTGATGTTATAGTGGCCAGAATACGCCTGGGATATAGACGTATCTGGCAGCTTTCTCAAAACCCAAATGTCGAGTACACAATGTGTCAACTTTGTGAAAGAGAAAACATGCACTCACTTGAACATTATATTGTAGAATGTCCCATATTGTCTGACTTTCGCCCTCCTGGGCTGAGGTATGCTGAACTGTGTAACTACTATATGAGTACTGGAACACTTGATGATATATTGGACTTATACCCAAGATTAACCATGTAATGTATCAATTATACAATGTATGTATGTGATGTAACTATATAACCTGAGCTTGTAAAAGCACCTTAATTACCTTCAGTGATTAAGTGCTTAATTGCACACTAGTTTCTCTATCAGCTATCTCACCCTGTCAGTGTAAAAGAGACAAATGTATGTGAATGCATCTGTGTATATATATATATATATATATATATATATATATATATATATATATATATATATATATATATATATATATATATATATATATATATATATATATATATATATTACACATTAATGACACTATGTAAAAGACACATCAAACACTTCATGTAGGGCATACGTAAATCTGTGTATCTATGTATTTACGTATGTAGGTTAACTTAGCATTTTAAAAGCACCGAATCACCTTCTGTGGTTGATTGTTCAATAAACCCTTGAACTACATGTTTAACACTTCTCTAACCCTGTCCATGGAGGACAGAAGAATATGTATATTTTCTGGTTAGCATTGTAAATGTCTGGCCACGTCTGTGGTAAAAAGTAATAATAATAAAAAGAAACTAATGGTTCTGTCACTCTGGCCCCCACCGTCACTCTGGCCCCCACCGTCACTCTGGCCACCACCGTCACTCTGGCCCCCACCGTCACTCTGGCCCCCACCGTCACTCTGGCCCCCACCGTCACTCTGGCCCCCACCGTCACTCTGGCCACCACCGTCACTCTGGCCCCCACCGTCACTCTGGCCCCCACCGTCACTCTGGCCCCCACCGTCACTCTGGCCCCCACCGTCACTCTGGCCCCCACCGTCACTCTGGCCCCCACCGTCACTCTGGCCCCCACCGTCACTCTGGCCACCACCGTCACTCTGGCCACCACCGTCACTCTGGCCCCCACTGTCACTCTGGCCCCCACCGTCACTCTGGCCACCACCGTCACTCTGGCCCCCACCGTCACTCTGGCCCCCACCGTCACTCTGGCCACCACCGTCACTCTGGCCCCCACCGTCACTCTGGCCCCCACCGTCACTCTGGCCCCCACCGTCACTCTGGCCCCCACCGTCACTCTGGCCACCACCGTCACTCTGGCCCCCACCGTCACTCTGGCCACCACCGTCACTCTGGCCACCACCATCACTCTGGCCCCCACCGTCACTCTGGCCACCACCGTCACTCTGGCCCCCACCGTCACTCTGGCCACCACCGTCACTCTGGCCCCCACCGTCACTCTGGCCACCACCGTCACTCTGGCCTCCACCGTCACTCTGGCCACCACCGTCACTCTGGCCCCCACCGTCACTCTGGCCCCCACCGTCACTCTGGCCCCCACCGTCACTCTGGCCCCCACCGTCACTCTGGCCACCACCGTCACTCTGGCCCCCACCGTCACTCTGGCCCCCACCGTCACTCTGGCCACCACCGTCACTCTGGCCCCCACCGTCACTCTGGCCCCCACCGTCACTGTGTACTGTATGTACAGTATACCCCGAGGCAGGTGAGAGTGTACAGTATACCCCGAGGCAGGTGAGAGTGTACAGTATACCCCGAGGCAGGTGAGAGTGTACAGTATACCCCGAGGCAGGTGAGAGTGTACAGTATACCCCGAGGCAGGTGAGAGTGTACAGTATACCCCGAGGCAGGTGAGAGTGTACAGTATACCCCGAGGCAGGTGAGAGTGTACAGTATACCCCGAGGCAGGTGAGAGTGTACAGTATACCCCGAGGCAGGTGAGAGTGTACAGTATACCCCGAGGCAGGTGAGAGTGTACAGTATACCCCGAGGCAGGTGAGAGTGTACAGTATACCCCGAGGCAGGTGAGAGTGTACAGTATACCCCGAGGCAGGTGAGAGTGTACAGTATACCCCGAGGCAGCTGTGAGTGTACAGTATACCCCCGAGGCAGCTGCTCACTCTTCAAGGCACAAGCACCTAGAGTGACATTTATAATTAACTGTATATGATGCTTTATACTTTATAGAATAATTTTGAAAATTCATTTTGATTTATTTCAGTAATACGCTTAAAATTTTTCACATGTAAAGATTTTTTGTATCGCTTTAATTTGTAGTTGTTTACGCTGCAGCGAGGAAAGTGTTATCTATACTGGGAGAGATTTGGTGAAGTAAATGTTGTTTGTCGTCCGGTTTTTCCCGCCAAACTTGTGACGTTACAACCGTCACATGTTAACGTTTCCCGCCAAACTTGTGACGTCACAATCGTCACATGGTGATGTTTCCCGCCAAACATGTGACGTTACAACCGTCACATAGTGACGTTTCCCGCCAAACTTGTGACGTCACAACCGTCAACAATGTTTCTTCTGACATAAGAGTCTTGGTGAAGACGTTAGATCCCAGTTCTCTCATGTTGAATGTTTTCGTAAACAAATACTTTAGGGTGGTCTGTTTTTGTTATGCTACCACTTAGGGTGATCGGGGGGGGGGGGAGGGTGAAGAGGCGTTGTCACGATCTATCCATATATATGTCTTCCCCCCCACCCCCAGTCTGTCTCTCTCTCTCTGTCTCTCTCTCTCTGTCTCTCTCTCTCTCTCTCTCTCTCTCTCTCTCTCTCTCTCTCTCTCTCTCTCTCTCTCTCTCTCTCTCTCTCTCTCTCTCTCTCTCTCTCTCTCTCTCTCTCTCTCTCTCTCTCTCTCTCTCTTGCCTGATGCATCTTCATCACCATAACCATCTTCACTGCTCACTATCTTCATCATTGCATCCATCTTCTCTGCTCACAATACATCACTAACAATCTTCCCTACTCACTATTTTCATCATAGTAACCAGAATGAATTAAGTTCATAGTTTTCGAGTAACTTTTTTTTTGTATTAACACAGTTAGGAGGATGTACAGTTGTGCAGGTGCCCTAGACTATATGACGGGGAGTACAGTGAGTCACACAACTAGCTTCGTGATGGTAAACTCCCCATCACACAGGATGGTTAGTCACACAGAGGCATGTGATCACTAGTCTCCACTGGCAGACTCTTGCTGCATTATGAGGATATCTTCATCAACACGAGAGTGAATAAGGCAGCACTGGTACTAAAAGTCCCCATCTCGCTACGGGGACTCCAAGCAGCCCGTGCTACTTGGAACTTTTTGTTCCAAGTAGCGAATCTTATACAACAACAAGAACAACCCCATCTCGCAGGACGGTTAGTCATACAGGGCCATATGTTCAGCAGCCGGCACTGGCAAATTTTGGGTGCAATATGAGGATATCTTCAAGAACACGAGAGTGAATAAAGTAATTACAAATCTCCAAGGGATGCATTGAATTTTTTTTTTTTTTTTATTAACATATTAGGTACATCTGCATTAGTGCAGCTACCCTAGACTATATGAAGTGGAGTACAGTGTGTCAAAAAAAAACTAACTAGGTGATGCTATAAAATCCCCATCACACAGGATGGTTAGTCATACAGAGGCATGTGATTAGCGGTCTGCACTGGCAGACTCCGGATGCATTTTGAGGATATCAACAACACAAGATTGAATAAGGTAGCAGTGGTAATACAAGTCCCCATCTCGCAGGATGGTTAGTCATACAGAGTCATGTGTTTAATAGCCTGCACTGGCAAATTTTGGGTATACTGTGAGGATATCTTCAAGAATACGAGAGTGAATAAAGTAATTGCAAAGCTCCAGGTACCTCATGCCAACTGGTCTGAAAGGTCTAATAATTGGGCATTCAGTGATGTAGTGCGGGAGATCATGCCGTAGTTCCTGCTCACAGAGTTTGCAACTGGAGTGCTCAGGATTGGGAGACCCGTCACCTGCAGCCACCTGCCACAGGTAACGGTAACCCAACCTGATCCTTGCAACCACTGTGTCGCACAGTCTAGTGGACGTTTTGTGCTGTCCATAGATGTAGGTTTCAGATCTGAACAAATCATAGCTTTTTATACTAGTACTTTCAGGTCGTTGGGAGTCAGTAAGTTCTTTCCTATCAGATCTGAATGTTTGGACCAATACAGTTTTGACAGCAGAGATAGGGATACCTAGATCTAATTCAACTTCAAACTTGTTACACGCTAATTTGGCTGCAATGTCTGTCTCATTATGATGGGTTATATTTATGTGTGAAGGTATCCATACAAAGGAAATTCGAGACCCTTTACTCTGTGCATCAATTAGGTCATTTATAATTGGGAGTATGAGGTTCTTGCTGTCGATCTTCCAAGAGAAGTTTTCGATTGCTTGAAGAGCAGACTTTGAATCGCAGAATATTATTCCTCCTCCAATATTTTTTAATGTGCTGGCTGCTAAATGTAATGCTGCTAGTTCTGCTTGTGTGGAGGTCAGCCAGTTGTTTAGCCTGACACTGACAGACTTTGTGCAAATATTATTTCTATAGAACCTACATGCCGCTGCAGTCCGTCCAGTAGAAGACTGGACTGAGCCGTCGGTGTAGACACAGTGCTCGTGAGATCTTAGACTCTCGATGGAGGAGGCAATTGTTTCAAGAGTGACAGCTTTGAGTAGAGCAAGATTCTCATTATCTTTCTTGGTGACAGGTGTGTATGATACTTGAATGGTGGGGTACAGATAAAGAGGAATATCAGAGACAGGTAGATTGCACTTAAAAGGAATGTTAAGTTTAATGAGATTGTAAGCATTGTTTCTCAGCCAATTATCATAAAAGGAGTGAGTTGGTATGTCGGCACCAGTCAAAAGGGTGTTAACAGCACTAAATAATTTGTCTCTGAGCAATGTAGGAGATGTAGGATCTCTCATGACTTTAAGACAGAAGGTAGTGTTAACTTGCATTATTCTCTCTAGTATGGTTGGAAACTTCAGTTCTTCCCTCATGTTGATGATTCTTGTGCATCTTGGGGCACCAAGAATTATCCTCATGGCCTCGTTCTGTATTACTTCAAGTTTGTCCAACACAGAGGAGGGGAAATTAATTAAGTGCAGAGCATTATAATCAACGAGAGATCTAACAAACATCATATAGAATAGTCTAGCATATTTAATATTGATACCAATATTCTTACCAGTAAGTGTTCTCAATGGTTTTAGTCTTTCTTTTAACCTACGGTGTAGATCATTTACAATGTCACTGTTAATACCAACTCCAAGGTATTTGTGCTGCCCACACGTTTCAATGTTCTGGTTGCATTGAACTCATGAAGACGATCGGTAAACTCTGCGGAAATCACAACTCTGATTTCATTACTGCTTGCATTAATGGCAGGGGAAGGGAAGAAGGGTAGGGGTGGGGGGGGGGGATGGTCTTAGGCCTACCCAGACTGGCCTGTTTTTGTATTCCTGAATCCCGGACCATTTACCCCACAACCTTGGGTGTGGTGGGTGGTCTACTTTGGTGACTTGCTCCACCCACCACCCACCACAGTTCACCACCCACCACCCACCACCCACCACCCACCACCCACCACCCCTTACAGTTCACCACCCACCACCCACCACCCACCACAGTTCACCACCCACCACCCACCACCCACCACCCACCACCCACCACCCCTTACAGTTCACCACCCACCACCCACCACCCACCACCCACCACAGTTCCTTGCCATATTATTCTGGCTCAGTGTATGAGGCCAAAGAGTTTGTGTTGAGTGTGGTGGTAACTGTGGTGTGGTTGTGTTGAGTGTGGTGGTAACTGTGGTGTGGTTGTGTTGAGTGTGGTGGTAACTGTGGTGTGGTTGTGTTGAGTGTGGTGGTAGTTGTGGTGTGGTTGGGTGTGGTGGAGGCAAGAGTCTCTACCACAGCACCCCTGGCGCTCCTCCAGGTGTGGAAAGGCCTCTGATCGCCTCTGATAGTTACGAGCCAAAATACTCTCTCCTATTTCTGGAATTCCGGGAAATGCATTTGAGAATAAATCAACGAGCGGAATATAAACTCTTCAACCCGGTTTACGGGAGGAGTTGGTTTGTAGCACTCAGTACTCTTACTTGAGTGATGGTTTACTTCGTCATCAATGATATATTTGGTGGAGAGTAAACTTATAGCGAAGACCATGAATGTTTGTCTTATAGTCATAATATACGAAAGAAGAATCTCACACAATATATTGACTTTAATTTATCGAAAATTAAATGGTTTTCCAGGCTTCTTCAAGCCAAAATTATTTACAAGCTAATTATTTACAACTAACCATTTACAAGCTGACCATCAACAAGCTGACCATTAACAAGCTGACGCGCGCACTAATTTAGGAAGGGTGGATAGTAGGCTGAGTGTCTGTGACTGCTGACGGATGTTGCTGACCCCGTTGTGAGAGTGAAGCATGCTGCTGACCCCTGAAGGGAGGGGGGGGAGGCTTCCCCAGATGTGTGAGCAGTGCTCCAGACCAGACCACTGCTGACCCCTGAAGGGGGGGGGGCGGGGAGGCTTCCCCAGATGTGTGAGCAGTGCTCCAGACCAGACCACTGCTGACCTTTGTAGCGGTGACGCAACTGAAGTATTGAAGAAGCTCCTGAACACGGAGATAATGCCAGAGTCTTGGCAGCATACTTGGCATGCTGTAAGAGCATAGTGACCACCACCATTGTGCTAACTAGGGGGGGAATGTCGCCAGCATAACACTACAGATGGACTGAGAGTCTAAGTAGCCAGCTTGAAGGGAGGGAGAGAGAGAGAGAAGGAATAAGATTTTGAAAAAGGAAATTGAAAAAGACTGAAACATTACTCACTTTGTTAACCAGTCTTTTGACAGGCAGGGAGAGAGAGAGAAAGAGAGAGAGAAAGAGAGAGAGAGAGAGAGAGAGAGAGAGAGAGAGAGAGAGAGAGAGAGAGAGAGAGAGAGAGAGAGAGAGAGAGAGAGAGAGAGAGAGAGAGAGAGAGAGAGACAGAGACAGAGAGAGAGAGACAGAGAGAGAGAGACAGAGAGACAGAGACAGAGACAGAGAGACAGAGAGAGAGAGACAGAGAGAGAGAGACAGAGAGAGAGAGACAGAGAGAGAGAGACAGAGAGAGAGACAGACAGACAGACAGACAGACAGAGGCAGAGAGAGAGAACGCTAGTGTGTGTGTTGCTACTCTCTCACAAATACATATATAAATGCCACCACCACCACCACCACCTTCAGCTTTAGTGAGCAGTAGACCAAGTATCGGGACTCAGGGAGCCGGGAGAGAGCCCAGGGAGGGACTAGAGGTTAACATACTTCAAGGACAGGAGTAGACACAAATAAATGGTAAATCGTTCACTTTACTCAAATAATCCTAAAATCATTTATTGTTTACTAACCCGAGGGGATCAGTGGAGCTCCATATCCCTGAAGTACGGCCGTCAACTTACTCGGGAAGGATCACCTGACAATTAGAGAACACAATGTCAGTGGATTAAGCAGGGCGATAAGGCCATCAGTAGTTCACTAGGTACAACTAACATACATGGGGTTGAGAGGCTAAACATTAGTTTATTCAGTACTTCAGGTGGATTGTCCCATGGTTCCCTAGTTGAGGTCAACTGAATTAATGATGTAATGTTACAAGGACAAGCGTACAGTACTCACTGCTAGTGCTATTCATGGTATGTGAGGTCCGTGATGTTTCCTGCTTCACCAGGCCTGAGCACGCTCAACACCTCCCCGCCCCTCCCACCCTGTCTCCCGTCCTCCATCTAAACGTGATCTGATATACAACAGTGAATCGTTCAGAGTATTTTGATACAATACTAATCCCCAGTGGATTAGCTAGGCCGCAGGTAAACTTATTTTTTTTGTTCTACCACAGACGTGGCCAGACATTTACAATGCTAACCAGCATATATACATTTTCTTCTGTCCTCCATGGACAGGGTTAGAGATGTGTTAAACATATAGTTCAAGGGTTTATTGAACAATCAACCACAGAAGGTGATTCGGTGCTTTTAAAATGCTAAGCTAACCTACATACGTAAATACATAGATACACAGATTTACGTATGCCCTACATAAAGTGTTCGATGTGTCTTTTACATAGTGTCATTAATGTACATTTACAAAGGTGAAATGTAATTCTGATCAGCTTCCATATATACTTTATACACATACATATACATACACATACACATATATACATTCATATACATATATACATACATATATACACACACATGCATTCACATACATTTGTCTCTTTTACTCTGACAGGGTGAGATAGCTGATAGAGAAACTAGTGGCCAATTAAGCACTTAATCACTGAAGGTGATTAAGGTGCTTTTACAAGCTCAGGTTATATAGTTACATCACATACATACATTGTATAATTGATACATTACATGGTTAATCTTGGGTATAAGTCCAATATATCATCAAGTGTTCCACTACTCATATAGTAATTACACAGTTCAGCATACCTCAGCCCAGGAGGGCGAAAGTCAGTCAATATGGGACATTCTACAATTTAATGTTCAAGAGAGGGCATGTTTTCTCTTTCACAAAGTTGACACATTGTGTACTCGACATTTGGGATTAGAGAAAGTACAAAATCTGTGTTTCACTTAAATCAAATTTAATACATTTCAAGATGTTCGACGACACATGAGACCAGGACTCGGACACAGGTGCGCTACATGGTGTCCAATCTAATAATGAGACATTACCACTACTTATAGTTTTACCAGGTGCTCGTGGTCTCATATCAGCCCATCCTCTCATGTGTTCACGTCCTCACTAAACTGATGGACTAAACTGCTCGAACCTAACCTCACCTAACTTAACCTAATCTCATGTAACTTAACTTAATCTCATGTAACTTAACCTAATCTCATGTAACTTAACCTAACGTCACCTAACTTAACCTAACCTCACCTATCCTATCCTTACCTAACTTAACCTAACCTCACCTATCCTAACCTCACCTATCCTAACCTCACCTATCCTAACCTCACCTAACCTAACCTCACCTATCCTAACCTAATCCCACCAAGGACCCACGAACTGGAAAAAATGGGTCACGTCAGCTTTGCGAGCGGCGGTAATTAAGAGTATATCAGTTATTGGCCTTATGGGACTTATACGTCAAATGTGATGATTTATAAACCCCGTTATCGCATTTGATATGATCTCATCCCGTTAACAGACTCTAACAATGTCCCTTCCAACAATGTCCACTCCAACAATGTCCCTTCCAACAATGTCCACTCCTGCAATGTCCACTCCAACAGTGTCCACTCTAACAATGCCCACTCCAACAATGTCCACTCCTGCAATGTCCACTCCAACAATGTCCACTCCAACAATGTCCCTTCCAACAATGCCCACTCCAACAATGTCCACTCCAACAATGCCCACTCCAACAATGTCCACTCCAACAATGTCCACTCCAACAATGCCCACTCCAACAATGTCCACTCCAACAATGCCCACTCCAACAACGCCCACTCCAACAATGTCCACTCCAACAATGTCCCTTCCAACAATGTCCACTCCTGCAATGTCCACTCCAACAGTGTCCACTCTAACAATGCCCACTCCAACAATGCCCACTCCAACAATGTCCACTCCAACAATGCCCACTCCAACAATGTCCACTCTAACAATGTCCACTCCAACAATGTCCACTCTAACAATGTCCACACCAACAATGTCCACTCTAACAATGTCCACTCCTGCAATGTCCACTCCAACAATGTCCACTCCAACAATGTCCCTTCCAACAATGTCCACTCCAACAGTGTCCACTCCAACAATGTCCACTCCAACAATGTCCACTCCAACAATGCCCACTCCAACAATGTCCACTCTAACAATGTCCACATCAACAATGTCCACTCCAACAATGTCCACTCCAACAATGTCCACTCTAACAATGTCCACTCCAACAATGTCCACTCCAACAATGCCCACTCCAACAATGTCCACTCTAACAATGTCCACTCTAACAATGTCCACTCTAACAATGTCCACTCCAACAATGTCCACTCCAACAATGCCCACTCCAACAGTGTCCACTCCAACAATGTCCACTCTAACAATGTCCACTCTAACAATGTCCACTCTAACAATGTCCACTCTAACAATGTCCACTCCAACAATGTCCACTCCAATAATGTCCACTCCAACAATGTCCCCTCCAATAATGTCCCCTCCAACACTGTCCCCTCCAACACTGTCCCCTCCAACACTGTCCCCTCCAACACTGTCCCCTCCAATAATGTCCCCTCCAACACTGTCCCCTCCAACACTGTCCACTCCAATAATGTCCCCTCCAACAATACCCATAACTCTGAACACATTTACTGTCTGGTGTTGCACATTCTCCGACACACCGGTAAATGATGGTTCAAAATGGTATTATTTGTTATTGTAGAATAATTAGGTTTATTAAATATTAAATTGACGTTCCTTTCACTCTCTCTTCCCACATTATAATCATTCATTATTCACCTCCTAAAATCTTTAACCCATTAACTGTGTTCCTTTCCACCCAATTTTTCACGTCTAACTGCTCTCAAACTTCCGCTGAGGCATTTGCCTCTGCCACAATTCCATCTAAACTCGGCGCCCCAAACTTCCTGGCCACAGTCCTCCTCCAAACTTCCCGCTCCAACATGCACTTCAGAATTCCCTGTTCGGTTTCCTCTAAGTCTCAGTTCTCTTCCCAATTTCCAAAGTTGGACACCTGGACCCACTGTATTAAAGTTCCTCCGGTTATCTCACCCAAAATAAATACCTCGTTAAACTCCTGTGACTTGTCGTGCCAGACTTGTCGTGCTTGACTTGTCGTGCTTGACTTGTCGTGCTTGACTTGTTGTGCTTGACGTGTCGTGCCTAACTTGTCGTGCTTGACTTGTCGTGCTTGACTTGTCGTGCTTGACTTGTTGTGCTTGACGTGTCGTGCCTAACTTGTCGTGCTTGACTTGTCGTGCTTGACTTGTTGTACTCACCTAATTGTACTCACCTAGCTGTGCTTGCGGGGGTTGAGCTCTGGCTCTTTGGTCCCGCCTCTCAACTGTCAATCAACTGGTGTACAGGTTCCTGAGTCTATTGGGCTCTATCATATCTACACTTGAAACTGTGTATGGAGTCAGCCTCCACCACATTACTGCCTTGTCTTGTTGTGCCTGACTTTTTGTGCCTGACTTGTTGTGCTTGACTTGTTGTGCTTGACTTGTCGTGCCTGACTTGTCGTGCCTGACTTGTCGTGCCTGACTTGTCGTGCCTGACTTGTCGTGCCAGACTTGTCGTGCCAGACTTGTCGTGCCTGACTTGTCGTGCCTGACTTGTCGTGCCTGACTTGTCGTGCCTGACTTGTCGTGCCTGACTTGTCGTGCCTGACTTGTTGTGCCTGACTTGTCGTGCCTGGCTTGTCGTGCCTGACTTGTCGTGCCTGACTTGTCGTGCCTGACTTGTTGTACCTGACTTGTCGTGCTTGACTTGTCGTGCCTGACTTGTCGTGCCTGACTTGTCGTGCCTGACTTGTCGTGCCTGACTTGTTGTGCTTGACTTGTTGTGCTTGACTTGTCGTGCCTGACTTGTCGTGCCTGACTTGTCGTGCCTGACTTGTTGTGCCTGACTTGTCGTGCTTGACTTGTTGTGCCTGACTTGTCGTGCCTGACTTGTCGTGCCTGACTTGTCGTGCCTGACTTGTCGTGCCTGACTTGTTGTGCTTGACTTGTTGTGCTTGACTTGTCGTGCCTGACTTGTCGTGCCTGACTTGTCGTGCCTGACTTGTCGTGCCTGACTTGTCGTGCCTGACTTGTCGTGCCTGACTTGTCGTGCCTGACTTGTCGTGCCTGACTTGTCGTGCCAGACTTGTCGTGCCTGACTTGTCGTGCCTGACTTGTCGTGCCTGACTTGTCGTGCCTAACTTGTCGTGCATGACTTGTTGTGCTTGACTTGTCGTGCTTGACTTGTCGTGCTTGATTTGTTGTGCTTGACTTGTCGTGCTTGACTTGTCGTGCTTGACTTGTTGTGCTTGACTTGTCGTGCTTGACTTGTCGTGCTTGACTTGTCGTGCTTGACTTGTCGTGCTTGACTTGTCGTGCCTCACTTGTCGTGCTTGACTTGTCGTGCCTGACTTGTCGTGCCTAACTTGTCCTGCTTGACTTGTCGTGCCTGACTTGTCGTGCTTGATTTGTCGTCCCAGACTTGTCGTGCCTGACTTGTCGTGCCTGACTTGTTGTGCCTGACTTGTCGTGCTTGACTTGTTGTGCCTGACTTGTCGTGCTTGACTTGTTGTGCCTGACTTGTCGTGCCAGACGTGTCGTGCCTGACTTGTCGTGCCTGACTTGTTGTGCCAGACTTGTCGTGCCTGACTTGTCGTGCCAGACTTGTTGTGCCAGACTTGTCGTGCCTGACTTGTCGTGCCAGACTTGTTGTGCCTGACTTGTCGTGCCTGACTTGTCGTGCCTGACTTGTTGTGCCTGACTTGTCGCGCTTGACTTGTTGTGCCAGACTTGTCGTGCCAGACGTGTCGTGCCAGACTTGTCGTGCCAGACGTGTCGTGCCAGACTTGTTGTGCCAGACTTGTCGTGCTTGACTTGTCGTGCCAGACTTATCGTGCTTGACTTGTCGTGTCAGACTTGTCGTGCCAGACTTGTCGTGCCAGACTTATCGTGCTTGACTTGTCGTGCTTGACTTGTCGTGCCAGACTTGTCGTGCCAGACTTATCGTGCTTGACTTGTCGTTCTTGACTTGTCGTGCCAGACTTATCGTGCTTGACTTGTCGTGTCAGACTTGTCGTGCCAGACTTGTCGTGCCAGACTTATCGTGCTTGACTTGTTGTGCCAGACTTGTCGTGCCAGACGTGTCGTGCCAGACTTGTCGTGCCAGACTTGTCGTGCCAGACTTGTCGTGCCAGACTTGTCGTGCCAGACTTGTCGTGCCAGACTTGTCGTGCCAGACTTGTCGTGCCAGACTTGTCGTGCTCAACGTGTCACTGGATGGCCTGCGCACAAGCGCACCGTTCTCGGCCACACTCGCGCAGGCACAAGCACACAAACACAACCAAAGTAATTTAGAAGCAAATTACAAGCAATTCAGAAAAAAACAAGAAAATAGAGGAAATTGTTTACATGAATTACGCATCAACTCACCATGCAATACAATGCTGTATGATGAATTTTTCGGGGCATTATAGTGCCAGGAAGGGTGCCAGGAGAGGTGAAAAATGCTTTACCCCGGGTCACAGGTCAAGGGTTATGAAGTGTGACGTAAGCAGTTTGGTCTGTGTTACGGACCCGAGTCCAGCGTCGGAGCACGGAGCAGTGACGACAACGCCATCTGTGAGTCCGCTCCCGAAACCCACTCCAAATAGACGACGCCATCTAGTGAGGACGGGATATACCGGCCACAGGTGCTGGATTCCCACCTTAATCAGCTCATAACATAGCAGCTGCTGACCTCTGGTGAGGTGGCGCTTAGACAGCAATGCCATCTATGGAATGAAGAGGTGGACGTTTGTGTCTAAGCCTGTTAGTGAGGTTCCCTAGAGCGTCCCAGTATTAATGACGTATCTGATTACAGAGTCGACCTGGCACTGCTGTATTGGATGATGGATGAGTCTACCCAAGGCAGCCAAGGTCTCTTCACGAGTCTGCTGAAGAAGCTGTGAGTTACCCCCGGACGAACTCCGTTGAGAGTATTAGCCTGCCTGTGACGTGGCAGTGTCGGGAATCGTCTTATCCGGGTCTGGCTGGTGGAAGAGACTAGCCACTGTGATGCTTAATGAGGAGAGTGATCAGCGGGATCACACGAGGCTCCTGCCTAGGGCTCACAACCCTAGTATCGGTCGTGGAGTGGCCTACACAGCGGAGCTGATCGGTACCTGCCAGCTACAGGCTGGATTGTGGTTGAAGGCCTCCACGACGAAGCACCCAGTGGGACTGTGATTTGGCTGGCCTGTGGCCAGGGTAGATTTGCCAAGAGAATCATAGAGGATTCATCGTGGGCCACGGAAGAAGGAACCAGAGCTACCCAGAGTGAGCACCGTGGAGCATCCTGTGTCTTCGGAGGAAGACAAGCTTGTACATAATCGTGTAGTGATAACCCCTGTGTGCAACTGTTATATATTTATTTATGGTGGTGGTGAAAATATATATATAAATTGGAACATTTGTATCCCTCCCCCTTTAAAACAACTTGCGTTACGGAACACACCCCTTGAAAGCCTCTACTAACTTGGGGCCGAATTCCCAAACTCTACTAACATCAGAGAAGAACCCGGTTGCGTCCCACAAGGGCCGTAACAGTCTGTAAGCTCACAGTCTCCAGATCACATTGTGTGTACAAGGAACGCAAGGGGCAGTGACAGGTGTAGGGACATGTGTTGGGACGGGTGTAGGGATGGGTGTAGAGACAGGGGCAGTGACAGGTGTAGGGACGGGTGTAGGGAACGGGTGTAGGGGACGGGTGTAGTGACAGGTGTAGGGATACGTGTAAGGACAGGTGTAGGGATACGTGTAAGGACAGGTGTAGTGAGAGATCTAGGGACAGATGTAGTGAGAGATGAAGGGAAATGTGTAGTGACAGGTGTAGTAACAGGTGTAGTGACAAGTGGAGAGACGGGTTTAGTAACAGGTGTAGTGACTGGTGTAAGGACAGGTGTAGTGACAGGTGTAGTGACAGGTATGAATCAATAATACTTCATTCTAACATTTATCACGATAAAACATTTATGTTCCTATATTCCTTTCCTCAGTTACTGGAAGAGTAACATTATGCCCATTAGTTAACTAGTATACATGGTTTGTGTTAACTGTATCATGCTGTAGTGTGCTTGTATCATGCTGTAGTGTGCTTGTATCATGCTGTAGTGTGCTTGTATCATGCTGTAGTGTGCTTGTATCATGCTGTAGTGTGCTTGTATCATGCTGTAGTGTGCTTGTATCATATATTCTTGTGATGTTATTGCATGTTTATTTATGTGTGTGTATGGGGGGAGGGGAGGCAGTGGCGTCTGGTGGGGAAAGTGACCATATTTGCATGTCTGTAATGATGCACGCAGTGTACCCAACTTAGCATCGTGATTTAAACCCCTTGTAATTATTCTTGTTAGTGTTTGCACAAATTTTTAAATTACCTCTTATTAGAGATTATTGCATATTCTTTTGTGGTTAATGATGTTTGTAAGTATTGCTCTCTGCTAGCAGAGTATCCCAGAGTAGTCCTGTGAGTGGTAATGTGTAGACGCCACACCTGCAAGAGGAGCCACACATCTATGGATCATCCAATAAAATCAGCAGACTTCTAGATGTTACTACTGCTCGGCTTAGACTCGGTTACAAGTATCTCTGGGAATTCTCATTATCTGCTGATGTAGACCTGACCAAATGTAAACTGTGTCAACAAAATTATTCGCACACCCTCCGTCACTATGTGATGGAGTGCGAAAAGATACGTGAATTTAGAGACAATTCTATAACCAATGTTCCAGCGATGTGTCAATATTTCATTCAAATTTATCTGCTACCAGAAATTTTAGCCAAATATCCTCAGTTTGTTAACTGTAGGTAGTAACTAAGTGATTGTAACCTATCCACCGCTGCCCACTGGATGGGGGGGCGGTGTGCAGGACAAACATATCAATTGTGACACTAGCTCTCCACATATGTCAGTTGCTTAATTTAGAACCTGTACTTGTGGTCGATCTCGAACCCATTGATGATGTGACGACTTATACTGAATTTTGTAACTAGCTCATCAAGATTGTAACTTGATTAGCTAAATGAATTGTGGGGTTCAGTCCCTGAGCCCATTATGTGCCTCTGTAACCCTTTCCACTACCGCCCACTGCCCTACCACTACCGATAGGTATGGGGTGCATAATAAATGAACTAAACTAACCCGCGTGGGTGTAACTGGCTGGAGACGATCTGTATTAGAGATGAGTCCTGGTGTTATACTCAAATTCTGTCAGTTGAAATGTAACCAATCACAGGCGAGTAGGCCTCTGACGTCATGCCAGACAGAGGAGCATCAGGCATGCTCCCAGCAGCCTCAGTTATCCTCACAGGCTCAGAGTAGAAGGACCTCGGCTAGGCAGATATATACCTTGCTATCTCAGTCAATAAATATATACAGAAGCGACTACTGAGTCTACATTCTACCCGAACAAGGCAAACGAATACTTGGAGCTTGTGTCTTGCTCAATTAACCTAGCAATTTATCTCGTAGATTTATATTTTGCATATTCATTTATTCATGATTGATCAGTGGTTATTACACGTCATTATTATAGTAAACCTTTCTGTGGATACCTGATGCTTGACTTTTATTTGGTTTCTTTGTTATTCCTTCATGAAGTATATTGATGTACTTGTGAAGCGCTCGTTATCAGGTATCCCTAGACACTGACATTGACAAGGTCACATTTACCGATTAATCATTACGACTGTAAGGCACATGAACCTTATCCATATGCAAGGGCCCATAACAGTGACAGGTGTAGTGGCAGGTAAAGGGACAGGTGTAGGGACAGGTATAGTGACAGGTGTAAGGACAGGTGTAAGGACAGGTGTAAGGACAGGTTTAGGGACAGGTGTAGTGACAGGTGTAAGGACAGGTGTAAGGACAGGTGTAAGGACAGGTGTAAGGACAGGTGTAAGGACAGGTGTAAGGACAGGTGTAGTGACAGGTGTAAGGACAGGTGTAAGGACAGGTGTAGTGACAGGTGTAAGGACAGGTGTAAGGACAGGTGTAAGGACAGGTGTAAGGACAGGTGTAAGGACAGGTGTAAGGACGGGGTTACACATACTAAGCAGTGCGAGTCTTCCTTCATAAGTCACTGTTGTGAAGGTCACGAGAAGGAGTCCGGCCGTGTGTACATGGTCCAGGAGGTCGTGTGTGTGTACATGGTCCAGGAGGTCGTGTGTGTACATGGTCCAGGAGGTCGTGTGTGTGTACATGGTCCAGGAGGTCGTGTGTGTGTACATGGTCCAGGAGGTCGTGTGTGTACATGGTCCAGGAAGCTGTGCACCTGGAGAAGCGACTCTGTGTTTTGATTAGTTTTAGACGCTGTGATCGAAGTTGTTCTCCACCTGGTGGTCATAGGTTGTGGTGGCCAAGAGGGGAACTGTAAGGAACTGGTTGAGAGGAACTGGAAATAGAGGTGAATGAGAGGGAGAGAATGTTCGGTGGCCCGTCCACCTTAGCTTGACATTCTTCGATTGGCATCAGTATGGATGGTGAGTGATGTTCTTGAGCGGTGACGGCCGTGCTTGGGGGAGTGGGTGAGGCGTACCGCGCTTCTCTAACATGTTCTTCTTTGGCTTTGTTGCCGGCTGTGTTGTACTCCTCGTCAGTGTCGCTGTTTGTGGGTACAGAGCGTAGTAATCTGGGCCGACAGTTCCCGGGTCCAGCAAGTGGATGTCGCATGTTTCGTGACTAACTTGGCTAGGATGACCCATTGGGTATTCCGCTTTGCGTTGTTGAGTTGGTATTGGCGGTTGTACTGGTCGGTCGTGGCTGCTCTGGCCATGGGAGTGGCGGGGTATCAACCTGTCCTCTTACAAATTACGTCTGAATTTACACGTTTGCCCGTATGGCCGAAAATAGACGTAATTTGAAAATGAAAAATATTTAAAAATAAATTTTGGATTTTTTTTTAACAGCAAGTTAAGGGTCCTCTGGTAGGTTAGGAGGGCAAGAAGTTCTCCTATGGTTTTAAAACGTCATGAAAACCGTTAATCGAAAGTTTCCTCTCCTAACCTAACCGAGTAAGTCAGAGAACTTAAAACAGAAAACGGGACAGTACGTCACTTTCGTGAGCCGATTTCATTTCAAATTACGTCCATTTTTGGACATACGGGCAAACGATTGAAAGTGACGTGATTTTAAGAGGACGGGTTGTTTGCCTGGTGATTGGAGGTTGACGATTGTTACTCCGTTACGAATTTCGTAGTCCTTCCGGCAGTTTGTGGCCTTGTTTACGTTCTGGAGAGGAGGCGGATGTACCTGATGCTCTTATACATCCTGTATAAGAGCTGTAGGCTCGGCTGCTGGACCGGTTGGCTCACTGGAGTTGCAAGGGGTTATAGGAGTGGGGCTCTGGAGGGCAACACTGCTATAGGAGTGGTACTTGTAGCGGGAACTGGGTGTGTTGGGGTCGGCGTCACAGGACTGAGTCCTGTTGCAGGATCGTGTATGTTGTGTGTAATGTTGTGGGAGAAGTATTTGCAGAAGTAGCTGGAGCCAAGGCCAAGGTTACCGGAGCTGGAGGCGCCGTTGCAGGAGCTGGAGGCGCCGTTGCAGGAGCTGGAGGCACCGTTGCAGGAGCTGGAGGCACCGTTGCAGGAGCTGGAGGCGCCGTTGCAGGAGCTGGAGGCACCGTTGCAGGAGCTGGAGGCACCGTTGCAGGAGCTGGAGGCGCCGTTGCAGGAGCTGGAGGCACCGTTGCAGGAGCTGGAGGCACTGTTGCAGGAGCTGGAGGCACCGTTGCAGGAGCTGGAGGCGCCGTTGCAGGAGCTGGAGGCACCGTTGCAGGAGCTGGAGGCGCCGTTGCAGGAGCCGGAGGCACCGTTGCAGGAGCTGGAGGCGCCGTTGCAGGAGCTGGAGGCGCCGTTGCAGGAGCTGGAGGCGCCGTTGCAGGAGCTGGTGGCGCCGTTGAGGGAGCTGGTGGCACCGTTGCAGGAGCTGGAGGCACCGTTGCAGGAGCTGGAGGCGCCGTTGAGGGAGCTGGTGGCGCCGTTGCAGGAGCTGGAGGCGCCGTTGCAGGAGCTGGTGGCGCCGTTGAGGGAGCTGGTGGCACCGTTGCAGGAGCTGGTGGCGCCGTTGAGGGAGCTGGTGGCGCCGTTGCAGGAGCTGGAGGCGCCGTTGCAGGAGCTGGAGGCACCGTTGCAGGAGCTGGTGGCGCCGTTGCAGGAGCTGGAGGCACCGTTGCAGGAGCTGGAGGCGCCGTTGCAGGAGCTGGTGGCGCCGTTGAGGGAGCTGGTGGCACCGTTGCAGGAGCTGGTGGCGCCGTTGCAGCAGCTGGTGGCGCCGTTGCAGGAGCTGGAGGCACCGTTGCAGGAGCTGGAGGCGCCGTTGCAGGAGCTGGAGGCACCGTTGCAGGAGCTGGAGGCACCGTTGCAGGAGCTGGAGGCACCGTTGCAGGAGCTGGTGGCGCCGTTGAGGGAGCTGGTGGCACCGTTGCAGGAGCTGGTGGCGCCGTTGCAGGAGCTGGAGGCACCGTTGCAGGAGCTGGAGGCGCCGTTGCAGGAGCTGGAGGCGCCGTTGCAGGAGCTGGTGGCGCCGTTGCAGGAGCTGGTGGCGCCGTTGCAGGAGCTGGAGGCACCGTTGCAGGAGCTGGTGGCGCCGTTGAGGGAGCTGGTGGCGCCGTTGCAGGAGCTGGAGGCACCGTTGCAGGAGCTGGTGGCGCCGTTGAGGGAGCTGGTGGCGCCGTTGCAGGAGCTGGTGGCGCCGTTGCAGGAGCTGGTGGCGCCGTTGCAGGAGCTGGAGGCGCCGTTGCAGGAGCTGGAGGCACCGTTGCAGGAGCTGGTGGCGCCGTTGCAGGAGCTGGAGGCACCGTTGCAGGAGCTGGAGGCACCGTTGCAGGAGCTGGAGGCACCGTTGCAGGAGCTGGAGGCGCCGTTGCAGGAGCTGGAGGCACCGTTGCAGGAGCTGGTGGCGCCGTTGCAGGAGCTGGAGGCACCGTTGCAGGAGCTGGTGGCGCCGTTGCAGGAGCTGGAGGCGCCGTTGCAGGAGCTGGTGGCACCGTTGCAGGAGCTGGAGGCGCCGTTGCAGGAGCTGGTGGCGCCGTTGCAGGAGCTGGTGGCGCCGTTGCAGGAGCTGGTGGCGCCGTTGCAGGAGCTGGAGGCACCGTTGCAGGAGCTGGTGGCGCCGTTGCAGGAGCTGGAGGCGCCGTTGAGGGAGCTGGTGGCGCCGTTGCAGGAGCTGGAGGCGCCGTTGCAGGAGCTGGTGGCGCCGTTGAGGGAGCTGGTGGCGCCGTTGCAGGAGCTGGAGGCGCCGTTGCAGGAGCTGGAGGCACCGTTGCAGGAGCTGGAGGCACCGTTGCAGGAGCTGGAGGCGCCGTTGCAGGAGCTGGAGGCGCCGTTGAGGGAGCTGGTGGCGCCGTTGCAGGAGCTGAAGGCGCCGTTGCAGGAGCTGGAGGCACCGTTGCAGGAGCTGGAGGCACCGTTGCAGGAGCTGGAGGCGCCGTTGCAGGAGCTGGAGGCGCCGTTGAGGGAGCTGGTGGCGCCGTTGCAGGAGCTGGAGGCGCCGTTGCAGGAGCTGGTGGCGCCGTTGCAGGAGCTGGAGGCACCGTTGCAGGAGCTGGAGGCGCCGTTGCAGGAGCTGGAGGCGCCATTGAGGGAGCTGGTGGCGCCGTTGCAGGAGCTGGAGGCGCCGTTGCAGGAGCTGGAGGCGCCGTTGCAGGAGGAGGTTCCTGTCTCGTTCCCGGGATCACCGTCTGGAATGTTGACGGTCGGGTAGGCGATGGGAGGTGAGTAGTCTATTGATTATCTGAACAAACAAACTATCGTCAGAGCCGGTGAGCCTGCCAGCGGCGTGATGTAAGCCCTGCACTCTGCTGTGGTCGCGGGGCCGAGTTGGTGGCTGCTGGGGCAGGTGGCGAGGTCTGCTGGCGGGTGTGGCCTCCCGGGGGACGTGTTGGTGGCTGCTGGGGCAGGTGGCGAGGTCTACTGGTGGGTGTGGCCTCCCCGGGGACGTGTTGGTGGCTGTTGGGGCAGGTGGCGAGGTCTGCTGGCCGGTGTGGCCTCCCAGGGACGTGTTGGTGGCTGCTGGGGCAGGTGGCGAGGTCTGCTGGCGGGTGTGGCCTCCCAGGGGACGTGTTGGTGGCTGCTGGGGCAGGAGGCGACGTCTGCTGGCGGGTGTGGCCTCCCAGGGACGTGTTGGTGGCTGCTGGGGCAGGTGGCGAGGTCTGCTGGCGGGTGTGGCCTCCCAGGGACGTGTTGGTGGCTGCTGGGGCAGGTGGCGAGGTCTGCTGGCGGGTGTGGCCTCCCGGGGGACGTGTTGGTGGCTGCTGGGGCAGGAGGCGAGGTCTGCTGGCGGGTGTGGCCTCCCGGGGGACGTGTTGGTGGCTGCTGGGGCAGGAGGCGAGGTCTGCTGGCGGGTATGGCCTCCCGGGGGACGTGTTGGTGGCTGCTGGGGCAGGTGGCGAGGTCTGCTGGCGGGTGTGGCCTCCCGGGGGACGTGTTGGTGGCTGCTGGGGCAGGAGGCGAGGTCTGCTGGCGGGTGTGGCCTCCCGGGGGACGTGTTGGTGGCTGCTGGGGCAGGTGGCGAGGTCTGCTGGCGGGTGTGGCCTCCCGGGGGACGTGTTGGTGGCTGCTGGGGCAGGTGGCGAGGTCTGCTGGCGGGTGTGGCCTCCCGGGGGACGTGTTGGTGGCTGCTGGGGCAGGTGGCGAGGTCTGCTGGCGGGTGTGGCCTCCCAGGGGACGTGTTGGTGGCTGCTGGGGCAGGTGGCGAGGTCTGCTGGCGGGTGTGGCCTCCCAGGGGACGTGTTGGTGGCTGCTGGGGCAGGTGGCGAGGTCTGCTGGCGGGTGTGGCCTCCCAGGGGACGTGTTGGTGGCTGCTGGGGCAGGTGGCGAGGTCTGCTGGCGGGTGTGGCCTCCCCGGGGACGTGTTGGTGGCTGCTGGGGCAGGTGGCGAGGTCTGCTGGCGGGTATGGCCTCCCCGGGGACGTGTTGGTGGCTGCTGGGGCAGGTGGCGAGGTCTGCTGGCGGGTGTGGCCTCCCAGGGGACGTGTTGGTGGCTGCTGGGGCAGGTGGCGAGGTCTGCTGGCGGGTATGGCCTCCCCGGGGACGTGTTGGTGGCTGCTGGGGCAGGTGGCGAGGTCTGCTGGCGGGTGTGGCCTCCCAGGGGACGTGTTGGTGGCTGCTGGGGCAGGTGGCGAGGTCTGCTGGCGGGTGTGGCCTCCCAGGGGACGTGTTGGTGGCTGCTGGGGCAGATGGCGAGGTCTGCTGGCGGGTATGGCCTCCCCGGGGACGTGTTGGTGGCTGCTGGGGCAGGTGGCGAGGTCTGCTGGCGGGTGTGGCCTCCCAGGGGACGTGTTGGTGGCTGCTGGGGCAGGTGGCCGTGACCGCATAACCGTGACCGTGATTGCTGTAAACAATTACAGCAATCAACGCAAAGAAAGGTAGTGTGCATTTCAATAAACTTCAAGGCGACTATGGCTTAGGATATGCCTACGGCAATGTTAAGACGCATAAACCAGGTAACCCACTACGCCCTATAATCAGCCAAATACCAACCCCAACTTATCACCTGGCAAAGAAACTCAATGAACTCCTAACTCCATACACTCCAAGTAAGTTTAGTCTACAATCATCAGCAGATTTCCTAGAATTGATCAAATCTACCCAGCCCGATGGAATCATCGCTTCCCTGGACGTTGAATCCCTTTTTACCAACGTCCCAGTCGACACAACCATAGGAATGATACTGGACAGAGTATACAGAGACGAGAGCACCCCCAAATTAGACATACCTGAGCCACACTTGAAAAGTCTTCTCGAAGCATGTACAAAGGAAGCCCCTTTCATCAGTCCACAAGGAGACACGTATTTACAAATAGACGGAGTAGCAATGGGCTCCCCCTTAGGAGTTTTATTTGCTAATTTTTATATGGGAACCATCGAAGATAGGGTCTTCAGTAGCAGACAAAAACCAACTGTATACTGCCGTTATGTAGATGACATATTCGTAATAGTAAAAGACTCAGATGAACTAATTGACCTAAAAAGACACCTAGAGAGAGTCAGTACTCCGATTTACACATGAAAATAGTGAAAATAACAGTCTGCCATTCTTGGATGTACTAATAACAAAAACAGGAACCTCTTTAAGCACCAACGTATATACCAAGCCCACCAACATAGGATTATGCCTGAACGGTAGAAGTGAGTGCCCCCAAAGATACAAAGCCAGTGTTCTCAATGCTTATATTCGTCGAGCGCTTACCCACTGCTCTGAATGGAGCAACGTGAGTAGAGAGTTTGAAAGAGTAACTCAGGTATTGGTGAACAACGGATATAGCAACGCGGAAATAAACGCTGCTATAAGAAGACACATGGACCGTTGGTATAATTCAGAACCTAGAACAGAAACCACAACACCCCCAATAAAATTATATTACAAATCAACCATGCACAGTGAACATATAAAAGAGGAAAGAATAATGAAAGAAATAATCCGTAAAGGAGTAAAAAGCACTACTCCTAACCAAAACATAAACCTGATAATATTCTACAAAACCAAGAAGACTTCCGAACTCCTTATCAAAAACAGCCCGAAGCCGACGGAGAACCCTCTACAGCAGTCAAGCGTTGTATACATGTACACTTGCCCTCACGAAGGATGTAACCTTCAATGTAAGTACATAGGTATGACGTCGACCAAGCTGACGAGGCGTTTGACATGCCATCTTCAATCTGGTGCCCCTAGGAATCACATGAGACAAGCCCATGACATTACTCTAACAAGAGAAATGTTGAACAAGAATACTTGCATAATAGACAAAACCCAAGATTCAAGAAGATTACAAATTCTTGAGGCAATTCACATAAGAATAGAGCGACCTACCATGAACCTACACCAGTAGTAAAGGGACCTCGTCTTGGAGAGTTGCGAAAGACAGGGGCCTTAAGAAGACTTTGATAAAGCCGCCTTCAAACGCCATAGCAACTTCTAATTCATTTGACGTTTTGGAGGACGAGTGCTGTGGTGAGACTGCGGATCGCGCAAAAGGGAAAGCAACGAAGAGAAAGGAAGAGCAGGCCCCTCAGAAAGTAAAGGTACCTAAGCAAACATTAGTTGTGGGAGATTCCCAGATAAGGTATTTGGATAGAGCGTTTTGTGCTAGAGATAGGGGGAACAGGTTAAGGGTTTGCTATCCCGGAGCTGGCATTGGTGATATTATAAAAAACATGAATGATATTATGGCTGGTAATGGGAACAATCCCATTATTTGCATTAGCGTGGGAGGAAATGATGTTGGTCGAGTTAGGAGTGAGGAACTGATTCAGAGGTATAAAACAGCCATAGAATTAGTTAGGAGCAAGGGAGGAATCCCGATCATATGTGGCATTCTTCCAAGAAAGGGAGTGGGAAATGAATGGATATCGAGGGCACTTGGTGTCAATTGCCGGCTGGAAAGATATTGCAAATCAAATGCAATATCTTTCATAGACAACTGGGAACACTTCTATGGAAGAAATGAAATGTATGCTCGTGATGGGGTGCATCTATCGAGAGCTGGGGTTGTTGCTGTTGCGAACTCGTTGGAAGAAGTGGTTAGAGGTGTTTGTTTGGGTTTAAACTGTTAGTAGATAGAGGTATGGGAATTGATTTGGAGGAAGGAGGTAATAAAAGTATGTGTTTGTGGGAGAAAGGAATTGGCAAAACGATCAGGGAAAGAGAAGGTCCGCAAAATAACAATTCACTTAGGGTATATTACACTAACAGTAGAAGTCTAAGAAATAAAATTAACGAATTAAATGCTCTTGTCTGCACAGAAAAAATAGATATTATTGCACTTACCGAAACGTGGATGAATGTAGAAAATAGAGAACTATTAGCTGAATATCAAATATACGGATTTAAACTATTTCACACAGATAGATATATTAGACGAGGAGGTGGAGTAGCCATATATGTTAGGGACAATTTGAAATGTAGTCTCAAAGAGGGAATCAAAACAGAGCCACACACAGAAACTATTTGGATAGAAGTAAACGAAAAAGCTAATAATATTATAATAGGAGTAATATATAGGCCACCAAATTTAGACAGAATGGAAGCAAAGCACCTATGGGATGAAATATCTAGAGCATCTAGATCTTACAGTATTTATGTCATGGGTGACTTTAATTTTAGCGGAATAAACTGGTTGAACAAAACAGGGAATAGTGAAGCAGAAGATTTTCTAGAATTAATTGACGATTGCTTTCTTACGCAACACATTAAGGAACCAACACGGGAAAATAATATTTTAGATTTAGTGTTAACTAACAGGGAAACGCAAATTAATGACATCGAAATAGGGAGTGAGCTAGGGAGCAGTGATCACAAAGAAATCAGATTTAGCATAGAATGGAATAGACCAGTAGGAGAAAATTCTGTTAAAGTGCCAGATTTTCGAAAAGCTGATTTTAATAGCCTAAGAAATTTTTTGGGTCAAATTGATTGGAAAGTCTTGGGTATGGGGTGTGGGCCGGTCTTGGAGCGAGACATGAACCCAGCGATAGGTGACTTAAATGGGGATTTCGATGTGGATTCAATATATAACTTATTTAAGAATATTCTAAACAAAGCACAGGAACGTAGTATACCATACAAATTGAATAGATCGAATACTAATGACCCAAAGTGGATAACAAAGAATTTGAAGAACCTTATAGGTAAAAAGAGAGCTTGGTACAAAAGGATTAAAAATGGGGAGGTCACTTTAGAACAGGAATTCGTACAACTGGTTAGAAATGTTAAAAAAGAGATAAGGAAAGCAAAAAGAAACTATGAAGTTCGCATAGCAGGGCAAGCAAAGACAAATCCTAAAGGGTTTTTTCAGTTATATCGTACTAAGACTAGGGAAAGGATAGGTCCATTAAAAACTGATACAGGTCAAATAACAGATAGTGATGAAGAGATGAGTAGTATTTTTAATAAATATTTTGTATCTGTATTTACTAAAGAGGAACTTAACAATATGCCTTCAGCTGAACAAGTCTATGTGGGTGGGGACGAGGACAGGTTGACGAGTTTAGCAGTTACCAGGGAGGATGTTCTTAAACAAATAGTAAAACTCAAACCAAACAAATCCCCAGGGCCGGATGAAGTGTTTGCCAGGGTGCTTAAAGAATGCAAAGAGGAGCTTTGTGACCCACTGTCAACCATATTTAATAAATCAATAGAGTCAGGCAGAGTGCCAGAGTTTTGGAAAGTTGCTAATGTGATACCAGTTTTTAAGAAAGGAGATAGATCACTTGCGTCTAACTATCGACCAATTAGCCTAACGTCTATTGTGGGAAAGTTACTCGAATCTATAATAGCAAATAAAATTCGTCTTCATCTTGAAAAACATAAATTAATAATTGAGTCTCAACATGGTTTTATAAATGGCCGTTCATGTTTAACAAATTTGTTATCTTTTTATTCTAGCATTGTTGAGGCAGTTGATAGTGGTAAGGATTGCGATGTTGTATACCTTGACTTTAGCAAAGCTTTTGATACAGTGCCACATGAAAGACTGATTAAAAAGATAGAGTCTCATGGTATTGGGGGTGCTATATTAAGCTGGATTAGGGCATGGCTATACCAAAGGAAACAGAGAGTTAGTATAAATGGAATCAAGTCAGAGTGGGAAAATGTTGTAAGTGGAGTGCCTCAAGGCTCTGTCCTGGGACCTCTGTTGTTTATAATATATATAAATGATTTAGATTCAGGTTTGAGTAGCAACATTTGCAAATTTGCCGATGATACGAAAATCGGTAGGGAAATTAATTCGGAGGAGGACTCACTATCACTTCAAGTTGATCTAGATAGGGTTTTGAAATGGTCAAAGGATTGGCAGATGCAGTTTAATGCTGATAAATGTAAAGTTCTGAGGTTAGGTAATGATGATAGAGTTACAAGATACGAGCTAGATGGTGTTGTGATTGCGAAGTCGGATTGCGAAAGGGATCTGGGAGTTATGATTAGTAAGAATTTAAAACAAAAGGATCAATGCATAAATGTTCGTAATAAGGCAAATCGGACACTTGGATTTATTAATCGCAGCGTTAGTAACAAGACACCTGGTGTGGTTCTCAAGCTATATCTTGCTCTAGTTAGGCCCCATTTAGATTATGCAGTTCAGTTTTGGTCGCCATATTATAGAATGGATATAAATTCACTTGAACGTGTCCAGCGTAGGATGACTAAGTTAATTCCCCAAATTAGAAATCTTTCATATGAAGAAAGATTAACAAAGCTTAAGTTGCATTCACTGGAAAGGCGAAGAGTTAGGGGCGACATGATAGAGGTTTACAAGTGGGTGAATGGACATAACAAGGGGGATATTAATAGGGTATTAAAAGTATCAACACAGGACAGAACACGAAACAATGGGTATAAATTGGATAAGTTTAGATTTAGGAAAGACTTGGGTAAATACTGGTTCAGTAACAGGGTTGTTGATTTGTGGAACCAATTGCCGCGTAACGTGGTGGAGGTGGGGTCCCTCGATTGTTTCAAGCGCGGATTGGACAAGTATATGAGTGGGATTGGGTGGTTATAGAATAGGAGCTGCCTCGAATGGGCCAATAGGCCTTCTGCAGTTACCTTTGTTCTTATGAACACCCAAATCACGGAACTATTTACTCTACCCACCATGAGAGTAAGGACAAGACAAGAACATATCGATGCCAACACAGAAAGACGGGGTTCAATCACGATTGAACCCCGTAGATTGTAATTGGCCTGTTATGTCCAACATAACAGGCCAATTACACTGGATTAATCTTTGTGTTTGGACAGGAGATGCCTCGTATGGGCCAATAAGCCTTCTGCAGCCCCTATGTTTATCCCTTATGTATCCCCCCATGTTTTCACCTTCATTGTATTATCACCTGACCTAATGCGGGTATAAAATCAACTAGTATTGTAAGATCTGTTCACTTGAGAATGAACCATGGAGGTTCGAAACGTCGTGCAAATTATACAAATAAGTGTAATACACTCTATAGTAAATCACTTCTTTTCTTCACCTTAAAAGTACGAAAATGAGTTTTGGAGAACTCCTATTTCAATTAAGCCCTGATGCTAAGAAAATAGTTAGAGGGATAGAAGCCCTAAACCAGAAAATAATAAATACAGAATATGCGGTCATATTCAATGAAACATGTTTGAAAGAAAACCTGCTGCCAGTATACACCAATATATATATATATATATATATATATATATATATATATATATATATATATATATATATATATATATATATATATATATATATATATATATATATATATGTATATATATATATATATATATATATATATATATATATTTATATATATATATATATATATATATATATATATATATATATATATATATTTATATATATATATATATATATATATATATATATATATATATATTTATATATATATATATATATATTTATATATATATATATTTATATATATATATATATATATATATATATATTTATATATATATATATATATATATATATATTTTTATATATATATATATATATATATATATATATATATATATATATATATATATATATATATATATATATATATTTATATATATATATATATATTTATATATATATATATATATATATATATATATATATATATATTTATATATATATATATATATTTATATATATATATATATATATATATATATATTTATATATATATATATATTTATATATATATATATATATATATATATATATATATATATATATATATATTAGCAGTACCCGACTACGCGTTGCTGTGGCTCAAGCTGAGCCACAGCAACTTTCCCACTCCTCCCGACCATTCTCTCCTCACCCGTCTCCTCGGCCTCCCCACCATTCCCCACTCCCTCGTCCGATGCCTTCCCAAATGGTCTGATGTTCCTATCCGAAAATTGGGAACATGAAGTGATCTGATGTTCCCATCACTGAAATATACGACAGTTAAAAAATGAAATGAAAATATGAAAAAAAATAAAAAATTAAACTATACTCACAAAATGAACGGTATGGTAAACAACACAGCTCAATTCCAATGCAATTCCTTGAGGTTACCGTGAGGTGCTTCCGGGGCTTAGCGTCCCCGCGGCCCGGTCGTCAACCAGGCCTCCTGGTTGCTGGACTGATCAACCAGGCTGTTGGACGCGGCTGCTCGCAGCCTGACATATGAGTCACAGCCTGGTTGATCAGGTATCCTTTGGAGGTGCTTATCCAGTTCTCTCTTGAACACTGTGAGGGGATTGCCAGTTATGTCCCTTATGTGTAGTGGAAGCGTGTTGAACAGTCTCGGGCCTCTGATGTTGATAGAGTTCTCTCTAGTACCTGTTGCACCTCTGCTTTTCAGCGGGGGTATTCTGCACATCCTGCCATGTCTTCTGGTCTCATGTGATGTTATTTCTGTGTGCAGGTTTGGGGACCAGCCCCTCCAATATTTTCCACGTGTAAATTATTATGTATCTCTCCCGCCTGCGCTCAAGGGAGTACAGATTTAGGCTCTTTAGTCGGTCCCAATAGTTTAGATGTTTTACTGAGTGGATTCTAGCAGTAAAGAATCTCTGCACGCTCTCCAGATCAGCAATTTCTCCAGCTTTGAAAGGGGCTGTCATTGTGCAGCAGTACTCCACTCTAGAGAGCACAAGCGTTTTGAAAAGTGTCATCATTGGTATAGCATCTCTAGTGTGAAAAGTTCTTGTTATCCAACCTGTCATTTTTCTTGCAGTTGTGACGGCTACTTTATTGTGTTCTTTGAAGGTAAGGTCTTCCGACATGAGTACACCCAGATCCTTTACATTGCCTTTTCGTTCTATGTTATGATTTGCCTGAGTTTTGTACGTGGTTTCCGTTTATATATTTTCATTTTTTCCATAGCGCATGAGCTGGAACTTATCTTCGTTAAACACCATATTATTTTCTGTAGCCCATAGAAAGACCTGATCTACATCTGACTGGAGGTTTGCCGTGTCCTCTATGTTGCCTACTCTCATGAAGATCCTAGTGTCATCTGCAAAGGATGATACAGTGCTATAGGTTGTGTTCTTGTCTATGTCCGATATGAGGATGAGAAAAAGTACTGGAGCAAGCACAGTACCCTGGGGGACTGAGCTCTTCACGGTTGATGGGCTGGATTTTATTTTGTTGACTATTACACATTGGGTTCTGTTGGTCAGGAAATTGTAGATCCATCTGCCTATTTTTCCGGTAATTCCTTTTGAACGCATTTTATGTGCAATAACGCCATGGTCACATTTATCAAAAGCTTTTGCGAAATCTGTGTAAATTACATCAGCGTTTTGTTTGTCTTCCATAGCATCTAATGCCATATCATAGTGGTCCAGCAACTGCGACAGACAAGAGCGCCCTGTTCTGAAACCATGTTGTCCGGGGTTATGGAGATGCTGTGATTCCATGTATTTTGTGATCTTACTTCTTAGCACTCTCTCAAAAAAAAATTTATAATGTGCGATGTTAGTGCTATCAGTCTGTAATTTTTTACCTCTGCCTTATTTCCTCCTTTATGAAGTGGTGCTATCTCTGCTGTCTTTAGTATATCAGGAATAACGCCAGTATCTAGGCTTTGTCTCCACAGAATGTGGAGGGCCTGCGATAGTGGTTTTTTACAGTTCTTGATGAATATGGAGTTCCAAGAATCCGGACCTGGTGCAGAGTGAATAGGCTTACTGTTTATGGTTTCTTCAAAATCCAGTGGAGATTCACACAAAATAATTAAATCAAAATAAAATTAAATAAAAATTTAGGAAAATTTAATTTATCAATGCAATCAAAAACATTGAAATGGAATTGTAACATATTTAGTATAGCATGTGCGTTACTCTTACATGCAACAGATGGCGCTGTTTTTCAAGAAAAGCATAGTTGTACCTGTCACAGGTGTGGCACCTATACCTCTACTTACGAAATGAACGGTATGGTAAACAACACAGCTCAATTCCAACACAATGCCACTCAAAATAATTCAATAAAAAATAAAATAGATCGAAATCTATGAAAATAAAATTTATCAATGCAATCGGAAACATTGAAATGGAATTCGTGACATATTTATTATAGCATGAATGTTGCTATTATGTGCAACAGATGGCGCTGTTTTCCAAAAACGCATGTTTTTACCTGTCACGCGGGTGGCATCTATATAGTAAGTATATAATAAGACGTGCCTTTTCGAATGGGACGTTGTGTCAAAATTTCAAAGCAATTGGTGAAGAACTTTCGGAGAGTACAGCGAGTGTTGCTCTTACGTCCAACAGATGGCGCTGTTTTAAAAAAAAAACATGTTTTTTCCTGTCACAGGTGAAGCATGTATATAGTAGAATGCAACGTTGTGTAAACATTTCAAAGCAATCGGTAAAGAGGTTTCGAAGATTTCCCTCACATGAAAAAAATAGTTTTTCAGAAAAAGCATGTTTTTTTTTACCGTGACAGACGAAACATCTATATAGTTTGTATAAAAAAAAACCTGGCCAGATGCAAATGGAACATTGTGTGGAAATTTGAAAGCAATCGGTGAAGAACTTTCGTAGATTAGCAATTTTGAACAAACGAACATTTCCATTTTTTTTATAGAAGAGAGAGAGAGAGAGAGAGAGAATTATATTATTCGTTATTCTTTCTAGCGTAGTCTTCCATGGCAGAAACACCACGTTACGTTTTCTACAGAAAGTCAAAACAGAAACCCGATTTGAGAAAAGGGATTCCTAGACGCTAGGGAGACCATTATAACTAGGATATTTGGGTTCCGTGAGAACCCAAAGTGGGAAGACCAGGAGACCACAGTAGTGAGCATGCTACGATGATTGAGAGTGTCTCTAGTGAAGATGAATACTGAATAAAATTTGTAGTAATAATTAAATTGTGAGAATGTAATCCATTCGATCTGGGTTTAGAGAGCTCTCTTATTGACTACGAAACTCTGCCATGACAATGATAATTTTACAGTGGGGGAGATCGCTAATGATGATGTTGTTGCTTCTGTACCTCACTTAATATTATAGGAATACAAAGGACTTTGCCCCAAACTTTCTGGGTAACTACATCGGGCCAGCAACTTCAGTGTCCAAGTGGTTGGCCACCATTCCTTCCCCCAGCCCATCCCAAATCCTTATCGTGACCCCTTCCCGGTGCTATATTGCAGTAATGGCTTGGTGCTTTCCACTTATAATTAAATATATATATATATATATATATATATATATATATATATATATATATATATATATATATATATATATATATATATATATATATATATATATATATATATATATATATATATAAAAGTTTGTGAGGGTACCACCTCTGGTGCCAATGTGGGGACCCATAGCCTCGGAGAAGAAAATAAAAAGTATTCAGAGGAGACCTTGTGGTTTCTCACTGAACACTAGTATTATCTTCTCCTACCACCCCCATTCTTTTGTATGTACACATATATATTTACTTTATTTGAACTTTGTTACAAAAAAGGAGTTACATATGGGTTACAAAGATGGTTATCATAGGTTGTCGAGTTCCTCCAGCTCCTCAGATGGCGGGCAGGAACCCTGGATGCAGTGCGCATTTCCCCTATATATTCCCTATATTCCCCTATATATATATATATATATATATATATATATATATATATATATATATATATATATATATATATATATATGTCGTACCTAGTAGCCAGAACTCACTTCTCAGCCTACTATTCAAGGCCCGATTTGCCTAATAAGCCAAGTTTTCCTGAATTAATATATTTACTATAATTTTTTTCTTATGAAATGATAAAGCAACCCTTTTCTCTATGTATGAGGTCAATTTCTTTTTATTGGAGTTAAAATTAACGTAGATATATGACCGAACCTAACCAACCCTACCTAACCTAACCTAACCTATATTTTTAGGTAAGGTTAGGTTAGGTAGCCAAAAAAAGCTAGGTTAGGTTAGGTTAGGTAGGTTAGGTAGACGAAAAAACATTAATTCATGAAAAC
Organism: Procambarus clarkii; assembly: GCF_040958095.1. Lineage (NCBI taxonomy): Eukaryota > Metazoa > Arthropoda > Malacostraca > Decapoda > Cambaridae > Procambarus > Procambarus clarkii. The sequence goes on along the minus strand of NC_091191.1, from coordinate 23,119,129 downwards.
TTGGCTTATTAGGCAAATCGGGCCTTGAATAGTAGGCTGAGAAGTGCGTTCTGGCTATTAGGTACGACATATATATATATATATATATATATATATATATATATATATATATATATATATATATATATGTCGTACCTAGTAGCCAGAACGCACTTCTCAGCCTACTATGCAAGGCCCGATTTGCCTAATAAGCCAATTTTTCATGAATTAATTGTTTTTCGACTACCTAACCTACCTAACCTAACCTAACCTAACTTTTTCGGCTACCTAACCTAACCTAACCTATAAAGATAGGTTAGGTTAGGTTAGGTAGGGTTGGTTAGGTTCGGTCATATATCTACGTTAATTTTAACTCCAATAAAAAAAAATTGACCTCATACGTAATGAAATGGGTAGCTTTATCATTTTATAAGAAAAAAATTATAGAAAATATATTAATTCAGGAAAACTTGGCTTATTAGGCAAATCAGGCCTTGCATAGTAGGCCAAAAAGTGCGTTCTGGCTACTAGGTACGACATATATATATATATATATATATATATATATATATATGTCGTACCTAGTAGCCAGAACTCACTTCTCAGCCTACTATTCAAGGCCCGATTTGCCTAATAAGCCAAGTTTTCCTGAATTAATATATTTACTAAAATTTTTTTCTTATGAAATGATAAAGCAACCCTTTTCTCTATGTATGAGGTCAATTTTTTTTTATTGGAGTTAAAATTAACGTAGATATATGACCGAACCTAACCAACCCTACCTAACCTAACCTAACCTATATTTATAGGTAAGGTTAGGTTAGGTAGCCAAAAAAAGCTAGGTTAGGTTAGGTTAGGTAGGTTAGGTAGACGAAAAAACATTAATTCATGAAAACTTGGCTTATTAGGCAAATCGGGCCTTGAATAGTAGGCTGAGAAGTGCGTTCTGGCTATTAGGTACGACATATATATATATATATATATATATATATATATATATATATATATATATATATATATATATATATATATGATGTTGAATATGACCTAAAAGGTAAGAGTAATAATTCTAACACGAATTTTCTCAATATTACTATGTTTTTCTTCACTGTCGAGGGTAATTTAAATATCAACTCTGCAAAATTCATTTTTATTTTTGGTCTGACGCCTAGAAGTGTTTCGTAAGGGCTTTTTACAATCTCAAAGACTTGTTTTCACTTAACACTACTCTTATGATACACTTGATACACTGTGTATGATATATTGAATCCACATCTTTTTTTTATATTCGTGTTGGGTGAGGTAACACAAACGTTTTGGGTGAGGTGGGTACATAAGAATGAAAGTAACTGCAGAGGGCCTATTGACCCATACGAGGTCTTGAAGGGGCTAGAATGTAGTTATGCGTTTATTGGCTGTTGATTGCTGGTGTTGACTTTTTGATGTGTAGTGCCTCGCTGATGTCGAGCCTCTTACTATTGCTGTATCTACCGATGATTTTTGTGTTGTTTGTTAAGACTTCTCTGGTGATGGTTTGGTTGTGAGAAGAGATTATATGTTCCTTTTTGGAGCCCTGTTGTTTATGCGTTGTTAATCGCCTGGAAAGAGATGTTGTTGTCTTGCCTATATACTGAGTTCTTTGGGGTTACAGTCCCCAAGTGGGCAAGTGAAGGCATAGACGACGTTCGTTTCCTTCAAGACGTTCTGTTTCGTGTCTTGGGACTTTTTCGTGAGTAGATTGGCTGTTTTTTTTATAGTAAATTGTCAATTGTATTTTCTGATTTTTGTCTGTAGGGATAACGTTCCTATCAATAATGTCTTTCAGGACACTTTCCTCCATTTTATGAGCCGTCGAAAAGAAGTTCCTGTAAAATAGTGTAATAGGGGGTACAGATGTTGTATTAGTTGACTCTTCAGAGGTTGCATGGCGTTTCACCTTTGTTTTTATGACGCCTTCAACATATCTGTTAGAGAAGCCATTGCTGACTAGGACCTGCCTTACCCAACAGAGTTCTTCATCGACTTGCTTCCATCCTGAGCTGTGGCTGAGAGCACGGTCGACATAAGCGTTAACAACACTCCTCTTGTACCTGTCTGGGCAGTCACTATTGGCATTGAGGCACATTCCTATGTTTGTTTCCTTAGTGTAGACTGCAGTATGGAAGCCTCCGTTCCTTTCCGTGACTGTTACATCTAGAAAGGGCTGCTCCCTATCATTCTCCATCTCGTGAGTGAAATTTAATGAGGAGGCATTCGAGCAGAATTCTGCTCGAATGTCTCCTTCAGCTGCTGCAGACGTCTGACTTCAGGTACTTGCATAAAAATGTCGTCAACATACCTGCAGTATATGGCAGGTTTCAAGTCCATGTCAACTAAGACCCTCTGCTCGATGGTACCCATGTAGAAGTTCGCAAACAGGACACCTGGGGGAGAACCCATGGCGACCCCATCTACTTGCTTATACATGTGCCCATCTGGGCTCAAGAAGGGGGGCTTTTTAGTGCAGGCTTGGAGTAGCTTTAGTATTTTTCTGGTATGTCAAGAGGGGTACAAGCAGGATCACGATATGCTCTGTCCATTGTCAACCCGATTGTTTCATCCACAGGTACGTTGGTAAACAGCGTAAAACTGATAATGGACAGAGTATATCGTGATACGGCTTGTACTCCTCTTGACTTACCAGAAAACATATTGAAGAAGCTACTCCAAGCCTGCACTAAAGAGGCACCCTTCTTGAGTCCAGATGGGCTGTGTGTCAGATGTGTGGGGTGTGTGTCAGATGTGTGGGTGGGAGTCAGATGTGTGGGCTGTGTGTCAGGTGTGTGGGCTGTGTGTCAGGTGTGTGGGGTGTCTGTCAGTAGTGGCTGTGTACCTAATGGTCAGCCCTGTTATAATGACCTCTTGTCTGCTCAACATTGATGCTGCTATGATAGGAAACTTATGACGTAATGACAAACTCCAACCACGCTGACCTGCTTGTGTTGAGCCTGTGTTGTGTTTGTGTTGTGTTTGTGTTGTGTTTGTGTTGTGTTTGTGTTGTGTTTGTGTTGTGTTTGTGTTGAGCTTGTGTTGTGTTTGTGTTGTGTTTGTGTTGAGCTTGTGTTGTGTTTGTGTTGTGTTTGTGTTGTGTTTGTGTTGTGTTTGTGTTGTGTTTATGTTGTGTTTGTGTTGTGTTTGTGTTGTATTTGTGTTGAGCTTGTGTTGAGCTTGTGTTGAGCTTGTGTTGTGTTTGTGTTGTGTTTGTGTTGTGTTTGTGTTGTGTTTGTGTTGTGTTTGTGTTGAGCTTGTGTTGAGCTTGTGTTGAGCTTGTGTTGTGTTTGTGTTGTGTTTGTGTTGTGTTTGTGTTGTGTTTGTGTTGTGTTTGTGTTGAGCTTGTGTTGAGCTTGTGTTGTGTTTGTGTTGTGTTTGTGTTGTGTTTGTGTTGTGTTTGTGTTGTGTTTGTGTTGTGTTTGTGTTGAGCTTGTGTTGAGCTTGTGTTGTGTTTGTGTTGTGTTTGTGTTGTGTTTGTGTTGTGTTTGTGTTGTGTTTGTGTTGTGTTTGTGTTGTGTTTGTGTTGTGTTTGTGTTGAGCCTGTGTTGTGTTTGTGTTGTGTTCGTGTTGTGTTTGTGTTGTGTTTGTGTTGTGTTTGTGTTGTGTTTGTGTTGTGTTTGTGTTGTGTTTGTGTTGTGTTTGTGTTGAGCCTGTGTTGTGTTTGTGTTGTGTTCGTGTTGTGTTTGTGTTGTGTTTGTGTTGAGCTTGTGTTGAGCCTGTGTTGTGTTTGTGTTGTGTTTGTGTTGTGTTTGTGTTGTGTTTGTGTTGTGTTTGTGTTGAGCCTGTGTTGTGTTTGTGTTGTGTTCGTGTTGTGTTGTGTTTGTGTTGAGCTTGTGTTGAGCCTGTGTTGTGTTTGTGTTGTGTTTGTGTTGTGTTTGTGTTGAGCTTGTGTTGAGCCTGTGTTGTGTTTGTGTTGTGTTTGTGTTGTGTTTGTGTTGAGCTTGTGTTGAGCTTGTGTTGTGTTTGTGTTGTGTTTGTGTTGTGTTTGTGTTGTGTTTGTGTTGAGCTTGTGTTGTGTTTGTATTGTGTTTGTGTTGTGTTTGTGTTGTGTTTGTGTTTGTGTTGTGTTTGTGTTGTGTTTGTGTTGTGTTTGTGTTGAGCCTGTGTTGAGCCTGTGTTGAGCTTGTGTTGAGCTTGTGTTGAGCCTGTGTTGAACCTGTGTTGAGCCTGTGTTGAGCCTGTGTTGAGCCTGTGTTGAGCCTGTGTTGAGCCTGTGTTGAGCCTGTGTTGAGCCTGTGTTGAGCCTGTGTTGAGCTTGTGTTGTGTTTGTGTTGTGTTTGTGTTGTGTTTGTGTTGTGTTTGTGTTGAGCCTGTGTTGAACCTGTGTTGAGCCTGTGTTGAGCTTGTGTTGAGCCTGTGTTGAGCTTGTGTTGAGCCTGTGTTGAACCTGTGTTGAACCTGTGTTGAGCCTGTGTTGAGCCTGTGTTGAGCTTGTGTTGAGCCTGTGTTGAGCCTGTGTTGAACCTGTGTTGAGCCTGTGTTGAGCCTGTGTTGAGCTTGTGTTGAGCCTGTGTTGAGCTTGTGTTGAGCTTGTGTTGAGCTTGTGTTGAGCCTGTGTTGAGCCTGTGTTGAGCTTGTGTTGAGCTTGTGTTGAGCCTGTGTTGAGCCTGTGTTGAGTCTGTGTTGAGCCTGTGTTGAGCTTGTGTTGAGCCTGTGTTGAGCCTGTGTTGAGCCTGTGTTGAGCCTGTGTTGAGCCTGTGCCTGTGTTGAGCCTGTGCCTGTGTTGAGCCTGTGTTGAGCCTGTATTGAGCCTGTGTTGAGCTTGTGTTGAGCCTGTGTTGAGCCTGTGTTGAGCCTGTGCCTGTGTTGAGCCTGTGTTGAGCCTGTGTTGAGCCTGTGTTGAGCCTGTGTTGAGCCTGTGTTGAGCCTGTGTTGAGCCTGTGTTGAGCTTGTGTTGAGCCTGTGTTGAGCCTGTGTTGAGCCTGTGTTGAGCTTGTGTTGAGCCTGTGTTGAGCCTGTGTTGAGCCTGTGTTGAGCCTGTGTTGAGCCTGTGTTGAGCCTGTGCCTGTGTTGAGCCTGTGCCTGTGTTGAGCCTGTGTTGAGCCTGTGTTGAGCCTGTGTTGAGCCTGTGCCTGTGTTGAGCCTGTGTTGAGCCTGTGCCTGTGTTGAGCCTGTGTTGAGCCTGTGCCTGTGTTGAGCCTGTGTTGAGCCTGTATTGAGCCTGTGTTGAGCTTGTGTTGAGCCTGTGTTGAGCCTGTGCCTGTGTTGAGCCTGTGTTGAGCCTGTGTTGAGCCTGTGTTGAGCCTGTGTTGAGCTTGTGTTGAGCCTGTGTTGAGCCTGTGTTGAGCCTGTGCCTGTGTTGAGCCTTTGTTGAGCCTGTATTGAGCCTGTGTTGAGCCTGTGTTGAGCCTGTGTTGAGCCTGTGTTGAGCCTGTATTGAGCCTGTGTTGAGCTTGTGTTGAGCCTGTGTTGAGCCTGTGTTGAGCCTGTGCCTGTGTTGAGCCTGTGTTGAGCCTGTGTTGAGCCTGTGTTGAGCCTGTGTTGAGCCTGTGTTGAGCTTGTGTTGAGCCTGTGTTGAGCCTGTGTTGAGCCTGTGTTGAGCCTGTGTTGAGCCTGTGTTGAGCTTGTGTTGAGCCTGTGTTGAGCCTGTGCCTGTGTTGAGCCTGTGTTGAGCCTGTATTGAGCCTGTGTTGAGCCTGTGTTGAGCGTGTGTTGAGCCTGTGTTGAGCCTGTGTTGAGCTTGTGTTGAGCCTGTGTTGAGCCTGTGCCTGTGTTGAGCCTGTGTTGAGCCTGTGTTGAGCCTGTGTTGAGCCTGTGTTGAGCCTGTGTTGAGCCTGTGTTGAGCTTGTGTTGAGCCTGTGTTGAGCCTGTGTTGAGCCTGTGTTGACCCTGTGTTGAGCCTGTGTTGAGCCTGTGTTGACCCTGTGTTGAGCCTGTGTTGAGCCTGTGTTGAGCCTGTGTTGAGCCTGTGTTGAGCCTGTGCCTGTGTTGAGCCTGTGTTGAGCCTGTGTTGAGCCTGTGTTGAGCCTGTGTTGAGCCTGTGTTGAGCCTGTGTTGAGCTTGTGTTGAGCCTGTGTTGAGCCTGTGCCTGTGTTGAGCCTGTGTTGAGCCTGTGTTGAGCCTGTGTTGAGCCTGTGTTGAGCCTGTGTTGAGCTTGTGTTGAGCCTGTGTTGAGCCTGTGTTGAGCCTGTGTTGACCCTGTGTTGAGCCTGTGTTGAGCCTGTGTTGACCCTGTGTTGAGCCTGTGTTGAGCTTGTGTTGAGCCTGTGTTGAGCCTGTGTTGAGCCTGTGTTGAGCCTGTGTTGAGCCTGTGTTGAGCCTGTGTTGAGCTTGTGTTGAGCCTGTGTTGAGCCTGTGTTGAGCCTGTGTTGAGCCTGTGTTGAGCCTGTGTTGAGCCTGTGTTGAGCTTGTGTTGAGCCTGTGTTGAGCCTGTGTTGAGCCTGTGTTGAGCCTGTGTTGAGCCTGTGTTGAGCCTGTGTTGAGCTTGTGTTGAGCCTGTGTTGAGCCTGTGTTGAGCCTGTGTTGAGCTTGTGTTGAGCTTGTGTTGAGCCTGTGTTGAGCCTGTGTTGAGCCTGTGTTGAGCCTGTGTTGAGCCTGTGTTGAGCCTGTGTTGAGCTTGTGTTGAGCCTGTGTTGAGCCTGTGTTGAGCCTGTGTTGAGCCGGTGTTGAGCCTGTGTTGAGCCTGTGTTGAGCCTGTGTTGAGCCTGTGTTGAGCTTGTGTTGAGCCTGTGTTGAGCCTGTGTTGAGCTTGTGTTGAGCCTGTGTTGAGCCTGTGTTGAGCCTGTGTTGAGCTTGTGTTGAGCCTGTGTTGAGCTTGTTTTGAGCCTGTGTTGAGCCTGTGTTGAGCTTGTGTTGAGCCTGTGTTGAGCCTGTGTTGAGCTTGTGTTGAGCCTGTGTTGAGCCTGTGTTGAGCCTGTGTTGAGCTTGTGTTGAGCTTGTATTGAGTTTGTGTTGAGCCTGTGTTGAGCCTGTGTTGAGCCTGTGTTGAGCTTGTGTTGAGCCTGTGTTGAGCCTGTGTTGAGCCTATGTTGAGCTTGTATTGAGTTTGTGTTGAGCCTGTGTTGAGCCTGTGTTGAGCCTGTGTTGAGCTTGTGTTGAGCCTGTGTTGAGCCTGTGTTGAGCTTGTGTTGACCCTGTGTTGAGCCTGTGTTGAGCCTGTGTTGAGCCTGTGTTGACCCTGTGTTGAGCCTGTGTTGAGCCTGTGTTGAGCTTGTGTTGAGCCTGTGTTGAGCCTGTGTTGAGCCTGTGTTGAGCCTGTGTTGAGCTTGTGTTGACCCTGTGTTGAGCCTGTGTTGAGCCTGTGTTGAGCCTGTGTTGAGCTTGTGTTGAGCCTGTGTTGAGCCTGTGTTGAGCCTGTGTTGAGCCTGTGTTGAGCCTGTGTTGAGCCTGTGTTGAGCTTGTGTTGAGCCTGTGTTGAGCCTGTGTTGAGCCTGTGTTGAGCTTGTGTTGAGCCTGTGTTGAGCCTGTGTTGAGCCTGTGTTGAGCCTGTGTTGAGCCTGTGTTGAGCCTGTGTTGAGCTTGTGTTGAGCCTGTGTTGAGCCTGTGTTGAGCCTGTGTTGAGCCTGTGTTGGGCCTGTGTTGAGCCTGTGTTGAGCCTGTGTTGAGCCTGTGTTGAGCTTGTGTTGAGCCTGTGTTGAGCCTGTGTTGAGCTTGTGTTGAGCCTGTGTTGAGCCTGTGTTGAGCTTGTGTTGAGCTTGTGTTGAGCTTGTGTTGAGCCTGTGTTGAGCCTGTGTTGAGCCTGTGTTGAGCCTGTGTTGAGCTTGTGTTGAGCCTGTGTTGAGCTTGTGTTGAGCCTGTGTTGAGCCTGTGTTGAGCTTGTGTTGAGCCTGTGTTGAGCTTGTGTTGAGCCTGTGTTGACCCTGTGTTGAGCTTGTGTTGAGCTTGTGTTGAGCTTGTGTTGAGCTTGTGTTGAGCCTGTGTTGAGCTTGTGTTGAGCCTGTGTTGAGCCTGTGTTGAGCCTGTGTTGAGCTTGTGTTGAGCCTGTGTTGAGCCTGTGTTGAGCTTGTGTTGAGCCTGTGTTGACCCTGTGTTGAGCCTGTGTTGAGCTTGTGTTGAGCCTGTGTTGAGCCTGTGTTGAGCTTGTGTTGAGCGACGAAGGGACGCCACGTAACCACTACCCAGCTGAGCTTTGATCACGAGCGTCGCGTCACGCTCAGTAAACCAATCAGAGGTGATTGTGTGGTTGCTGGCCACGGCGACCCCCTCACCCCACCCAATCTCTGCACTGGATGCTTGCTGACGCTCGAAACATAGACCTGTGTACTTGTTTACGCTCGAAACATAGGCCTGTGTACTTGTTTACGCTCGAAACATAGGCCTGTGTACTTGTTTATGCTCGAAACATTGTCCTGTGTACTTGTTTACGCTCGAAACATTGTCCTGTGTACTTGTTTACGCTCGAAACATAGACCTGTGTACTTGTTTACGCTCGAAACATAGACCTGTGTACTTGTTTACGCTCGAAACATAGGCCTGTGTACTTGTTTACGCTCGAAACATAGGCCTGTTTGTTTGTTTACGCTCGAAACATAGGCCTGTTTACTTGTTTACGCTCGAAACATAGGCCTGTTTACTTGTTTACGCTCGAAACATAGGCCTGTTTACTTGTTTACGCTCGAAACATAGGCCTGTATACTTGTTTACGCTCGAAACATAGGCCTGTTTACTTGTTTACGCTCGAAACATAGGCCTGTTTACTTGTTTACGCTCGAAACATAGGCCTGTTTACTTGTTTATGCTCGAAACATAGGCCTGTATACTTGTTTACGCTCGAAACATAGGCCTGTTTACTTGTTTACGCTCGAAACATAGGCCTGTTTACTTGTTTACGCTCGAAACATAGGCCTGTTTACTTGTTTACGCTCGAAACATAGGCCTGTTTACTTGTTTATGCTCGAAACATAGGCCTGTTCACTTGTTTACGATTGAAACATTGGCCTGTTTGTTTTCTTCCTTCCTTCCTATACATCAATTTATATATATAAAAGAGATGTGTGTTTGTCCCGGGAGGCCAGAAGTTTGGGGCAAGCATCACCCAACTATTCTGGATGACACAATTGTGGCTGGTGACTGTCATAGGCAGATCGGAGACGGCCCTCAATGTCCTCGTCAATAGGACGCCTCCTATTGCCTCTCGCAGTTACTCCTGCATACAGCGTAGTTGCCACGGAGTTACAACATTGTAGCAGAGCAACAACAGTAACAGTATCTGTGATTATGGTGTGTGTTCGCTGGGTGCATATATTGCGTGTTCTGAAGGAGAGAAAGGGGGAGAGGGAGAGCAGGGAAGAGGCACGCAGGGAGGAAGGGAGGGAAAGAGAGAGAGAGACACACACACACTGATCCAGACACCACCCGGTACTACTATAGATATACCCAGACACCACCAGGTACTACTATAGATATACCCAGACACACCTGGTACTTCTGTAGGAGAAAATATCTGTGTCCAAAGTTGACGGCCAGATGATTGGGCTGTTTCTTCTAACTTTGCAGGGGAAAATGGTACGAAGTACTGGATGGCATAGACTTATTGGGGTCGCCAGAACTCAAGAGAGAACAGCCAGGGCCACATTCTGACTCCAATAACGATTTTTGGCGCTGCCCGCCGCTTACTACTCCAGTACAATGTTTTGAAAAATATTTCAAACAAATTTTTGTCTCATAGAAATGCACAGAACCATTATTTACTGATCTCGGAAATGAATTGGTTTGGTATTTGTGGGAACCGACCTGTGAGATTTATATTTATTTAATTTATATGAATATATATAGAATTTATATTTACATTAATTTATATACTTCGATAGCAATTTGTATAATGATAAGTGGACTGTATTTCTGTAATAATCTCAATCTCACAAATCGATCCTCTACACATTAGGGGGGTTTATATTAAATGAATATATATGCAGCCAATCAAACTACAGTATTAACTACATACATTGAAAAGGTTCCTTATCTTATAGTACAGCAGGTTAGTCCACCAGGTATAACTAGGGTGTAGACACCAAATTATCCTCTTTGAGGTAGCTTCCATCACCCAGTAACTGATGCACAAAGCCTTGCTTCCTCGTCTTGACCTGTTAAAAGGGCGCTAGCTGTAAAGCCAGATACCTATATATGACAAGCTATATCAGAGAAAATACTGTACATGGAACATTGAAGACCTGGCTTAATTACCTTTAGTATGAGGCGATTTCGTGATCTAACTGGACCACCCTACCCAATGACATTAATGGCCACTAATGATAGATATACGGGTTTCGGAAAGACACTTAACTTGAATTTGTTGACAGCGTGTGATAATGGTACACCTTTGGTTTCCATAACACTTCGTCCAAGTAAAATTAACAGGAGCCGAATTTGCTCCCGTGTGAGCCTCTGGTCTAGTATAAACAATGGCAATGTCTAACACTCCATACTATTGACGCTACTGGCCGACATTGTCCAGATATGATAGGAGCCAAATTTGCTCCACACGTCTCGGAGGTGACAATAACAATGGCTGCCCTCCTTCCTCCCTCTCACGCCTGGCTTACATTGTCCACATGACAGAAAGTGATAGAAGGGTCACATTTACTCTACTTTAATATTGATAATTAAGTTAATTTATATGAGATGTTTTATGATGGTAAAGTCCAAAGACTAATGTATTTAAGAATAATTCCCAGCAGAATAGCTGGTGAATTTATAATGGTATGTGGTGATGATATCCCGTTTTCTTTAGACGGTAATTCCACTACAAGTTACGTTTTCTATGGGCAACTTGTTTATACAATACAGCTATTATCTGTCTGTATGATATATTAAATGGTGTCGGATTTTCCGACAGTATTCAAACTTAGGCTGCATTTCCATAAACACGTAACTTCAACTCAGAACAACACCCGCTCCCCCTGCCAGAGAAAACTGCTAGCCGATCCACAAATTCGAAAGCGAAATTATTCTATTCTGTCTATACGTCATTAGTTATAAAGATGTACTGACACTTTCTCTTATGGTGTTGTTAAGCTTAAGCTTCTGGGCTCGTGATCCCGACTATACTCCATATTGTATACAAATCTAGGGTGTACATCTGAGAGTTAATGACCATGTAAGGTGTAGTGGTGGACTTTGTGATAAAGTTGTAGTGGTAAGTCTTGGAACATTGACCTGTGGAGACCACTGTAACACTGTAAAAGTGTTTGATTTAGTTTAATATGCAAAGTGAGTCATCATCCAAGAATTCGAGAACCCTACAACTTGACTGCCCCTGACCATCACACAACATATGTAAACACGACCAAGTCACCTTAATGTTCACTCACCGAGTGAACATTAAGAACGCAAAAACTAAAAAAACGCAAAAACTTTATTTTCGGGGAGAAGGGGAGATGTAACACTGTAAAAGTGTTTGATTTAGTTTAATACATACATAGAGTACATGAGTCACAGACAAGGATCTGAGAGGCGCCAGTTTGTCGGCCTGAGATCTCACACCTCAAAGCGTTAATGACCTCAAGTGACCTGAGGTCAGATCATGAGAATTTCACCTTGCTTCCGCTAAGCTTATAATTGTAGTCTGGTAGCCTTCAAACATGCCGACGTTTAAGGAGTGGCTTGGTAGTGCCGGAGGGTATCTACTTGTGGGCGGAGTTAGTACTAGGGTCCCCAATATATACTGAGGGAGCATAGAGCATTAGCATTAAGGGGAGAACGGCAGACGAGCCAGCAGAGCAGAGAAGACGTCCCTAGCAGGGAGGCTGTCGGCCGGCAGGGGCGAGACAGTCTCTGTCAAGCTACAGACCCCCCCCCCCCCCTCTATTCAACTTAGACTCAGTCCTCGGTGAGTGAACATTAAGGTGACTTGGTCGTGTTTACATATGTTGTGTGATGATCAGGGGCAGTCAAGTTGTAGGGTTCTCGAATTCTTGGATGATGACTCACTTTGCATATTAAACGGGAACATTTTAATTGGATTGCTTATATTATGATACTTAGTATGTGAAATATATGAACTTATTATTTAAATCGTCTTTGTTCCCTAGAGCTTTGAGTTGAGGTGAGAAAGCCTCGGTGGTTACTAGATTCAAGATATTAATGAGTACATGTTTGGAGTTGATACATGGTACAGAGGGAACATACTAATAATGAACTCATGATAACATCTTTTGAGAATTTTGTGATACAGGCAAGTTCCATTCCTTGTCTTGTATGTAATGATCATGAATGGATGGTGGCAGCATTTCGTCTTCTACTATCTACTTTCTACTTCTACTATCTACTCTTCTACTTCTACCTATCTATACCTCTCCTTCCACCCCTCTCTGAACTCTCACTTTCAACTAATGAACCTCCTCGCTCCTCCCACCTCTCTACCTCTCACCCCAAACCCTCACTAATTACTTCACTATTCATTTCTTTCCTTTCGTTTTCTCTTATACGTTTGTGGCAATGATTCTGTATTCTAGAGTTCTCTCTAGAGTTTCGGGTAACTGATCAAGTGACGGCGCCTTGTAGTCTTAGCACCTAGGTTATCGAATACCTAGGTTACAAGGTGTTGAACCAGAGAGGTTGCCTTAGGAACTCTGGAGGGTGCTCTAGAATAGTTAGCTAACTGAGGACGGGATAACGGACTAGAGAGAGCTGTTTCCCCCGGCCTCGTTAGTTAACTGGGGGGGGGGGGTGGAATAATGGACAAGATAGAGCTATTTCCCCCACCCCCTGTTACACCACGATAACAATGGTGACCCCTGACCTTGTTGATGGTCGCCCAGGTCCCTGTAACGCCAACCTTCAGTCTCCCACACACTGTAGACTCCCCACTACCACCTCTGCCACTACCACAACTACTACTACCAGTACCACTACCACTACTACTACTACCTCTACTACTACTACCACTACTACTACCACTACCACTACCACCACTACCACTACCACTACTACTACCACTACCACCACTACCACTACCACAACTACTACTACCCTTCACTACTACAACATCTACACATATTACAACATATACAACTACACCAACTCCTCCACAACCACTTTAACCACAACCATAACCATAACAACTACTATAACTAATAATCTACCTATTGTTGCTACAACTATTTATACGAGATTTTAAATCTTTAAATTTATATAGAAAAAAAACTTGAAGAAGCAGATAAAGACTTTGTTGTGTTTAGGGAGTAAAGAAAATAATCTGGCCCTCAGCTGCACTGATTAATTCCTCCAGAGAAACCATTGATGTGCTCTTAACGGGCGAGAGAAAGAGAAGCCAAGACAGAAAAGACCTAGGGAGGAGTGGGCTGGGAGGGAGGTTACCAGGAAGGCAGGTAGAAGGAGGTAGGGAGAGGGAGGGAGAGACTGAGGTACAGAGAGGGATAAAAATATGATGTTTTGGCCAGGGAATGAGAGATATAAAGAGGTTCTATTCTTCTAACGACAGTTGGGAGGCGGGACCAAAGAGCCAGAGCTCAACCTCCGCCAGCACAACTAGGTAACTAGGCTAATGTGATGTGTGTGTTAACTTAGTGCTTGTCTTTCTCTGCTGAATTTGATAACAATCTGGTTGAGATATTCAGGGACTGGATTACTGGATGGCGAATGTGGAGGTTTTCGTTCAACGTTAACTGGAGCTAAGACGGAAGTTGTGTAATACTTCTCGACATATCTGAAGCAGTTCAGGATTGGGCACCATTAACCCAGATTGAATTAGTTGTCCTTCAATGGCCATCGAGGCTGAAAAGAAAACATGAAATATCTCGTATTTTCAGATTAATTCAAAGTCAGTTCCAGAAATATCGACTCCTCTCCCACGCTCCATCCTCTCTCCCTTCCTGTACAACCCTTCTCGTCTTCCATCCTCTACCCTCTCCCTCTTGTCCCTTCCACATTCAATTCCTCATTGCCATGGTTGTCACGTGACCTCGGCTACTGACCCTGCTCCTGCACCCTGGCCAGGAGAACCTGCAACTTGTTCACTCGGGCGGATAATTGTGTACACACGGGTGAGGGTTGGCGGGTCTATGCAGGCAGGCCGGAAAGTGGGTCGGGGTTCCGTGTTTTCATACCAAAGTGGCTTGGCGAGGCCGTCTGGGCTTTCCTGCGAAAGTGGGCGGTTGGGGACTTCTATGTTTTTCTCAGGCAAAGTGCGTAATGGTTTATACATGAGCAGCCAAAGGGTTAAGTGGAGGGGCTTCCTTATTTCCTTACCACATTGGCAAGGATTTCCGGGATTATGCACCTGAGTTTCATATTATTTTCTTGCAAAATGAAATGATTTTGATTATCTGTCCAAATAGTTTAGTATATTAAACTTTTACTGCCACACTTGGTGAGGAGGAGTGTGTCGTCAGCGTGGTGAAGGTCGGTGTCTGTAATGTGTTCCAGCCCATGATGGAAAATCTTTGCTTTCCAGATAAAGTTAGGTTCAGAGTTCGTCAACCAATAGGAGAAGAGTTGACATTGCTTTTAACCAAAAGGAGAGTTTCATTCAATCAACAAAAGATGAAGCATTTTATTAAGTTTTCCAGCTAAATTAACGAGGGTTCAAATGTACTCTCTGTGAAAGTGGTTGAGGAATTTCATGTTTTATAGGTAACAACTTACTTTTTATGCTCATCAGTTTTCCTGTTTTTGCTTGATTGAATGCCACTTAAATCAGCTGTAATTCCAGCCCATCCTCTTGTTTTGATAGTACTTATAGTAAAGATGACTACCATAACATACACACATATATATATATATATATATATATATATATATATATATATATATATATATATATATATATATATATATATACATATATATATATATATATATATATATATATATATATATATATATATATATATATATATGTGAACAAGCCTGAATGGTCCCCAGGACAATATGCAACTGAAAACTCACACCCCAGAAGTGACTCGAACCCATACTCCCAGAAGCAACGCAACTGGTATGTACAAGACGCCTTAATCCACTTGACCATCACGACCGGACATAATGAGGTGATAGCCGAGGCTATTTGAACCACCCCACCGCCGGCACTCGGATAGTTATCTTGGGCATAGCATTTTACCAAATCACCTCATTCTTTGGGGCACACGTGAGGAACACAAATGCGAACAAGCCTGAATGGTCCCCAGGACAATATGCAACTGAAAACTCACACCCCAGAAGTGACTCGAACCCATACTCCCAGAAGCAACGCAACTGGTATGTACAAGACGCCTTAATCCACTTGACCATCACGACCGGACATAATGAGGTGATAGCCGAGGCTATTTGAACCACCCCACCGCCGGCACTCGGATAGTTATCTTGGGCATAGCATTTTACCAAATCACCTCATTCTTTGGGGCACACGTGAGGCGAGGGAAGGAGAAAGGAGAGAAAGGAGAGAAAGGAGAGAGAGAGAGAGAGAGAGAGAGAGAGAGAGAGAGAGAGAGAGAGAGAGAGAGAGAGAGAGAGAGAGAGAGAGAGAGAGAGAGAGAGAGGAGAGAAAGGAGAGAAAGGAGAGAGAGAGAGAGAGATAACCACCATGTCAGTGATTAGAGATAACATAAGGGCCTAGGTGGCAGCTATGACCTGATACAGGGATGGTCAAGTGGATTAAGGCGTCTTGTACATACCAGTTGCGTTGCTTCTGGGAGTATGGGTTCGAGTCACTTCTGGGGTGTGA
Source organism: Procambarus clarkii (assembly GCF_040958095.1). Taxonomy (NCBI): domain Eukaryota; kingdom Metazoa; phylum Arthropoda; class Malacostraca; order Decapoda; family Cambaridae; genus Procambarus; species Procambarus clarkii. Next base: position 23,103,501 of record NC_091191.1, on the reverse strand, counting down.
GTTTTCAGTTGCATATTGTCCTGGGGACCATTCAGGCTTGTTCGCATATATATATATATATATATATATATATATATATATATATATATATATATATATATATATATATATATATATATATATATATATATATAGATATATATATATAGATATATATATATATATATATATATATATATATATATATATATATATATATATATATATATATATATATATATATATATATATATATATATATATATATATATACAGACGTACAACGAAATTATTAAGTAGAAATCGGCACTATTGAATTGTACAAACCAGAAAACTATTTTTTACTTGTGTTGCAAAGACAAAAGCTTATTATTTTTAAGAATTCCTTACTAGTCAGTATACTACTGTCTAAAAGCAAAGTACGTACGAACTCGTGACTATTGACGATCATCACAATAGTTACTGTCTAAACAGGAGGATGGGTTAGTAATTTACAATTCCCACTATGCCTATTGTTTTGGACAGTCACTAAGTTTTGGTACAGCTGTTATACACTTCACCATCCTCTGGTACAGCTGTCATACACTTCACCATCCTCTGGAACAGCTGTCATACACTTCACCATCCTCTGGTACAGCTGTCATACACTTCACCATCCTCTGGAACAGCTGTCATACACTTCACCATCCTCTGGTACAGCTGTCATACACTCCACCATCCTCTGGTACAGCTGTCATACACTTCACCATCCTCTGGTACAGCTGTCATACACTTCACCATCCTCTGGAACAGCTGTCATACACTTCACCATCCTCTGGTACAGCTGTCATACACTTCACCATCCTCTGGAACAGCTGTCATACACTTCACCATCCTCTGGAACAGCTGTCATACACTTCACCATCCTCTGGAACAGCTGTCATACACTTCACCATCCTCTGGTACAGCTGTCATACACTTCACCATCCTCTGGAACAGCTGTCATACACTTCACCATCCTCTGGTACAGCTGTCATACACTTCACCATCCTATGGTACAGCTGTCATACACTTCACCATCCTCTGGTACAGCTGTCATACACTTCACCATCCTCTGGTACAGCTGTCATACACTTCACCATCCTCTGGTACAGCTGTCATACACTTCACCATCCTCTGGTACAGCTGTCATACACTTCACCATCCTCTGGTACAGCTGTTATACACTTCACCATCCTCTGGAACAGCTGTCATACACTTCACCATCCTCTGGAACAGCTGTCATACACTTCACCATCCTCTGGAACAGCTGTCATACACTTCACCATCCTCTGGTACAGCTGTCATACACTTCACCATCCTCTGGTACAACTGTCATACACTTCACCATCCTCTGGTACAGCTGTCATACACTTCACCATCCTCTGGTACAGCTGTCATACACTTCACCATCCTCTGGTACAGCTGTCATACACTTCACCATCCTCTGGTACAGCTGTCATACACTTCACCATCCTCTGGTACAGCTGTCATACACTTCACCATCCTCTGGTACAGCTGTCATACACTTCACCATCCTCTGGTACAGCTGTCATACACTTCACCATCCTCTGGTACAGCTGTCATACACTCCACCATCCTCTGGTACAGCTGTCATACACTTCACCATCCTCTGGTACAGCTGTCATACACTTCACCATCCTCTGGTACAGCTGTCATACACTTCACCATCCTCTGGTACAGCTGTCATACACTTCACCATCCTCTGGTACAGCTGTCATACACTTCACCATCCTCTGGTACAGCTGTCATACACTTCACCACCCTCTGGTACAGCTGTCATACACTTCACCACCCTCTGGTACAGCTGTCATACACTTCACCATCCTCTGGTACAGCTGTCATACACTTCACCATCCTCTGGTACAGCTGTCATACACTTCACCACCCTCTGGTACAGCTGTCATACACTTCACCACCCTCTGGTACAGCTGTCATACACTTCAGCATCCTCTGGTACAGCTGTCATACACTTCACCATCCTCTGGTACAGCTGTCATACACTTCACCATCCTCTGGTACAGCTGTCATACACTTCACCATCCTCTGGTACAGCTGTCATACACTTCACCATCCTCTGGTACAGCTGTCATACACTTCACCATCCTCTGGTACAGCTGTCATACACTTCACCATCCTCTGGTACAGCTGTCAAACACTTCACCATCCTCTGGTACAGCTGTCATACACTTCACCATCCTCTGGTACAGCTGTCATACACTTCACCATCCTCTGGTACAGCTGTCATACACTTCACCATCCTCTGGTACAGCTGTCATACACTTCACCATCCTCTGGTACAGCTGTCATACACTTCACCATCCTCTGGTACAGCTGTCAAACACTTCACCATCCTCTGGTACAGCTGTCAAACACTTCACCATCCTCTGGTACAGCTGTCATACACTTCACCATCCTCTGGTACAGCTGTCATACACTTCACCATCCTCTGGTACAGCTGTCATACACTTCACCATCCTCTGGTACAGCTGTCATACACTTCACCAACCTCTGGTACAGCTGTCATACACTTCACCATCCTCTGGTACAGCTGTCAAACACTTCACCATCCTCTGGTACAGCTGTCATACACTTCACCATCCTCTGGTACAGCTGTCATACACTTCACCATCCTCTGGTACAGTTGTCATACACTTCACCATCCTCTGGTACAGTTGTCATACACTTCACCATCCTCTGGTACAGCTGTCATACACTTCACCATCCTCTGGTACAGCTGTCATACACTTCACCATCCTCTGGTACAGCTGTCATACACTTCACCATCCTCTGGTACAGCTGTCATACACTTCACCATCCTCTGGTACAGCTGTCATACACTTCACCATCCTCTGGTACAGCTGTCATACACTTCACCATCCTCTGGTACAGCTGTCATACACTTCACCATCCTCTGATACAGCTGTCATACACTTCACCATCCTCTGGTACAGCTGTCATACACTCCACCATCCTCTGGTACAGCTGTCATACACTTCACCATCCTCTGGTACAGCTGTCATACACTTCACCATCCTCTGGTACAGCTGTCATACACTTCACCATCCTCACGTCGACAGATAACCCTTCCAGATAAAAACAATTCACCAAGGTCTCTGCTCTTCCTTAAACGTAGATTTGGTACTCCTCAGCGTTGATCAGTTCTCCGACTAATCTTCGTACTATACTCCATAGATTACCGACACCTGTTTGTTTAATCTATCACTTATGACAATTATTATCCATGTATCTAATCTCACTCGTCCACTAACTCTCATAGCCATAAGAAATTAAATCCGAAAGCTTTATATATAAATAGTTATACATTTATAATTGAAAAATTGAAAAAAATACAGTAGATTAATTACATTAAAAAGAGTCACAATATTAACATAGAACGAAAACATTGTCATTATCAGGGTCACAAACTTAATCCATAACATCTTAAACCAATCATTACAACACTGGCTGGACTAAACAGGTGTTTAACAATTTAACTCAAACATACATTTCAGGCCTAAAGCGAGTGAGACTTGGCTAATAATTTGAACAGTGATAAAGTAAAGTGTAAAGAACAGTAAAGACAAAGTGAGGTCTTAACACTAGTGCGGTAAGACATATGTATATATATTGGCACAATTTATATCACAGAATTAGGATGACGAGACACTTTGAAGATGAACATAATCACACAAAAATGTTATAGATATTTACTCACATCATTCTACATCAAAAGATTCTGGGGACTATCCCGGCTCAACATCAAACACACAGCTCATACGACATCGATCTGACATCAATCGGACCCAAAATGCCTGTTGGTAATCCAACTCTCTTTGAGAGTAGTTAGTTCCTGCATAACTCCAAATATGCAGGAGGGAGTCTCCCCCCCCCCCCTCACTCCTGGCCAGTTATAATAACCTATACTGTACACCTGATACACCATTATATATATCATTCTTAACTTGTATTTCCTAACAGTTATTATCCAGTGGTGAAAAAGATCATCAGGATAACTGAAACACAGAAAGGAGAGTTGTAGTACAGAATACGTTCCCCTCTGCCAGCTCAGTGGACAGCGCTTCGGATTCGTAGTCCTGAGGTTGCGGGTTCGATCCCCGGGGGAGGCGGAAATAAATGGGCAGAGTTTCTTTCACCCTGATGCGCCTATTACCTAGCAGTAAATAGGTACCTGGGAGTTAGTCAGCTGCTACGGGCTGCTTCCTGGGGGGCGGGGGTGTAACAAAAAAGAAGTGTCCCCGCGGCCCGGTCCTTGACCAGGCCGCAGTCACTAAACCCCGAAATCATCTCAAGATAACCTTAAGGCAAAAACCTCAGGAGAAAAACGATAACCTCAAGATAACCGCCGCCACCAAAGTACAGAGTTGTAATGGTTGAGTAATCAGTTTGGTCAACAAATTGTGTCAGAGGTGTCTAGTTCACGTCAGCTAGGAAGTCAATCACTATATAACCAAATACTGTTTTTAATAGTGAGTTTATAGCAATTAGAGGATGAAGCAGGACCTCTGCAGTTCCCTGGAATGGGAACAATTACAAAGGTGTTTATTACTGATGGCGATGTGTCGTGGGAAGACTACCGGTCACCCACACACACAGGTACGGCGCTCCGTGTTTATGGTTGACGGACTATATGTTTAAGAGAGACTATCATAACGCGTTGTTTACCTGTCTTACTGTTTCTCAACCATCACACAGGTTACAGTGTGCAGGTATTTAACATTAAGGGCAGGTGTGTGCAGGTATTTAACATTAAGGGCAGGGTGTGTGCAGGTATTTAACATTAAGGGCAGGGTGTGTGCAGGTATTTAAGATAAGGGCAGGGTGTGTGCAGGTATTTAAGATAAGGGAAGGGTGTGTGCAGGTATTTAACATTAAGGGCAGGGTGTGTGCAGGTATTTAAGATAAGGGCAGGGTGTGTGCAGGTATTTAAGATAAGGGAAGGGTGTGTGCAGGTATTTAAGATAAGGGCAGGGTGTGTGCAGGTATTTAAGATAAGGGCAGGGTGTGTGCAGGTATTTAAGATAAAAGCAGGGTGTGTGCAGGTATTTAAGATAAGGGCAGGGTGTGTGCAGGTATTTAAGATAAGGGCAGGGTGTGTGCAGGTATTTAAGATAAAAGCAGGTGTGTGCAGGTATTTAAGATAAGGGCAGGTATGTGCAGGTATTTAAGATAAGGGCAGGTGTGTGCAGGTATTTAAGATAAGGGCAGGGTGTGTGCAGGTATTTAAGATAAGGGCAGGGTGTGTGCAGGTATTTAAGATAAGGGCAGGTGTGTGCAGGTATTTAACATTAAGGGCAGGGTGTGTGCAGGTATTTAAGATAAGGGCAGGGTGTGTGCAGGTATTTAAGATAAGGGCAGGGTGTGTGCAGGTATTTAAGATAAAAGCAGGTGTGTGCAGGTATTTAAGATAAGGGCAGGTGTGTGCAGGTATTTAAGATAAGGGCAGGTGTGTGCAGGTATTTAAGATAAGGGCAGGGTGTGTGCAGGTATTTAAGATAAGGGCAGGGTGTGTGCAGGTATTTAAGATAAGGGCAGGGTGTGTGCAGGTATTTAAGATAAGGGCAGGGTGTGTGCAGGTATTTAAGATAAGGGCAGGTGTGTGCAGGTATTTAACATTAAGGGCAGGGTGTGTGTGCAGGTGTCACATACAGCTGTAGTTAGACCAGTTCCAATTTCGCCTGTCCGATATATAGCACTATTGCACAAGGTTGAATATATCTTTTTGAATACCTTGCATACATTATGGGGGCCAGAGGAGTAGTCCATGACCTTCGTTACCCCTTTTGCATGAGCTTTTAATCTTATAAATTTATACAGTTTTTGAGCTTACAATATTATCTTTCTTTGCCTTAATCCTCTTTACGGCTTGATAATATTGAGCTTCAGCACTACGTCTGATCCACCAGCCAGCCAGCCATCTCTGGGACACCCCCATGTTACGGACCCGAGTCCAGCGTCCGAGCCCGGAGCAGTGACGACCACGCCATCTGTGGGTCAGCTCCCGAAACCCCCTCCAAATGGACGCTGCCACCTAGTGAGGACGAGATATACTGGCCACAAGGGCTAGTTTCTCGTCCTGATCAGCTCATAACACAGCCGCTGCTGGCCTCTGGTGAGGTGGCGCTCAGACAGCAACGCCATCTATGGAGTGGATAGGTGGGCGTTTGGGTCTGAGCCGGTAAGTGACGTGCCCTAGAGTGTCCCTAGTACTGATGACGTGTCTGATTACAGAGTCGACCTGGGACTGCTGTAATGAACGTTGGATCAGTCTACCCAAGGCAGCCGTCTTGTCTCCAAGTGTTTGCTGCAGCAGCTGTGAGTCGCCCCCCGGATGAACACTGTGGTGTTACCCTGCCTGTGACGTGGCAGTTGAGGGATTGTTGTACCCGGGACTGACTGGTGGAGACGCTTAACCACTGGGGTGTTGTGGCGAGGAGAGTGACCTGTGGGATCACACGAGGCTCCTGACTAGGGCTCTCGACCTTAGTATCGATCGTGGAGGGGCCTAACCAGCGTTGCTGATTAGAACTTGCCAGCTACCAGCTGGATTTGTGGTTGACGGCCTCCACGACGGTGCCCCCAGTGGAACTGTGATTTGGCTGGCCTGTGGCCAGGGTAGACTCAAGAGAATCGAAGGATTCGTCGTGAGGCCACAAGAGGACCCAGAGCTTAGCAACGTAGAGCACCGTGAACGTCCAGAGTCTTCAGAAGAAGACTACGTTGTACATTCTAGTGTTTATACCCCCCCCCCCCCCGTGTAATCGTTTATATAGTATTTATGGTGATGGTAATAATTATAATATTAAGTTTTTGCCTTTATTTCCCTTCCCCTTTAATTTACTTGCGTTACGGATCACATCCCTTGAAAGCCACTACTAGCTTGGGGCCGGATACCCTACCTCTAACAACATCAGAGAAAGAACCCGGTTGCGACCCGAGAGGGCCGTAACATCATGTTTCTATACATTATAACAAATGATAAATCTATTCTGAGATTCCCTAATGTGATCATTCCAACAGCATACCTCTTCGTCTAATTGTTTTAAGAGGAATACTCTCTTCCTTCTCCCTAACAAGCATGGACATGTCAGATGTAAAAGTCATTGAGTCTTCTGAAGCAAATTACCGTGAGTAATAGTGCAGGCAATTGCATCAATTGGAATTTTAATATTATCAACTTTTCCGTTAAGCGAGCACGTCAGTTTGTCGAGGTGGGCAAGAGTGGCCGTCTGCCAGTGTAGAGGAGCTCCGGGGATGTTTGTGGTCTAACAAGCAGCAACGACTTGTTAGAACATTGGAAGGTGACCATGACAGGAAGATGCCCGGACAGGTTGTCACGGTTACTAACAGTCTTATACTAACAGATGTGACCAGTTAGATCATCATCAACGAGAAAGTGATCATTGTGAGACTCGCCTCTCCCAACACATGACAGAAAGATAAACTTAATATTTTCATTATTGGCGGCAGAATTATATAAATGTTCAGCATTCATGAACGCATTCAGCTAATTTAAAAATTGCGTCTTGTCGGGAAAATTGGGTGAAAAGTGAGTCACCAACCATCACGAGGTTACCATCAGGATACGAATTAGCCAATTAAGATATTTCAGCGAGCACATCTCCACAGTCCTCTGCACCGATGATATAACTAATGAAACAAGGCATATATACACACACACATGATCAAACACCAGCGAGCACCTTTGATGACAGTGGCGGTGCGCTGGGACACAGGGCTGGCAACATCAACATGGCATGTTGTCATGCCACAGGATGCCAGGACCACCACGGCGTCTCCCACCACCTCGTCACTCACCGCACATTTCCGTGCTGGCAGCGACACAAAAAGTGACACAATAACTCATCTACAAATCTGAGGTTTTCAAATTCCTATGACTTCAGCCAGAGCTCCTATGACTTCAGCCAGAGCTCCTATGACTTCAGCCAGAGCTCCTATGACTTCAGCCAGAGCTCCTATGACTTCAGCCAGAGCTCCTATGACTTCAGCCAGAGCTCCTATGACTTCAGCCAGAGCTCCTATGACTTCAGCCAGAGCTCCTGCAGAATATCACACATTCCTAAATCCTATGTTGACTTACTAGCGCCTTGCACCTGAGCTTGTTGCTTCTTGGGTTGTAGCAATAATATCCATCCACACCTCTTATACCCTCGAAGATCAGGTTTACCTCAAATTACAAGATTAACGTCCTCCCAAAAAACTTTAATTTCTTCAGCTCTGTGATGTGTTCTTCCCGCTAGTGTTAGTCGCGGTTCTGACTGATAGCCAAGGCGTGGTTAAGACATTATTCATAGAAGCCCGTGTGTGCCTCTCTTCTCCTTGGGGGTCACTTGTAGTCCATATAGGCCGGAACAATAGTCATTAATGATGATGTTATCACACCTCAAGCACACCTCCACAGTCACCACCCACCTCCACAGTCACCACCCACCACCACAGTCACCACCCACCTCCACAGTCACCACCCACCTCCACAGTCACCACCCACCTTCACAGTCACCACCCACCTCCACAGTCACCACCCACCTCCACAGTCACCACCCACCACCACAGTCACCACCCACCTACACAGTCACCACCCACCACCACAGTCACCACCCACCACCACAGTCACCACCCACCACCACAGTCACCACCCACCACCACAGTCACCACCCACCTCCACAGTCACCACCCACCTCCACAGTCACCACCCACCTTCACAGTCACCACCCACCTCCACAGTCACCACCCACCACCACAGTCACCACCCACCTTCACAGTCACCACCCACCTCCACAGTCACCACCCACCACCACAGTCACCACCCACTTCAACAGTCACCACCCACCACCACAGTCACCACCCACCACCATAGTCACCGCCCACCACCACAGTCACCACCCACCTCCACAGTCACCACCCACCTCCACAGTCACCACCCACCACCACAGTCACCACCCACCTCCACAGTCACCACCCACCACCACAGTCACCACCCACCACCACAGTCACCACCCACCTACACAGTCACCACCCACCACCACAGTCACCACCCACCACCACAGTCACCACCCACCACCACAGTCACCACCCACCACCACAGTCACCACCCACCTCCACAGTCACCACCCACCTCCACAGTCACCACCCACCTTCACAGTCACCACCCACCTCCACAGTCACCACCCACCACCACAGTCACCACCCACCTTCACAGTCACCACCCACCTCCACAGTCACCACCCACCACCACAGTCACCACCCACTTCAACAGTCACCACCCACCACCACAGTCACCACCCACCACCATAGTCACCGCCCACCACCACAGTCACCACCCACCTCCACAGTCACCACCCACCTCCACAGTCACCACCCACCACCACAGTCACCACCCACCTCCACAGTCACCACCCACCACCACAGTCACCACCCACCACCACAGTCACCACCCACCACCACAGTCACCACCCACCTCCACAGTCACCACCCACCACCACAGTCACCACTCACCACCACAGTCACCACCCACCACCACAGTCACCACCCACCACCACAGTCACCACCCACCACCACAGTCACCACCCACCTTCACTGTCACCACCCACCTCCACAGTCACCACCCACCTCCACAGTCACCACCCACCACCACAGTCACCACCCACCTCCACAGTCACCACCCACCTCCACAGTCACCACCCACCTTCACAGTCACCTCCCACCTTCACAGTCACCTCCCACCACCACAGTCACCACCCACCACCACAGTCACCACCCACCACCACAGTCACCACCCACCTTCACAGTCACCACCCACCTCCACAGTCACCACCCACCTCCACAGTCACCACTCACCACCACAGTCACCACCCACCACCACAGTCACCACCCACCTCCACAGTCACCACCCACCACCATAGTCACCACCCACCTTCACAGTCACCACCCACCTCCACAGTCACCACCCACCTCCACAGTCACCACCCACCTCCACAGTCACCACCCACCACCACAGTCACCACCCACCTCCACAGTCACCTCCCACCTCCACAGTCACCACCCACCTCCACAGTCACCTCCACAGTCACCACCCACCTCCACAGTCACCACCCACCACCACAGTCACCACCCACCTCCACAGTCACCACCCACCTCCACAGTCACCACCCACCTCCACAGTCACCACCCACCTCCACAGTCACCACCCACCACCACAGTCACCACCCACCTCCACAGTCACCACCCACCTCCACAGTCACCACCCACCTCCACAGTCACCACCCACCTCCACAGTCACCACCCACCACCACAGTCACCACCCACCTCCACAGTCACCAAACACCTCCACAGTCACCACCCACCTCCACAGTCACCTCCCACCTCAACAGTCACCTCCCACCACCACAGTCACCACCCACCTCCACAGTCACAACCCACCTCCACAGTCACCACCCACCACCACAGTCACCACCCACCTCCACAGTCACCACCCACCTCCACAGTCACCACCCGCCTCCACAGTCACCACCCACCACCACAGTCACCTCCCACCTCCACAGTCACCTCCCACCACCACAGTCACCACCCACCTCCACAGTCACCACCCACCTCCACTGTCACCACCCACCACCACAGTCACCACCCACCTCCACAGTCAGTACCCACCTCCACAGTCACCACCCACCTCCACAGTCACCACCCACCTCCACAGTCACCACCCACCTCCACAGTCACCACCCACCACCACAGTCACCACCCACCTCCACAGTCACCACCCACCTCCACAGTCACCACCCACCACCACAGTTACCACCCACCTCCACAGTCACCACCCATCTCCACAGTCACCTCCCACCTCCACAGTCACCTCCCACCTCCACAGTCATCACCCACCTCCACAGTCACCACCCACCTCCACAGTCACCTCCCACCTCCACAGTCATCACCCACCTCCACAGTCACCTCCCACCTCCACAGTCACCACCACAGTCACCACCCACCTCCACAGTCACCACCCACCACCACAGTCACCACCCACCACCACAGTCATCACCCACCTCCACAGTCACCACCCACCTCCACAGTCACCACCCACCACCACAATCACCACCCACCTCCACAGTCACCTCCCACCTCCACAGTCACCACCCACCTCCACAGTCACCACCCACCACCACAATCACCACCCACCTCCACAGTCACCTCCCACCTCCACAGTCATCACCCACCTCCACAGTCACCACCCACCTCCACAGTCACCACCCACCTCCACAGTCATCACCCACCTCCACAGTCACCACCCACCACCACAGTCACCACCCACCTCCACAGTCACCACCCACCTCCACAGTCACCACCCACCACCACAGTCACCACCCACCTCCACAGTCACCACCCACCTCCACAGTCACCTCCCACCTCCACAGTCATCACCCACTGTTACGGTGCCCTCTCCTATTTCTTTCGTTTGCCGGCATAAAGAGTCATATCAGCTCTCCCTACTGATTCTCTGAGGTTCAGGGAGTCTAATGATATATGTGGCGACCAGACCGGCTGCCATTTAATGGAATGAGGTTATATTATATGTTGTAAATAAAGGAAAGTTGGCGCCCTGATATAAAATGAAACAGTATCCCCTACGGCAGATATGACCTTGTGGAAGGGACACTATGCCAATCGCGGATTGGCCGACGTAGGTCGCGGGCGACAAATCAGGGCCCGCCATGACGTCACCGAGTGCCCCGGGCGGCGCCAACGTCAGAGTTGTACTGACCGTGGAAGCGACAGGACGCGCCTCGGTCTGCTCTCAAGGATTGGAGGCTCTGCAAGCCTTGTTCAGTGGATTGAGCTGGCCTTCGTTGCCCACCATAGTTATTGGAGACCCTGCGCTTCTGGGAAGCCAAAGAGGAACCAAGTTCAGTGAGCAGAGAAGTGCCCAAACTTGGAAAATATTCGGCGACGACGCTGGGCGGCGCCGCTGGCTGGACGTTGAGGTCTGGAAGGTGGGCGAGCAAGCTAGCTGTGACTGGGGTCACATCCACTGAGAATCTTGGAAGGACGACACCGTGCCTAGGACAAGGAGCGACGCCCTGTGGGAGAGGCGAGTGTGGGGAAAGATAGTGATTAGCTCAGCGCCCATCGATGAACCAGGATTGGGGCAGCTGAATCTCAGGGATTGGAACGGCGATGACGCGAAGGCTTCACGACACCTGAGGACCTGTGGAACGCCCTGGATCGTCGAGGATCGACCCAAGGAAGCGTGGGAACCTCACACCATCGAGGGACAGGCGTCGTGAGCCAGGAGTGTAAGGTAGATCATTTTTCCCTCCCATTACCCCTTGTATGAGTAGGCTAGTTAGGCCACAATATTTACTCGTGTATGTGGCAGCAAGACTTTATTACCTTAATAGTAGAGTAGGCTGCAAGGCAGCTTGTGTCCAGGACTGTCAGAGAGGACAGTGTGTATGGATGGCAGGACAGTGAAGAAGAGGTGCCGACGTGGTGAAGAGGCCCTCCTGTGAGAGTGTGAGACTCCGGTCTTCCTGCCCAGTTGAAGGAGAGTTGGAGGTCGTGGAAGAAGAGGCTGACGATCTCCAGACTCATCATCCATATTCCATATTCATGTATTACTTGTGATTGTGTGTGTGTGTTCATGTAATTTGCGTCAGTAAATCCACACATTTTATTACTGTGTTTGAGTGTGCCTCCATTTGTGATATTTCTCTATGAGCATACATTTCTGGCTACAAACGATATATGATACACCCACTGAACTGCATTGCTGGGGTGCAGATATAATAACCCAGCTGGCGACCTTGCTAAGAGGAAGATAGAGAAGACAGGCGGGAAAGGAGTTCCTGCAACCTTCTTTTTGTCTGGCAGGCAAGACTCAGGGAGGTTATGGTTATAGGTAAGCCTGAGTCTTCCTTCACTCCCCCACGGGTCTAGGCCGGAGCTGTTAACAGCAGTTTCCCCGTGGTTGTCTGAAGGGCTTCCAGGGTGAATCAGTGGCACCCCTTTGTGGTGGAAGCAAAGACCTGCGGAGGTGGGCATTGTTGGTCCTATCTTGTGTGACCAAGGAGACTCCGGTGAATCCAGGGAGTCGGAGGGGCTGAGTATTTGGGCCCTTTGAGCCCCTAGCAGCCGAGTGTTAGCAGAGCCCCGGACCGCCCACCCCCACGTGACAAGAGAACTGGCGACCTCGCCAGGATTCGAACCCCAGTAGCCAAGAACTGGGAACCTCGCCAGGAAGCGTGGATCAAGCTACAGTGTGGACCAAATTTCAAGACAAGTGTTGCCAGGGTACTAATACAGTGTGGCCAGTGAATTCGGTGGTACTGTTACTCAACCGGCTAAGGGACTGAAACGGTGAAATTAGTGCCTGCTAACTTGTCTGTGCCGTCGTGTATGCTTGATGATATAGAGATGGAGGAAGACAAAGTAAAGAAATTTATTGACACAAGGGACGAGAGAATTTTGGAGGAGTGTACCAAGGCCCAGCTCCAACAAGTGGCAAACCACTTTGGGATCAGGTTGAGGACGACTAAGGTAGCAGAGCGAAGGATAGAGATCATGGCACAGCTCACAGCTCGAGAGGAAGCGACGGGAGAGGAGCCATCTCAAGAGGAGCCGTCCCGAGGAGAGCCATCGCAAGGTGAACCGTCCCGACTAGGGCCTCCCCAAGCGCCTACCAGTGTGGAGAGAATTCACAGTGAACATGGGAGCAGTGGAAGGTCCAGCTGTAGTAAGAGGAGCCTGCAACTGGAAATAATGAAGATGCAACTGGAAGCCCAGCTGCGACGAGAGGAGAGAGAAGCACGGCTGCAGCTGCAGCGAGAGGAACGTGCGGCTGAGCTGCAGCGAGAGGAACGTGCGGCTGAGCTGCAGCGAGAGGAGCGAGAAGCTCGGCTGCAGCGGGAAGAAGGAGAGAGACAACTGCGACTGGAGGAGATAAGGGCAAAGAAAGAAGTCGAATTGCGTCGCGTTGAACGTGGTCTGTCCTCACTACCTGCACGGCGGGATGACCTCAAGGTAAGGGAACGTGACTTACCTACGTTCGAACCACAAGAAGCTGAGGCGTTCTTCGAACACTTTGAACGGATAGCAACTCTGAAGGAGTGGCCGGAAGATGATTGGGCTGCTCTGGTCCAGGGCAGGTTGACTGGTGAGGCCCGGGAAGCCTATAACATGCTGGACCTAGAGGAGTGTACTAGTTATGACGCGATTAAGAATGCGGTTCTCCAATCATTCCGGCTGACTCCGGAGATGTACCGGAAGCGGTTCAGAGAGTGTACAAGAGCGTCGGGAAAGACTTACGCCGAGACCGCCAGGGATATGGAACGGAAATTCCTACGATGGTTGAAGGCGGAGGAAGCGGAGTCGGTGGATGATATCAAACGACTGATAGTGATGGAGAAGTTTATGTCAGTGCTCCATCCTGAGTTGCGAGTAAGGTTGAGAGAAGCAGGTATTAAGGACCTGAAGGCTGCAGCGGACCGAGCCGACATGCTGGAGGAGGCACTACATATCAGGAGGGAGGGGCCGCCCAGACACTCGCCTTACCCCAGGTCGGGAGGGAACCTTAGGAGTTCAGGAGGAGCGAGGACGGGTGGGGACTCTCCCAGGAGTAGTGTGCCTGATGAAGTAACGTGGTTCAAGAGCTCAAGAGACGCGGGGAGGAAGCCCCAAGCTGTGAGCAGTGGACCTAACTCGGGAGCAAGTGCTGCAGTCCCGGATGCGACGACAGGGAGTCCAAGGAGGACCCAGGGAACGTCTGCAAGTGGTACCGCCAGAGTGACTAGCGAGTGGCCGCCCAGGAGAGGCAGCCGATGCTACAACTGTGGCGTGAGAGGACATTATGCCCGCGAGTGTGAGGAGCACCAAAGGAATGTAGGATTAATGTTGGAAGAGGAGAGAGTGTTTGTTCACACCCCATATTATAGTGGACCCAACGTGAATGGTTGGGAAATGAAGTTGGGTGAACATCCCTTCGTTTTCGAGGCCAACGTGAAGTTTGGAAAGTCAGACCCAGTGGAGGTTGCCGTGCTTCGAGATACGGGTGCTGACATAAGTATGGTGACCAGGAGTATTCTCCCCAAGGAATTTAATGATTCACCTGTGGGAGTGGTGAGGATACGCAGTGTGGGGGAGGAATACAGGTTGCCACTTCACGAAGTACAGCTGATTGCCGACTGCGGAGTCGAGAAAGCTATAGTAGCTGTAGCCCCTAAGTTACCCCTAGAGCATGTACAGATGGTGCTGGGTAATGACCTCGGAGGAGGCAGGATACAACCCGATTGGGCCAGGAGTGCCTATGTTGCAAGCAGCGGTACAACCCTGCCAGGTAAGGTATCGGTCGTTCCAGATGGTCGTGAGGAAGCCGAATTCGCCAGGGAAAACGTCGCCAGAGACGACGACAACGAGGGCGAGAGTGCAGAGAGGTCGTCGGAGGTTGTGGAAAACTCCGACGGGGACCTCCGACTAAGCCTGATGATGCGTGTGGAGGAGTGGCGAGGAGCAGCTGTACAAACGCCTGGGGCGGTGCAGAGGCTGCAGACCGCACTCCCTCCATACAGAAACGTGAATAAAGTAAGCTCAGTGGATGAGCGAACGGCAGTGAGGGGCGGAGTGGAGGAGCCACGACGCAAGGCACCCTATGCCGGCCAGATGAATAGTGGTAGGTGCAAGACGAACCACCGTGGTGAGGTGAGCCACAGGGAGGTGGATGAGCCCAACCACGAACCGAAGAAGACGTCTGCAGGGAAGAGAATCTCATGGAGGAGTGAAGATGTTCGTCGGGAACGAAGGAGCGAGTGGTATAGGAAAGGCAATACGAAGGAAGCAGGGAATAGGTACACCCAGGGTAGGCGCCAGCCTAACCAGAGGGGCATTGGGCCATCGCAAAAGCCTAGTGTGGAAGAGAGGAAGCTGTTGGATGGAGTACAGGTTACAAGTGCCACTGTGAGGAGACAACGCACCTACGGGAGAAGAGGAATCGAGAAGAGAGAAGATTGGCGAAGAGGAGATCATGAGAGGAAACATGGAGTACCTGTAGGACGCAGTGGAAATGCAAGACTATCTCGGAGTGCACGACGCGGTGGAGGCGCCGCATGCACTGAATCTTACAGTGGTAACGAGCCGTGGGAGTACACTTGTAGCCACGGAGAGAGGATTTCTTGTAGGTGTTCAGGGAACACCCATCACACCCGGTCCTATGCGAGGTGGAGATATAATGAGACAAGTGACTGGCAAGGTGGAACGAGCCACATCGCCAACTGGAGGAGTGACACTTCAGGAACGGAGGGAGCAAGAGTATAGATTGCCCTCTTGAGTGCTGCTCTTCCGATATGACTCTTATTTTAAGGGGAGGGGTATGTTACGGTGCCCTCTCCTATTTCTTTCGTTTGCCGGCATAAAGAGTCATATCAGCTCTCCCTACTGATTCTCTGAGGTTCAGGGAGTCTAATGATATATGTGGCGACCAGACCGGCTGCCATTTAATGGAATGAGGTTATATTATATGTTGTAAATAAAGGAAAGTTGGCGCCCTGATATAAAATGAAACAGTATCCCCTACGGCAGATATGACCTTGTGGAAGGGACACTATGCCAATCGCGGATTGGCCGACGTAGGTCGCGGGCGACAAATCAGGGCCCGCCATGACGTCACCGAGTGCCCCGGGCGGCGCCAACGTCAGAGTTGTACTGACCGTGGAAGCGACAGGACGCGCCTCGGTCTGCTCTCAAGGATTGGAGGCTCTGCAAGCCTTGTTCAGTGGATTGAGCTGGCCTTCGTTGCCCACCATAGTTATTGGAGACCCTGCGCTTCTGGGAAGCCAAAGAGGAACCAAGTTCAGTGAGCAGAGAAGTGCCCAAACTTGGAAAATATTCGGCGACGACGCTGGGCGGCGCCGCTGGCTGGACGTTGAGGTCTGGAAGGTGGGCGAGCAAGCTAGCTGTGACTGGGGTCACATCCACTGAGAATCTTGGAAGGACGACACCGTGCCTAGGACAAGGAGCGACGCCCTGTGGGAGAGGCGAGTGTGGGGAAAGATAGTGATTAGCTCAGCGCCCATCGATGAACCAGGATTGGGGCAGCTGAATCTCAGGGATTGGAACGGCGATGACGCGAAGGCTTCACGACACCTGAGGACCTGTGGAACGCCCTGGATCGTCGAGGATCGACCCAAGGAAGCGTGGGAACCTCACACCATCGAGGGACAGGCGTCGTGAGCCAGGAGTGTAAGGTAGATCATTTTTCCCTCCCATTACCCCTTGTATGAGTAGGCTAGTTAGGCCACAATATTTACTCGTGTATGTGGCAGCAAGACTTTATTACCTTAATAGTAGAGTAGGCTGCAAGGCAGCTTGTGTCCAGGACTGTCAGAGAGGACAGTGTGTATGGATGGCAGGACAGTGAAGAAGAGGTGCCGACGTGGTGAAGAGGCCCTCCTGTGAGAGTGTGAGACTCCGGTCTTCCTGCCCAGTTGAAGGAGAGTTGGAGGTCGTGGAAGAAGAGGCTGACGATCTCCAGACTCATCATCCATATTCCATATTCATGTATTACTTGTGATTGTGTGTGTGTGTTCATGTAATTTGCGTCAGTAAATCCACACATTTTATTACTGTGTTTGAGTGTGCCTCCATTTGTGATATTTCTCTATGAGCATACATTTCTGGCTACAAACGATATATGATACACCCACTGAACTGCATTGCTGGGGTGCAGATATAATAACCCAGCTGGCGACCTTGCTAAGAGGAAGATAGAGAAGACAGGCGGGAAAGGAGTTCCTGCAACCTTCTTTTTGTCTGGCAGGCAAGACTCAGGGAGGTTATGGTTATAGGTAAGCCTGAGTCTTCCTTCACTCCCCCACGGGTCTAGGCCGGAGCTGTTAACAGCAGTTTCCCCGTGGTTGTCTGAAGGGCTTCCAGGGTGAATCAGTGGCACCCCTTTGTGGTGGAAGCAAAGACCTGCGGAGGTGGGCATTGTTGGTCCTATCTTGTGTGACCAAGGAGACTCCGGTGAATCCAGGGAGTCGGAGGGGCTGAGTATTTGGGCCCTTTGAGCCCCTAGCAGCCGAGTGTTAGCAGAGCCCCGGACCGCCCACCCCCACGTGACACCACCTCCACAGTCACCACCCACCACCACAGTCACCACCCACCTCCACAGTCACCTCCCACCTCCACAGTCATCACCCACCTCCACAGTCACCACCCACCTCTACAGTCACCACCCACCACCACAATCACCACCCACCTCCACAGTCATCACCCACCTCCACAGTCACCTCCCACCTCCACAGTCACCACCACAGTCACCTCCCACCTCCACAGTCACCACCCACCTCCACAGTCACCTCCACAGTTACCACCCACCTCCACAGTCACCACCCACCACCACAGTCACCACCCACCTCCACAGTCACCTCCACAGTCACCACCCACCTCCACAGTCACCACCCACCACCACAGTCACCACCCACCTCCACAGTCACCACCCACCTCCACAGTCACCACCCACCTCCACAGTCACCTCCCACCTCCACAGTCACCACCCACCACCACAGTCACCACCCACCACCACAGTCACCACCCACCTTCACAGTCACCACCCACCTCCACAGTCACCACCCACCTCCACAGTCACCACCCACCTCCACAGTCACCACCCACCTCCACAGTCACCTCCCACCTCCACAGTCACCACCCACCACCACAGTCACCTCCCACCTCCACAGTCACCTCCCACCTCCACAGTCACCTCCCACCACCACAGTCACCACCCACCTCCACAGTCACCACCCACCTCCACAGTCACCTCCCACCACCACAGTCACCACCCACCTCCACAGTCACCACCCACCTCCACAGTCACCACCCACCTCCACAGTCACCACCCACCACCACAGTCACCACCCACCTCCACAGTCACCACCCACCTCCACAGTCACCACCCGCCTCCACAGTCACCACCCACCACCACAGTCACCTCCCACCTCCCACCACCACAGTCACCACCCACCTCCACAGTCACCACCCACCTCCACAGTCACCACCCACCTTCACAGTCACCACCCACCTCCACAGTCACCACCCACCTCCACAGTCACCACCCACCTCCACAGTCACCTCCCACCTCCACAGTCACCACCCACCTCCACAGTCACCACCCACCACCACAGTCACCACCCACCTCCACAGTCACCACCCACCTCCACAGTCACCACCCACCACCACAGTCACCACCCACCTCCACAGTCACCACCCATCTCCACAGTCACCTCCCACCTCCACAGTCACCTCCCACCTCCACAGTCATCACCCACCTCCACAGTCACCACCCACCTCCACAGTCACCACCCACCTCCACAGTCACCACCCACCTTCACAGTCACCACCCACCTCCACAGTCACCACCCACCTCCACAGTCACCACCCACCTCCACAGTCACCTCCCACCTCCACAGTCACCACCCACCTCCACAGTCACCACCCACCACCACAGTCACCACCCACCTCCACAGTCACCACCCACCTCCACAGTCACCACCCACCACCACAGTCACCACCCACCTCCACAGTCACCACCCATCTCCACAGTCACCTCCCACCTCCACAGTCACCTCCCACCTCCACAGTCATCACCCACCTCCACAGTCACCACCCACCTCCACAGTCACCACCCACCACCACAGTCACCTCCCACCTCCACAGTCACCTCCCACCACCACAGTCACCACCCACCTCCACAGTCACCACCCACCACCACAGTCACCACCCACCTCCACAGTCACCACCCACCTCCACAGTCACCACCCACCACCACAGTTACCACCCACCTCCACAGTCACCACCCATCTCCACAGTCACCTCCCACCTCCACAGTCACCTCCCACCTCCACAGTCATCACCCACCTCCACAGTCACCACCCACCTCCACAGTCACCTCCCACCTCCACAGTCATCACCCACCTCCACAGTCACCTCCCACCTCCACAGTCACCACCACAGTCACCACCCACCTCCACAGTCACCACCCACCACCACAGTCACCACCCACCACCACAGTCATCACCCACCTCCACAGTCACCACCCACCTCCACAGTCACCACCCACCACCACAATCACCACCCACCTCCACAGTCACCTCCCACCTCCACAGTCACCACCCACCTCCACAGTCACCACCCACCACCACAATCACCACCCACCTCCACAGTCACCTCCCACCTCCACAGTCATCACCCACCTCCACAGTCACCACCCACCTCCACAGTCACCACCCACCTCCACAGTCATCACCCACCTCCACAGTCACCACCCACCACCACAGTCACCACCCACCTCCACAGTCACCACCCACCTCCACAGTCACCACCCACCACCACAGTCACCACCCACCTCCACAGTCACCACCCACCTCCACAGTCACCTCCCACCTCCACAGTCATCACCCACCTCCACAGTCACCACCCACCACCACAGTCACCACCCACCTCCACAGTCACCTCCCACCTCCACAGTCATCACCCACCTCCACAGTCACCACCCACCTCTACAGTCACCACCCACCACCACAATCACCACCCACCTCCACAGTCATCACCCACCTCCACAGTCACCTCCCACCTCCACAGTCACCACCACAGTCACCTCCCACCTCCACAGTCACCACCCACCTCCACAGTCACCTCCACAGTTACCACCCACCTCCACAGTCACCACCCACCACCACAGTCACCACCCACCTCCACAGTCACCTCCACAGTCACCACCCACCTCCACAGTCACCACCCACCACCACAGTCACCACCCACCTCCACAGTCACCACCCACCTCCACAGTCACCACCCACCTCCACAGTCACCTCCCACCTCCACAGTCACCACCCACCACCACAGTCACCACCCACCACCACAGTCACCACCCACCTTCACAGTCACCACCCACCTCCACAGTCACCACCCACCTCCACAGTCACCACCCACCTCCACAGTCACCACCCACCTCCACAGTCACCTCCCACCTCCACAGTCACCACCCACCACCACAGTCACCTCCCACCTCCACAGTCACCTCCCACCTCCACAGTCACCTCCCACCACCA
Organism: Procambarus clarkii; assembly: GCF_040958095.1. Taxonomy (NCBI): domain Eukaryota; kingdom Metazoa; phylum Arthropoda; class Malacostraca; order Decapoda; family Cambaridae; genus Procambarus; species Procambarus clarkii. Next base: position 23,082,349 of record NC_091191.1, on the reverse strand, counting down.
CAGTCACCACCCACCTCCACAGTCACCACCCACCTCCACAGTCACCTCCCACCACCACAGTCACCACCCACCTCCACAGTCACCACCCACCTCCACAGTCACCACCCACCTCCACAGTCACCACCCACCACCACAGTCACCACCCACCTCCACAGTCACCACCCACCTCCACAGTCACCACCCGCCTCCACAGTCACCACCCACCACCACAGTCACCTCCCACCTCCCACCACCACAGTCACCACCCACCTCCACAGTCACCACCCACCTCCACAGTCACCACCCACCTCCACAGTCACCACCCACCTCCACAGTCACCACCCACCTCCACAGTCACCACCCACCTCCACAGTCACCTCCCACCTCCACAGTCACCACCCACCTCCACAGTCACCACCCACCACCACAGTCACCACCCACCTCCACAGTCACCACCCACCTCCACAGTCACCACCCACCACCACAGTCACCACCCACCTCCACAGTCACCACCCATCTCCACAGTCACCTCCCACCTCCACAGTCACCTCCCACCTCCACAGTCATCACCCACCTCCACAGTCACCACCCACCTCCACAGTCACCACCCACCTCCACAGTCATCACCCACCTCCACAGTCACCTCCCACCTCCACAGTCACCACCACAGTCACCACCCACCTCCACAGTCACCACCCACCACCACAGTCACCACCCACCACCACAGTCATCACCCACCTCCACAGTCACCACCCCCCTCCACAGTCACCTCCCACCACCACAGTCACCACCCACCTCCACAGTCACCACCCACCACCACAGTCATCACCCACCTCCACAGTCACCTCCCACCTCCACAGTCACCTCCCACCTCCACAGTCATCACCCACCTCCACAGTCACCACCCACCTCCACAGTCATCACCCACCTCCACAGTCACCACCCACCTCCACAGTCACCTCCCACCTCCACAGTCATCACCCACCTCCACAGTCACCACCCACCTCCACAGTCACCACCCACCTCCACAGTCACCACCCACCTCCACAGTCACCACCCACCTCCACAGTCACCACCCACCTCCACAGTCACCACCCACCTCCACAGTCATCACCCACCTCCACAGTCACCACCCACCTCCACAGTCACCACCCACCTCCACAGTCACCTCCCACCTCCACAGTCATCACCCACCTCCACAGTCACCACCCACCTCCACAGTCACCACCCACCTCCACAGTCACCACCCACCTCCACAGTCACCACCTGCGTCAGGGAGCGACGCACCCCGTCACCGCCTGCGTCAGGGTGTCTGGTGAGTCACCACCTGCGTCATGATTGTGAGTGTGACGTCACCCAGAGCTCGCGGCGGCAGTGACGTCATCAAGGGCCCTCAGCATCCATGACGTCATCAAGGGCCCTCAGCAGCCATGACGTCATCAAGGGCCCTCAGCAGCCATGACGTCATCAAGGGCCCTCAGCATCCATGACGTCATCAAGGGCTCTCAGCAGCCACGACGTCATCAAGGGCCCTCAGCAGCCATGACGTCATCAAGGGGCCTCAGCATCCATGACGTCATCAAGGGCTCTCAGCAGCCACGACGTCATCAAGGGCCCTCAGCTGCCATGACGTCATCAAGGGGCCTCAGCAGCCATGACGTCATCAAGGGCCCTCAGCAGCCATGACGTCATCAAGGGCCCTCAGCAGCCATGACGTCATCAAGGGCCCTCAGCAGCCATGACGTCATCAAGGGGCTCTCAGCAGCCACGACGTCATCAAGGGGCCTCAGCAGCCATGACGTAATCAAGGGGCTCTCAGCAGCCATGACGTCATCAAGGGGCCTCAGCAGCCATGACGTCATCAAGGGCCCTCAGCAGCCATGACGTCATCAAGGGCCCTCAGCATCCATGACGTCATCAAGGGGCTCTCAGCAGCCATGACGTCATCAAGGGCCCTCAGCATCCATGACGTCATCAAGGGCCCTCAGCAGCCATGACGTCATCAAGGGCCCTCAGCAGCCATGACGTCATCAAGGGGCTCTCAGCAGCCATGACGTCTTCAAGGGCCCTCAGCATCCATGACGTCATCAAGGGCCCTCAGCAGCCATGACGTCATCAAGGGCCCTCAGCAGCCATGACGTCATCAAGGGGCTCTCAGCAGCCATGACGTCATCAAGGGGCCTCAGCAGCCATGACGTCATCAAGGGCCCTCAGCAGCCATGACGTCATCAAGGGGCTCTCAGCAGCCATGACGTCATCAAGGGCCCTCAGCATCCATGACGTCATCAAGGGTCCTCAGCATCCATGACGTCATCAAGGGGCCCTCAGCATCCATGACGTCATCAAGGGGCCTCAGCAGCCATGACGTCATCAAGGGGCCTCAGCAGCCATGACGTCATCAAGGGGCCTCAGCAGCCATGACGTCATCAAGGGGCCTCAGCAGCCATGACGTCATCAAAGGGCCTCAGCAGCCATGACGTCATCAAGGGCTCTCAGCATCCATGACGTCATCAAGGGCCCTCAGCATCCATGACGTCATCAAGGGGCCTCAGCAGCCATGACGTCATCAAGGGGCCTCAGCATCCATGACGTCATCAAGGGCCCTCAGCAGCCATGACGTCATCAAGGGGCCTCAGCAGCCATGACGTCATCAAGGGCCCTCAGCAGCCATGACGTCATCAAGGGCTCTCAGCAGCCATGACGTCATCAAGGGGCTCTCAGCAGCCATGACGTCATCAAGGGGCCTCAGCAGCCATGACGTCATCAAGGGCCCTCAGCAGCCATGACGTCATCAAGGGCTCTCAGCAGCCATGACGTCATCAAGGGGCTCTCAGCAGCCATGACGTCATCAAGGGGCCTCAGCAGCCATGACGTCATCAAGGGGCCTCAGCAGCCATGACGTCATCAAGGGGCCTCAGCAGCCATGACGTCATCAAGGGGCCTCAGCAGCCATGACGTCATCAAGGGGCTCTCAGCAGCCATGACGTCATCAAGGGGCCTCAGCAGCCATGACGTCATCAAGGGGCCCTCAGCAGCCATGACGTCATCAAGGGACCTCAGCAGCCATGACGTCATCAAGGGGCCTCAGCAGCCATGACGTCATCAAGGGGCCCTCAGCAGCCACGACGTCATCAAGGGGCCTCAGCAGCCATGACGTCATCAAGGGGCCCTCAGCAGCCATGACGTCATCAAGGGCCCTCAGCAGCCACGACGTCATCAAGGGGCCCTCAGCAGCCACGACGTCATCAAGGGCCCTCAGCAGCCACGACGTCATCAAGGGGCCCTCAGCAGCCATGACGTCATCAAGGGGCCCTCAGCAGCCACGACGTCATCAAGGGGCCCTCAGCAGCCACGACGTCATCAAGGGGCCCTCAGCAGCCACGACGTCATCAAGGGGCCCTCAGCAGCCATGACGTCATCAAGGGGCCCCTCAGCGGAAGAATCTTAGCACTGTGACGTCACCGAGTAGTTCCCCCCATTACCCTAACACTATCACCCCCCCCCCCCTGGGGTCCCTCACTCTCCACTCTCACTGTACCGTGTACTCTCTATCGCGTCAGCAGTACTGGTACTAGTAGTACTGGTAGTACTGGTAGTATTGGAAGTGGTGGAAGTAGTGGTAGTGGTGGGTGTTGGGGTAGTGGTGGGTGTTGTGGTAGTGGTGGGTGTTGTGGTAGTGGTGGGTGTTGTGGTAGTGCTGGGTGTTGTGGTAGTGGTGGGTGTTGTGGTAGTGGTGGGTGTTGTGGTAGTGCTGGGTGTTGTGGTAGTGGTGGGTGTTGGGGTAGTGGTGGGTGTTGTGGTAGTGCTGGGTGTTGTGGTAGTGGTGGGTGTTGGGGTAGTGCTGGGTGTTGTGGTAGTGGTGGTAGTGGTGGGTGTTGGGGTAGTGCTGGGTGTTGTGGTAGTGGTGGTAGTGGTGGGTGTTGGGGTAGTGCTGGGTGTTGTGGTAGTGCTGGGTGTTGTGGTAGTGGTGGGTGTTGTGGTAGTGGTGGGTGTTGTGGTAGTGCTGGGTGTTGTGGTAGTGGTGGGTGTTGGGGTAGTGCTGGGTGTTGTGGTAGTGCTGGGTGTTGTGGTAGTGGTGGGTGTTGGGGTAGTGCTGGGTGTTGTGGTAGTGCTGGGTGTTGTGGTAGTGCTGGGTGTTGTGGTAGTGGTGGGTGTTGTGGTAGTGGTGGGTGTTGTGGTAGTGCTGGGTGTTGTGGTAGTGGTGGGTGTTGTGGTAGTGCTGGGTGTTGTGGTAGTGCTGGGTGTTGTGGTAGTGGTGGGTGTTGTGGTAGTGGTGGGTGTTGTGGTAGTGCTGGGTGTTGTGGTAGTGGTGGGTGTTGGGGTAGTGCTGGGTGTTGTGGTAGTGCTGGGGGTTGTGGTAGTGGTGGGTGTTGGGGTAGTGCTGGGTGTTGTGGTAGTGCTGGGTGTTGTGGTAGTGCTGGGTGTTGTGGTAGTGGTGGGTGTTGTGGTAGTGCTGGGTGTTGTGGTAGTGCTGGGTGTTGTGGTAGTGGTGGGTGTTGTGGTAGTGCTGGGTGTTGTGGTAGTGCTGGGTGTTGTGGTAGTGCTGGGTGTTGTGGTAGTGGTGGGTGTTGTGGTAGTGGTGGGTGTTGGGGTAGTGCTGGGTGTTGTGGTAGTGGTGGGTGTTGGGGTAGTGCTGGGTGTTGTGGTAGTGCTGGGTGTTGTGGTAGTGCTGGGTGTTGTGGTAGTGGTGGGTGTTGTGGTAGTGCTGGGTGTTGTGGTAGTGCTGGGTGTTGTGGTAGTGGTGGGTGTTGGGGTAGTGCTGGGTGTTGTGGTAGTGGTGGGTGTTATGGTAGTGGTGGTAGTGGTGGGTGTTGTGGTAGTGGTGGGTGTTGTGGTAGTGGTGGGTGTTGTGGTAGTGGTGGGTGTTGGGGTAGTGCTGGGTGTTGTGGTAGTGCTGGGTGTTGTGGTAGTGGTGGGTGTTGGGGTAGTGCTGGGTGTTGTGGTAGTGCTGGGTGTTGTGGTAGTGCTGGGTGTTGTGGTAGTGGTGGGTGTTGTGGTAGTGCTGGGTGTTGTGGTAGTGCTGGGTGTTGTGGTAGTGGTGGGTGTTGGGGTAGTGCTGGGTGTTGTGGTAGTGGTGGTTGTTGTGGTAGTGGTGGTAGTGGTGGTTGTTGTGGTAGTGGTGGTAGTGCTGGGTGTTGTGGTAGTGCTGGGTGTTGTGGTAGTGCTGGGTGTTGTGGTAGTGGTGGGTGTTGTGGTAGTGCTGGGTGTTGTGGTAGTGGTGGGTGTTGTGGTAGTGCTGGGTGTTGTGGTAGTGCTGGGTGTTGTGGTAGTGGTGGGTGTTGTGGTAGTGCTGGGTGTTGTGGTAGTGCTGGGTGTTGTGGTAGTGCTGGGTGTTGTGGTAGTGCTGGGTGTTGGGGTAGTGGTGGGTGTTGTGGTAGTGGTGGGTGTTGGGGTAGTGCTGGGTGTTGGGGTAGTGCTGGGTGTTGTGGTAGTGCTGGGTGTTGTGGTAGTGCTGGGTGTTGTGGTAGTGCTGGGTGTTGTGGTAGTGGTGGGTGTTGTGGTAGTGGTGGGTGTTGGGGTAGTGCTGGGTGTTGTGGTAGTGGTGGGTGTTGTGGTAGTGCTGGGTGTTGTGGTAGTGCTGGGTGTTGTGGTAGTGGTGGGTGTTGTGGTAGTGCTGGGTGTTGTGGTAGTGGTGGGTGTTGTGGTAGTGCTGGGTGTTGTGGTAGTGCTGGGTGTTGTGGTAGTGGTGGGTGTTGGGGTAGTGCTGGGTGTTGTGGTAGTGGTGGTAGTGGTGGGTGTTGTGGTAGTGCTGGGTGTTGTGGTAGTGGTGGGTGTTGTGGTAGTGCTGGGTGTTGTGGTAGTGGTGGGTGTTGTGGTAGTGCTGGGTGTTGTGGTAGTGCTGGGTGTTGTGGTAGTGGTGGGTGTTGTGGTAGTGGTGGGTGTTGTGGTAGTGCTGGGTGTTGTGGTAGTGGTGGTAGTGGTGGGTGTTGTGGTAGTGCTGGGTGTTGTGGTAGTGCTGGGTGTTGTGGTAGTGCTGGGTGTTGTGGTAGTGGTGGGTGTTGTGGTAGTGGTGGGTGTTGTGGTAGTGGTGGTTGTTGTGGTAGTGGTGGTAGTGGTGGTTGTTGTGGTGGGAGTGGTGAAGGCGGAGAGAGTTATGGTGGTTGGTATAGCGGTGGTCAGGACAGAGACAAATGGGAGTGGAAGGGCCGGCGGTCTCCAGAATAATTCCAGCAAACATAGCTACGCTTCAGGCTATTTTTGATCGGCAAATATGCTGAGTATCGCTACGCTGATTGATCGGTTCCCCAGCCGCCACCAGGGGCCCCACACACACCTGGTACCAGTGGCCCCACACACACCTGGTACCAGTGGCCCACACACACCTGGTACCAGTGGCCCCACACACACCTGGTACCAGTGGCCCACACACACCTGGTACCAGTGGCCCCACACACACCTGGTACCAGTGGCCCACACACACCTGGTACCAGTGGCCCACACACACCTGGTACCAGTGGCCCCACACACACCTGGTACCAGTGGTCCACACACACCTGGTACCAGTGGCCCCACACACACCTGGTACCAGTGGTCCACACACACCTGGTACCAGTGGCCCACACACACCTGGTACCAGTGGCCCACACACACCTGGTACCAGTGGCCCCACACACACCTGGTACCAGTGGTCCACACACACCTGGTACCAGTGGCCCCACACACACCTGGTACCAGTGGCCCACACACACCTGGTACCAGTGGTCCACACACACCTGGTACCAGTGGCCCACACACACCTGGTACCAGTGGTCCACACACACCTGGTACCAGTGGCCCCACACACACCTGGTACCAGTGGCCCACACACACTTGGTACCAGTGGTCCACACACACCTGGTACCAGTGGCCCCACACACACCTGGTACCAGTGGCCCACACACACCTGGTATCAGTGGTCCACACACACCTGGTACCAGTGGCCCCACACACACCTGGTACCAGTGGCCCACTCACACCTGGTACCAGTGGCCCGCACACACCTGGTACCAGTGGCCCCACACACACCTGGTACCAGTGGCCCACACACACCTGGTACCAGTGGCCCCACACACACCTGGTACCAGTGGCCCACACACACCTGGTACCAGTGGCCCACACACACCTGGTACCAGTGGCCCCTCACACACCTGGTACCAGTGGCCCACACACACCTGGTACCAGTGGTCCACACACACCTGGTACCAGTGGCCCCACACACACCTGGTACCAGTGGCCCACACACACCTGGTACCAGTGGTCCACACACACCTGGTACCAGTGGCCCCACACACACCTGGTACCAGTGGCCCCACACACACCTGGTACCAGTGGCCCACTCACACCTGGTACCAGTGGCCCACACACACCTGGTACCAGTGGCCCCACACACACCTGGTACCAGTGGCCCACACACACCTGGTACCAGTGGCCCCACACACACCTGGTACCAGTGGCCCACACACACCTGGTACCAGTGGCCCACACACACCTGGTACCAGTGGCCCACACACACCTGGTACCAGTGGCCCACTCACACCTGGTACCAGTGGCCCACACACACCTGGTACCAGTGGCCCCACACACACCTGGTACCAGTGGCCCACACACACCTGGTACCAGTGGCCCACACACACCTGGTACCAGTGGCCCCACACACACCTGGTACCAGTGGCCCCACACACACCTGGTACCAGTGGTCCACACACACCTGGTACCAGTGGCCCCACACACACCTGGTACCAGTGGCCCCACACACACCTGGTACCATTGGCCCCATACATACCTGGTACCAGTGGCCCACACACACCTAGTACCAGTGGCCCCACACACACCTCGTACCAGTGGCCCCACACACACCTGGTACTAGTGGCCCCACACACACCTGGTACCATTGGCCCCATACATACCTGGTACCAGTGGCCCACATACACCTAGTACCAGTGGCCCCACACACACCTCGTACCAGTGGCCCCACACACACCTAGTACCAGTGGCCCCACACACACCTCGTACCAGTGGCCCCACTCACACCTGGTACTAGTGGCCCACACACACCTGGTACCAGTGGCCCCACACACACCTGGTACCAGTGGCCCACACACAACTAGTACCAGTGGCCCCACACACACCTGGTACCAGTGACCCCATACATACCTGGTACCAGTGGTCCACACACACCTGGTACCAGTGGTCTAACACACACCTGGTACCAGTGGCCCACACACACCTGGTACCAGTGGCCCACACACACCTGGTACCAGTGACCCACACACACCTGGTACCAGTGACCCACACACACCTGGTACCAGTGGCCCCACACACACCTGGTACCAGTGACCCACACACACCTGGTACCAGTGGCCCACACACACCTGGTACCAGTGGCCCACACACACCTGGTACCAGTGACCCACACACACCTGGTACCAGTGACCCACACACACCTGGTACCAGTGGCCCCACACACACCTGGTACCAGTGACCCCACACACACCTGGTACCAGTGACCCACACACACCTGGTACCAGTGGCCCCATACATACCTGGTACCAGTGGTCCACACACACCTAGTACCAGTGGCCCCACACACACCTGGTACCAGTGGCCCCACACACACCTAGTACCAGTGGCCCACACACACCTGGTACCAGTGGCCCCACACACACCTGGTACCAGTGGCCCCAAACACACCTGGTACCAGTGGCCCCACACACACCTGGCACCAGTGACCCACACACACCTGGTACCAGTGACCCCACACACACCTGGCACCAGTGACCCACACACACCTGGTACCAGTGGCCCCACACACACCTGGTACCAGTTGGTCCACACACACCTGGTACCAGTGGCCCCACACACACCTGGTACCAGTGGCCCACACACACCTGGTACCAGTGGCCCCACACACACCTGGTACCAGTGGCCCACACACACCTGGTACCAGTGACCACACACACCTGGTACCAGTGACCCACACACACACCTGGTACCAGTGGCCCCACACACACCTGGTACCAGTGGCCCACACACACCTGGTACCAGTGGCCCCACACACACCTGGTACCAGTGGCCCCACACACACCTGGTACCAGTGGCCCCACACACACCTGGTACCAGTGGCCCCACACACACCTGGTACCAGTGGCCCCACACACACCTGGTACCAGTGGCCCCACACGCACCTGGTACCAGTTGGTCCACACACACCTGGTACCAGTGGCCCCACACACACCTGGTACCAGTGGCCCACACACACCTGGTACCAGTGACCCACACACACCTGGTACCAGTGGCCCCACACACACCTGGTACCAGTGGCCCCACACACACCTGGTACTAGTGGCCCCACACACACCTAGTACCAGTGGCCCCACACACACCTGGTACCAGTGGCCCCACACACACCTGGTACCAGTGGCCCACACACACCTGGTACCAGTGGCCCACACACACCTGGTACCAGTTGGCCCACACACACCTGGTACCAGTTGGCCCACACACACCTGGTACCAGTGGCCCCACACACACCTAGTACCAGTGGCCCCACACACACCTGGTACCAGTGGCCCCACACACACCTGGTACCAGTGGCCCACACACACCTGGTACCAGTTGGCCCACACACACCTGGTACCAGTGGCCCCAGACACACCTGGTACCAGTGGCCCCACACACACCTGGTACCAGTGGCCCACACACACCTGGTACCAGTTGGCCCACACACACCTGGTACCAGTGGCCCCACACACACCTGGTACCAGTGGCCCCACACACACCTGGTACCAGTGGCCCCCACACACCTGGTACCAGTGGCCCACACACACCTGGTACCAGTGGGCCCACACACACCTGGTACCAGTGGCCCCACACACACCTGGTACCAGTGGCCCCACACACACCTGGTACCAGTGGCCCACACACACCTGGTACCAGTGGCCCACACACACCTGGTACCAGTGGCCCCACACACACCTGGTACCAGTGGCCCCACACACACCTGGTACCAGTGGCCCACACACACCTGGTACCAGTGGCCCACACACACCTGGTACCAGTGGCCCCACACACACCTGGTACGAGTGGCCCACACACACCTGGTACCAGTGGCCCACACACACCTGGTACCAGTGGCCCACACACACCTGGTACCAGTGGCTCACTGTTACGGCCTGTATTCCTCTATTCCTGCACATAAGAGTCAGAAATTCCCTCTCTGTAAATAACCAGAAGAAGTTTTAGTTGATTTTATAACACCTCAAAGTAAGCCAGGTGCTGCAGGTAAAAGAAATATCGATTTCAAGTTTAATTGGGGTGAGGCTACGAGGTGACTATGTCATCAAGTATGTCTGAACAGCTGGCGAGAGAGGAGAGCTTTTCCCTCTCTGGGTGAACCCCCAGTGCATGTAGTGACACCCAGAAAATAGTCAGTGATATTCGAATGAATGTTTTAGCTGCCAAAGAAAACAGATTTGAGATTAAATTCCTATGGATACCATCACATGTTGGCATCTCAAGGCATGACACTGTTGATATGCTTCCTAAGTCAGCTTGCAGAAAACCAGTGGTAGAAATTGATATGGGTGTTTCATTAGCAGTGACAAAGAGAATACTTAAACAAATATCTAATGAAAATCTCACCGACCTAACAAATTCTCAAAGACCTGAAAGTTGTAGCATTAAATATTATGATAGATATCGTGAGGAGACATTCACATATGGGACTAATAGAACAAGAACCCGGCAATGTGATGTTATAGTGGCCAGAATACGCCTGGGATATAGACGTATCTGGCAGCTTTCTCAAAACCCAAATGTCGAGTACACAATGTGTCAACTTTGTGAAAGAGAAAACATGCACTCTCTTGAACATTATATTGTAGAATGTCCCATACTGACTGACTTTCGCCCTCCTGGGCTAAGGTATGCTGAACTCTGTAGTTACTATATGAGTACTGGAACACTTGATGATATATTGGACTTGTATCCAAAATTGACCATGTAATGTATCAATCATACAATGTATGTATGTGATGTAACTATATAACCTGAGCTTGTAATAGCACCTTCATCACCTTCAGTGATTAAGTGCTTAATTGCACACTAGTTTCTTTATCAGCTACCTCACCCTGTCAGGGTAAATGAGACAAATGTATGTGAATGCATGTATGTGTGTATATATGTATGTGTATGTGTGTGTGTATGTATATGTATGGGTATAAAGCATATATGGAAGCTGATCAGAATTACATTTCACCTTTGTGAATGTACATTAATGACACTATGTAAAAGACACATCTAATACTTTATGTAGGGCGTACGTAAATCTGTGTATCTTTGTATTTACGTATGTAGGTTAGCTTAGCATTTTAAAAGCACCGAATCACCTTCTGTGGTTGAGTGTTCAATAAACCCTTGAACTGTATGTTTAACACTTCTCTAACCCTGTCCATGGAGGACAGAAGAAAATGTATATATGTTGGTTAGCATTGTAAATGTGTGGCCACGTCTGTGGTAGAAAATAATAAAAAAAAAAAAAAAAAAAAAAAAAAAAAAAAAAAAGTGCATAATGGGATACAGCGTCAGGTGTAGCGTGATTGGTCGGCGGCGGGGGCTTGGCCAGGTTGACCAATGGTGTCGCGCCCCTGACGTGACATAGCATGACGTCAGGCGCCCCTGCAGAGGAAGGCGGGAGATCTGAGTCAATCGCTACTAACGGTCCTGCTGAGCGAAGGTGCCCTCAAGCGATTACCCGTTCTGGAGAGGTATAGGCCTCCAGAGAGTGCAAATTGTATCAGCTACCGTGTGCTAACGGAGAGGGAGACCTGTCGACCCTCGAGGGAGTATGAGGTAGAGCTGGATGGTGGAAGATGGCACCTGAGGCTCGGTGACGACAACACTCCCGGGTAACTTCAAGAGGCGGCGCGGGGAGGTTGTTGTTCACCCCGCGGGGGAGTGTCGGCTGTTGCCGGAGATTAACACACTATAATACACCACAATAAATGATTTGGAAAATAAAGGATTTAATTCGATAGATGGACATTTATAAGTAAATAACGAATGGAAAAGATAACTTTTAAAATTGCAAAAACTAAAAAGGAATTATGGATTAAAGTTGATACGGAGAGGAAAGTTACAGCCCAAACGTTTCTTACAGATATATACAGGAAGACTAGAAAGTGGGCGTCGTCATTGTGAACTGTCTGGCCGTCTAGCAGAGTGAAGTAATGGATATGCTAAATAAGTATTGTTGATTATTTCTCTAATAATTATTGGTCAGTCACTTTCACGCACCACAAGTAGCCTGTGGGTCAATAACTCTGGGACCTGAGAGACACACACGCTCACCACGCCACGCATTTCGCCCATTAAACACCATGAACTGAATACGAATGACTGATGTCCTTACAAGCTAGATCCCATGGCAAATATTATCAGCTGCAACTGGTATCAAAAATCGTTTAATTTTCGGCAAAAAATTAGTTCGATTTTCAAGTGCACTTTGTCGTATTTTATTAATTTTCTTAACAACTGCTCAGTTCTTACTTTTATAGTTTGTACCTTGTGAGATTGAGAATAAGTCTGAGGTCTCCATCACAGCCTTTCACATGGTTAACCTACTACATACGACCCTTCACCTATTCTGTTGGGTTGCCTTACCCAACCTTGTGGTAGTCCTTATGCACGGATACCAGAAGCCTCACTCACTGGGTGAGTGTATCCGTAGATACCCTCACCCAGTGACTGTATCCGCAGATACCCTCACCCAGTGACTGTACCGGCAGATACCCTCACCCAGTGACTGTATCCGCAGATACCCTCACCCAGTGAGTGTATCCGTAGATACCCTCATCCAGTGAGGGTATCCTGCCTCCCTCACACAACATACGGCAGCCATCAGCTTGGCGCGCTCTGATGTAAACATGACATATATCGTGCAGAACTCGAGGGAAAGTCATGGCATGGGGGAAATCTTTAAACATTAAATCTGTTAATCTTACTGCGACAGAAGAACTAATGAGAGACATCCTTCCAGACACTGGCTCACATCTCACTGATGTTGGCAAAGATAAGAAATTGATGTACAAAGACCGTCTGACGATTAGAAAGTCAGTGAGAGATGGAAATGAAAATGAGATGAAGAGACGAGTCAGTTGATAAAGAGTAATGTCAGATCTTGGAGATGATAGCCAGATAGTAGGAATGATTTACAAATGATAGGAAAGGCAGGTAAGACATCAAATACTGAAGACGACAGAGCTTCAGTGTATTATGAGTCAGGGAATATGGAAGATTATTAGAGCCCGAGGAAGACCAATCTACGTTGTAAAAGAGAGTTAATGTGCTTGCAAGAGCAGTTAGCTCCTGGAGAATCGGGTACTGGGAAAATCGATCAAGTCTTAAAACATTTTAATGCCGAGGGAAGGCAATCAGGTGGTAGAGGAACCCATTTATTTTGATTGCAATCAGATATTGGGAAGGTAGTTATGATGGAAAAATTGTTAGACGTTGGGGAAAGTAGTGATATTTTGGGGAGAGTGAAGACTTGCACGGTGGATGGCATTTGAGGCTAGAAAATACAGTTTGATATTAAGGACAAGCGACGTTGGTGTAGAAATTATTCAGGTGCTCGAGAAGTCTTGTGTTGAGGAAATTAATCAAGTGTTCGCAATGAGACTACTGCGTTAGGACAAACGTCGGGTGTTGCGGGAGAGTGTTGGGTGTTGCGGGAGAGTGTTGGGTGTTGTGGGAGAGTGTTGGGTGTTGCGGGAGAGTGTTGGGTGTTGCGGGAGAGTGTTGGGTGTTGCGGGAGAGTGTCAGGTGTTGCGGGAGAGTGTTGGGTGTTGCGGGAGAGTGTTGGGTGTTGCGGGAGAGTGTTGGGTGTTGCGAGAGAGTGACGGGTGTTGCGAGAGAGTGTTGGGTGTTGCGGGAGAGTGTTGGTGTTGCGGGAGAGTGTCGGGTGTTGCGGGAGAGTGTTGGGTGTTGCGGGAGAGTGTTGGGTGTTGCGGGAGAGTGTTGCGGGAGTGTGTTGGGTGTTGCGGGAGAGTGTTGGGTGTTGCGGGAGTGTGTTGGGTGTTGCGGGAGAGTGTTGGGTGTTGCGGGAGAGTGTTGGATGTTGTGGGAGAGTGTTGGGTGTTGTAGGAGAGTGTTGGGTGTTGCGGGAGAGTGTTGGGTGTTGCGGGAGAGTGTTGGGTGTTGCGGGAGTGTGTTGGGTGTTGCGGGAGAGTGTTGCGGGAGTGTGTTGGGTGTTGCGGGAGAGTGTTGGGTGTTGCGGGAGAGTGTTGCGGGAGTGTGTTGGGTGTTGCGGGAGAGTGTTGGGTGTTGCGGGAGAGTGTTGGGTGTTGCGGGAGAGTGTTGCGGGAGAGTGTTGGGTGTTGCGGGAGAGTGTTGGGTGTTGCGGGAGAGTGTTGGGTGTTGCGGGAGTGTGTTGGGTGTTGCGGGAGAGTGTTGCGGGAGAGTGTTGCGGGAGAGTGTTGGGTGTTGCGGGAGTGTGTTGGGTGTTGCGGGAGAGTGTTGCGGGAGTGTGTTGGGTGTTGCGGGAGAGTGTTGGGTGTTGCGGGAGAGTGTTGGGTGTTGCGGGAGAGTGTTGGGTGTTGCGGGAGAGTGTTGGGTGTTGCGGGCGAGTGTTGGGTGTTGTGGGAGAGTGTTGGGTGTTGCGGGAGAGTGTTGGGTGTTGCGGGAGAGTGTTGGGTGTTGCGGGAGAGTGTTGGGTGTTGCGGGAGTGTGTTGGGTGTTGCGGGAGAGTGTTGGGTGTTGCGGGAGAGTGTTGGGTGTTGCGGGAGAGTGTTGGGTGTTGCGGGAGAGTGTCGGGTGTTGCGGGAGAGTGTCGGGTGTTGCGGGAGAGTGTCGGGTGTTGCGGGAGAGTGTTGGGTGTTGCGGGAGAGTGTTGGGTGTTGCGGGAGTGTGTTGCGGGAGTGTGTTGGGTGTTGCGGGAGTGTGTTGGGTGTTGCGGGAGAGTGTTGCGGGAGTGTGTTGGGTGTTGCGGGAGAGTGTTGGGTGTTGCGGGAGAGTGTTGGGTGTTGCAGGAGAGTGTTGGGTGTTGCGGGAGAGTGTCGGGTGTTGCGGGAGAGTGTCGGGTGTTGCGGGAGAGTGTCGGGTGTTGCGGGAGAGTGTTGGGTGTTGCGGGAGAGTGTTGGGTGTTGCGGGAGTGTGTTGGGTGTTGCGGGAGAGTGTTGGGTGTTGCGGGAGAGTGTTGGGTGTTGCGGGAGAGTGTTGGGTGTTGCGGGAGAGTGTCGGGTGTTGCGGGAGAGTGTCGGGTGTTGCGGGAGAGTGTCGGGTGTTGCGGAAGAGTGTTGGGTGTTGCGGAAGAGTGTTGGGTGTTGCGGGAGAGTGTTGCGTGTTGCGGGAGAGTGTTGGGTGTTGCGGGAGAGTGTTGGGTGTTGCGGGAGTGTGTTGGGTGTTGCGGGAGAGTGTTGGGTGTTGCGGGAGAGTGTCGGGTGTTGCGGGAGAGTGTTGGGTGTTGCGGGAGAGTGTTGCGTGTTGCGGGAGTGTTGGGTGTTGCGGGAGTGTTGGGTGTTGCGGGAGAGTGTTGGGTGTTGCGGGAGAGTGTCGGGTGTTGCGGGAGAGTGTTGGGTGTTGCGGGAGTGTTGGGTGTTGCGGGAGTGTCTTGGGTGTTGCGGGAGAGTGTTGGGTGTTGCGGGAGTGTGTTGGGTGTTGCGGGAGAGTGTTGGGTGTTGCGGGAGTGTCTTGGGTGTTGCGGGAGTGTGTTGGGTGTTGCGGGAGTGTGTTGGGTGTTGCGGGAGAGTGTTGGGTGTTGCAGGAGAGTGTTGGGTGTTGCGGGAGAGTGTTGCGGGAGAGTGTTGGGTGTTGCGGGAGTGTGTTGGGTGTTGCGGGAGTGTGTTGGGTGTTGCGGGAGAGAGTTGGGTGTTGCAGGAGAGTGTTGGGTGTTGCGGGAGAGTGTTGGGTGTTGCGGGAGAGTGTTGCGGGAGAGTGTTGGGTGTTGCGGGAGTGTGTTGGGTGTTGCGGGAGTGTGTTGGGTGTTGCGGAAGAGTGTTGGGTGTTGCGGGAGCGTGTTGGGTGTTGCGGGAGTGTGTTGGGTGTTGCGGGAGAGAGTTGGGTGTTGCAGGAGAGTGTTGGGTGTTGCGGGAGTGTGTTGGGTGTTGCGGGAGTGTGTTGGGTGATGCGGAAGAGTGTTGGGTGTTGCGGGAGTGTGTTGGGTGTTGCGGGAGAGTGTTGGGTGTTGCGGGCGAGTGTTGGGTATTGCGGGAGAGTGTTGGGTGTTGCGGGAGAGTGTTGGGTGTTGCGGGAGAGTGTTGGGTGTTGCGGGAGAGTGTTGGGTGTTGCGGGAGAGTGTTGGGTGTTGCGGGAGAGTGTTGGGTGTTGCGGGAGAGTGTTGGGTGTTGCGGGAGAGTGTCGGGTGTTGCGGGAGAGTGTTGGGTGTTGCGGGAGTGTTGGGTGTTGCGGGAGAGTGTTGGGTGTTGCGGGAGAATGTTGGGTGTTGCGGGAGTGTGTTGGGTGTTGCGGGAGTGTGTTGGGTGTTGCGGGAGAGTGTTGGGTGTTGCAGGAGAGTGTTGGGTGTTGCGGGAGAGTGTTGGGTGTTGCAGGAGAGTGTTGGGTGTTGCAGGAGAGTGTTGAGTGTTGCGGGAGAGTGTTGGGTGTTGCGGGAGAGTGCTGGGTGTTGCGGGAGTGTGTTGGGTGTTGCGGGAGTGTGTTGGGTGTTGCGGGAGTGTGTTGGGTGTTGCGGGAGAGTGTTGGGTGTTGCGGGAGTGTGTTGGGTGTTGCGGGAGAGTGTTGGGTGTTGCGGGAGTGTGTTGGGTGTTGCGGGAGAGTGTTGGCTGTTGCGGGAGAGAGTTGGGTGTTGCAGGAGAATGTTGGGTGTTGCGGGAGAGTGTTGGGTGTTGCGGGAGAGTGTTGGGTGTTGCGGGAGTGTGTTGGGTGTTGCGGGAGAGTGTTGGGTGTTGCGGAAGAGTGTTGGGTGTTGCGGGAGAGAGTTGGGTGTTGCAGGAGAATGTTGGGTGTTGCGGGAGAGTGCTGGGTGTTGCGGGAGTGTGTTGGGTGTTGCGGGAGAGAGTTGGGTGTTGCAGGAGAATGTTGAGTGTTGCGGGAGAGTGTTGGGTGTTGCGGGAGTGTGTTGGGTGTTGCGGGAGTGTGTTGGGTGTTGCGGGAGAGTGTTGGGTGTTGCGGGAGTGTGTTGGGTGTTTCGGGAGAGTGTTGGGTGTTGCGGGAGAGTGTTGGGTGTTGCGGGAGTGTGTTGGGTGTTGCGGGAGAGTGTTGCGTGTTGCGGGAGAGTGTTGGGTGTTGCGGGAGTGTGTTGGGTGTTGCGGGAGAGTGTTGGGTGTTGCGGGAGAGTGTTGGGTGTTGCGGGAGAGTGTTGGGTGTTGCGGGAGTGTGTTGGGTGATGCGGGAGAGTGTTGGGTGTTGCGGGAGAGTGTTGGGTGTTGCAGGAGAGTGTTGGGTGTTGCGGGAGTGTGTTGGGTGTTGCGGGAGAGTGTTGGGTGTTGCGGGAGAGTGTTGGGTGTTGCGGGAGAGTGTTGGGTGTTGCGGGAGTGTGTTGGGTGTTGCGGGAGAGTGTTGGGTGTTGCGGGAGTGTGTTGGGTGTTGCGGGAGAGTGTTGGGTGTTGCGGGAGAGTGTTGGGTGTTGCGGGAGTGTGTTGGGTGTTGCGGGAGAGTGTTGAGTGTTGCGGGAGTGTGTTGGGTGTTGCGGAAGAGTGTTGGGTGTTGCGGGAGAGTGTTGAGTGTTGCGGGAGTGTGTTGGGTGTTGCGGGAGAGTGTTGGGTGTTGCGGAAGAGTGTTGGGTGTTGCGGAAGAGTGTTGGGTGTTGCGGGAGTGTGTTGGGTGTTGCGGGAGTGTGTTGGGTGTTGCGGGAGTGTGTTGGGTGTTGCGGGAGAGTGTTGGGTGTTGCGGGAGAGTGTTGAGTGTTGCGGAAGAGTGTTGGGTGTTGCGGGAGTGTGTTGGGTGTTGCGGGAGAGTGTTGGTTGTTGCGGGAGAGTGTTGGGTGTTGCGGGAGTGTGTTGGGTGTTGCGGGAGAGTGTTGGGTGTTGCGGGAGAGTGTTGGGTGTTGCGGGAGTGTGTTGGGTGTTGCGGGAGTGTGTTGAGTGTTGCGGGAGTGTGTTGGGTGTTGCGGGAGTGTGTTGGGTGTTGTGGAAGAGTGTTGGGTGTTGCGGGAGAGTGTTGGATGTTGCGGGAGAGTGTTGCGGGAGAGTGTCAGGTGTAGGTGTGAGAGGGGTAAGAGTCAGGTGTAGGTGTGACAGGGGTAAGAGTCAGGTGTAGGTGTGACAGGGGTAAGAGTCAGGTGTAGGTGTGAGAGGGGTAAGAGTCAGGTGTAGGTGTGAGAGGGGTAAGAGTCAGGTGTAGGTGTGAGAGGGGTAAGAGTCAGGTGTAGGTGTGAGAGGGGTAAGAGTCAGGTGTAGGTGTGAGAGGGGTAAGAGTCAGGTGTAGGTGTGACAGGGGTAAGAGTCAGGTGTAGGTGTGAGAGGGGTAAGAGTCAGGTGTAGGTGTGACAGGGGTAAGAGTCAGGTGTAGGTGTGAGAGGGGTAAGAGTCAGGTGTAGGTGTGAGAGGGGTAAGAGTCAGGTGTAGGTGTGAGAGGGGTAAGAGTCAGGTGTAGGTGTGAGAGGGGTAAGAGTCAGGTGTAGGTGTGAGAGGGGTAAGAGTCAGGTGTAGGTGTGAGAGGGGTAAGAGTCAGGTGTAGGTGTGAGAGGGGTAAGAGTCAGGTGTAGGTGTGACAGGGGTAAGAGTCAGGTGTAGGTGTGAGAGGGGTAAGAGTCAGGTGTAGGTGTGACAGGGGTAAGAGTCAGGTGTAGGTGTGAGAGGGGTAAGAGTCAGGTGTTAGGGAAGACCCTATATATAGTGGGTGAGAGTCAGTGCAATAATGGAGAGGAGTCAAGAGTCTGAGCCCGGCTCTTGACCCAGTGTCCCGCTCCGGCGTCACTACTGAGCTCCTGCTGGCCCTCACCTGAGTCACTCTCGCTCCTCTCACTATCTTCTCACTATCTCCTCACTATCTTCTCACTATCTCCTCACTATCTCCTCTCACTATCTTCTCATTATCTCCTCACTATCTTCATTCATCTACAGGAGGTTGTAACACAACGTCTTCTCGCCTCACGGTCAATATATAGACTACTACATGAGGTACCTGGGCCTCTGTTTATCCATCTTTACTCTCCATCTCTCACTCTCTTCACCCTCTTCCTCTTTCCACCCTTCCCTCTTTCCTTTTCCCCCCACCCCCTCCTCTCTTCCTTCCTCCTTTATTCCCCCCTCATCCCCACTCCTCCCTCTCTCTCCTTCAGTATCAACACTATAACATTATATGCGTCTTGACACAGACTTATCATCAACGCACAATTGATAACGTCTCAGGACATGAAGATTGATCCATCAAAGTTTTTTGGAAAGTTTAAGGGGTATTATGAATAGATTTTTTATTTTGGCATTAATGCAAACAGTTCTTGATAATAAAATAATGATAATAATAATAATAATAGTAATAATAATAATAATGAGAAACTCTACTGGGGCTGTGAGGCGACGCGAGCCCGCGACCAAGGCACTGACAGCTACAAAGGCTGTCACTGTACCACCATGACTTGTTAAAAGTTATACAACCGGATTTCTATTGAAATCACAGGAAGTGTGAAGGCTCCTCCTGGAGCCAGGCCATGTTTGACGTGGGACCGCCAAGCACTCCGGTGAAGGACCAAGTAGTTCAACACCGTGCGCCTCAACTTGTGATACAGACAGAACATCTCACTAAACATCACCTCAGCGCTTGCGGCTCATATGTTAAACTTGGACTGGATTCAGGAGTCTGAAGGCTCCGTTCAGAGTGCCCGTGAATTCAGTAGAAATCTTATTTCTACGGAAATTAGTTTGTAATTTTCAGTACAAATTGTCTGAGCTTTACAAGTCAGCGTTGGTATAGTGGTAAAATATGCGGCTGGCATTACTTTGGTCGCGGGTTCGCGCCCACCTCATAACCCAAATGGATTTTCTCGTTGATATATATCACGTTGGTGTGTTTTCTGTGTGAATAATAAGAATAATTCAGAATTGGTGATAATGGTATTGTGAGATTTGTCGTCGGGGTGACATTAGCACATTACCACCTGGCACTGTTTTCAGTGACACCAATCCCGACCTGCCCATGTTGGGCACGTACCCGACAGCACTTACTTTAAAAAATTACACGAAGCTAAAGCCAAACGTCTGACTTCAAACCTCATACAGACAGGCAGACATTCAGACATTTCCTTGTATAGATAAAAATGTTTACGACACACGAGGTGTTATTTATAAATTTGATGCTCATATATATATTCCCGGTGAAAATTCTTTAGTTTTAAAGTCGAGAAAATGTTTGCCATGGCACCGAAAGATTCGGCTAAAATAAATGTGGAGAGTGACGCGCTGGGAATTGAAGGAGCGAATCTCCGCCACCCCATCAATATCGGTCTCCAGGACCACTCCACTAATGTGCCCAGTCTTGGAGCTCTCAGACCTGGCCAGGAGGAGGAGGAGGAGGGCCGCGCTCACCCACAACACATGGATGCTGGCCGGTCTCCAGGACCACTCCACTAATGTGCCCAGTCTTGGAGCTCTCAGACCTGGCCAGGAGGAGGAGGAGGAGGGCCGCGCTCACCCACAACACATGGATGCTGGCCGGTCTCCAGGACCACTCCACTAATGTGCCCAGTCTTGGAGCTCTCAGACCTGGCCAGGAGGAGGAGGAGGAGGGCCGCGCTCACCCACAACACATGGATGCTGGCCGGTCTCCAGGACCACTCCACTAATGTGCCCAGTCTTGGAGCTCTCAGACCTGGCCAGGAGGAGGAGGAGGAGGGCCGCGCTCACCCACAACACATGGATGCTGGCTAGTATAGAAGTAAATAAAAAATAATGCCAATCTAATAATAAAATTTATACATCGGACACCAAACCAACAAACCTCGACAGAATTGAAGAAATATCTTAGCAGCATTTTCTAGGACATCAGAGTTTATCAAAGTTCGCGTTACAAATGATTGCTATACAGTACCTGTACTAATAAACTAGAGAATGTTACAGCATATGAGTTCAAGAGTTTTTTTCTTAGTTACATTTTTGTAGCAAACACAGGGAAACAATATTTGAAATTTAGTGACAGCAAACAGATAGACGCATATAAATAACATGGAAACAAGGAGTGAGTTAGCAGCCAGCGAGGACGAGGACATCCTTCCTTAACATAGCATGGAAAAGTATGAGAGAAAAAGGTCTGTTAGACTGGCAGGTTTCCACCCAAGCGAGGAGCAGCCTTGTGAGGGAAGATACCATGGTAGGTGGACCATTCTTGACCCTTGACACATCTCCAGGGGCACGTCACTTGACACTTGGCTCTCATGCTCATATAATTTGTAACTCTTTGACAAACTGTATAATTTAAGCCCGTGAATGTAATATACCAAATAAATTAATTAAGTTTAATAACAGACTCAAAATGGTCAACCGTGGGATTAAATCTCTTTTTCGTAAAGAAACAGATGTATATATACAAACCAATTAAGAAGAAGGAAGTCCATCTTGAGCCAGAAATGATTAAAACTAACAAACACAATTAAAAAATAAATAAGAAAGCCTACAAAAGATTAAAAATGAGTAAATTTGCAACCATGTAAAGATTGTCTTAGGTGGTATTATTATTGTTATTAGGCCTTCACCCATTCTTCTACCCCTTACCTTGCGGTAAATTGCCTTACCTTATCGAGATTACCTTACCCACAACAACTCCCCCTTACCTTCCTTCCTCCCCCTCAGTAACCATCTGCTCCATCCTACCTTCCAGTGACCCTCTCGTTCCCTCCCCCCCATCCCCACAACCTTCAAACCCCCTTAGCACCGCACCTCCAGTATGACCCCATCACCTCGTGACCCCCCCCCCTCCCCCCAGCCTCTCCCCCTCACTTCCCCGCTCCCCTCAAACACCCTTTCTCTTGCCTCACTCCCATCCTGAGTGTGGGAACCGACCTGTGAGATTTATATTTATTTAATTTATATGAATTTATATTTACGTTAATTTATATACTTCGATAGCAATTTGTATAATGATAAGTGGACTGTATTTCTGCAATAATCTCATAATCTCACAAATCGATCCTCTACACATTAGGGGGGGTTTAATAGTTGAATATATATATGCAGCCAATCAAACTACAGTAATAGCTACATACATTGATGAGGTTCCTTCTCTTATAGTACAGCAGGTTAGTCCACCAGGTATAACTAGAGTGTAGACACCAAATTATCCTCTTTGAGGTAGCTTCTATCACCCAGTAACTGGTGCACATAATCTTGCATCCTCGTCTTGACCTGTCAAAAGTGCGCTAGCTGTGAAGCCAGAATCCTATATATGACAAGCTATATCAGAGAAAACACTATACAGTACATGGAACATTAAAGACCTGGCTCAATTACCTTTAGTATGAGGCGATTTCGCGTTCTAACCGGCTAACCCTATATCCTGACATTAATGGCCATAAATGAATGATAAACGGGTTTCGGATAGACACTTAACTTGTATTTGTAGACAGCGTGTTGACAATGGTACACCTTTGGGTTCCATAACACTACGTCCAAGTAAATTTAACAGGAGCCGAATTTGCTCCCGTGTGAGCCTCTGGTCTCAAAAACAACAATGGCTGCCCCCCTTCCCCACTGACGCCTGGCCTACTTTGTCCAGATTTCAGAAAGTGATAGAAGGGTCACATTTACTCTACTTTAATATTGATAATTAAGTTAATTTATATGAGATGTTTTTGTGATGGTAAAGTCCAAAGACTAATGTATTTAAGAATAATTCCCACCATAATAGGTGGTGGTTTATAATAGTATGTGGTGATGATATCCCGTTTTCTTTAGACGGTAATTCCACTACAAGTTACGTTTTCTATGGGTAACTTGTTGGTAATACAGCTATTATCTGTATGATTATTAAATGGTGTCGGATTTTCCGACATAATTCCCCAGGGGGCTGCTCACGGGTCGAAGTCCTCTTTAGAACAGACGAACACCGATACTCCTCCTTCGAATTATTAGATTAATTTGATGTTAGTAGTTAGTAATCACACGTTTGTGTGTCTGTTCGTACAGGACGGATGTCCCGTACTAGAGTTGCAGGGGTTAGAAGTCTAATGCAATTTCATTTCCCTGTCAACTCTTGAAAGGCTAATATTCAAGCCTTATTACATATTATTTAACCCAGAAGACTGGATGTGATCAAGTACTACAGTCAAGTATGATTCAGGGACTGCAGTGAGATCAGTGACATTAGATATAACTTGAAGTTTCTTCAGGTAACTGGTCACTGATATATAAACACTGAGGCCCATGGAATACATCTTGATTAAATAATAAATGTATCAAATCAGTCATCAAATTTATTGGGGTTTAATTTAGTTAATTGATTCAGAAGATTGAATAGCTCATCATTAAAGTAAAGTATGGTTCTGAGACTGCAGTGGGTTCAGTGACATTGGTCGCAGTGACTTGTAGCTGTTTTAGGCTACTGTTCACTGATTTGCCACTGAGGCCTCATGAACTCATCTTCAGCTTCAAATGATGATACTAACATCAACTTCTGTTGGTATAGTCAGCTGTAATCTCCATAGTATAATGCTACTGGAGAAATATAATCAGCTGACAAATTTAGATTTCTACTGGTATTGTTTATCTGCAGGCATAGGTCTCCTCAGGCTTGATACTGGGCCTGAGAGTAATTTACCTCCTGCAGAGTTTAACATGGTTATACCCTGATATTTAGTAGGGCTACCGATGAATCGATGACAATAGTCTGTCCCAACAAGGAGACCGAAGTCAGTGAGGTGATCAGACTTAATATTATCTGCCAATTTTATTCCTCTATTTCTCAGGAATTTGGCTGTTGCTCTCAGACCTTGAACTTGTAGGTCTACTGGTATTTTGTCCACCACAATGGCTTGTACTCTACAGACGTACCTGCCTAAACGTACTGATGGTTGTACCACCTGGTAGACTTGAGGTCCTGCATCTGTTACAAACCCTGAGATGTTGAATGACATCTGGGCTACAGGCCTTAATTGTAGTTCATCTGCCAACTTTTTAGTGATATATGTTCTCTGGGATCCTTGGTCAAACAACCCACGGGTATGGACCTTGGCCCTCTTATTCAGGATGGTAATTTGGGCAGTAGGCAAAGTCGTATTACCTTTAGACTTTGCCGTATGGACACTCTTTGTTTGTTGCACCTTGCAGTACTGTACTGTGGTGGGAATGCTATCTTCCACCTTGGGGTTTGGAGACGTTGTTTTGGTGTCTCTGCACAATGCTGCATGGTGTTGACCTTTGTTACACCTATTACAAGGGTGTAATTGGGTATCACAATCCTTGATGTTATGTTTCCTGAGGCACCTCGTGCAATGTTGCAAATCTTTGAGTCGCTCAACACGGGCGTCACTATCAGGAAAATTAGAGCAGTGGTACATTGAATGTTTCTCATTGCAGAACAAACATGTTCCATAGTTTCCAGTACCCTTTGGTGTCACGTTCTTGGGTGACACAGTAACTATAGGCTTGGAGGGTCCCACTGCATATACGCCCACACTGCCACTGTTCCACTTTGGTGTTGAATTATATTGTCTAGATTGATTTGGAGTACCTTTGGTACTCTGTGGTTTACTATTATTGGTTTCTGAGGGTTTACTTGGTGGTTTTAATTTGTCATGTGTTCGTAATTGATGAACTACTGACTTTAAACCTTCAGATATTTCATTCATGGATAAGATGCTTTTATTGTAATGAGCACTCATTTGTCTCAATATGTCCCTAGGTATTTTCTCCTGGACAATTATTTTCAAGACCCACTCAGCCCCGTTTGTATCTGCTGTCAGGCTGAGGGCATTGATCAATGATTCTACCTCCAGCTTGAAGACTTGGAGTGAATCAGCTGAAGCCTCCGGTGGGGGTAAATGCAACAGCTCATGAACTAAATGTGATGTTCTTACTTCTGGATCAGCATAATTATCCTTGAGGAGTTTTACTGCCAGATCATAGCCGTCATTAGTTAATCTCAGATGGGATACTACTGTTTTAGCCTCACCTGATAATTGGCCTTGCAAATAAGAGAATTTACTACTCTTTGGTAAAGATTGTTTTGAATCTACAAGGTCAACGAATTTGTTCCAAAATTCATCCCAATCTTCCTCATCTTTTCCTGAGAAAGTGGGTAAATTAATTGGAGGGAGTCGAGCTTCTGCTTGACTCGTATTAGATGCAACTGTTGTTGTTGTTGCTGTTGCCTTGTTCTGGACAATTAATTTGACATAAGGCTGTAACGTGGCCTGAGTGTGATCTTCATAATTCGCAAGATCAACCATAATGTCGTCTATTTCTGTTTCTGATAAATTGGTATTGGCAAGTTCAGCCACATATGTTGCTATTTGACATTTGATTTGCTCAAATTTACCTGCAGCTGCTTGATAATAGCTTTCCAGGTCAGCATAATCAACTGTTGATTGTTGTGACAAATCTTCACATTTCTTGATCTGTCTTGTTAAGTGGCCTTTAAGACCTGCAAGGGTTCTTTTCATTCTCCCTGCATTATCCATACTGGCTCGTTGGTGAAGCCTTGTGGGACTTGTACTTGGGCTGCTCATAATACTGAACAAGCTCTAATGGTAGCCTAGGGTAAATTCTGAACTCACTAGGCAATAATCCTACCTCTACTAGAGGTTAGCACTTAAAATTAATACACATTATATATATACAATCATACACACTAATGATTTGAGTGATAAACCAGTGTCACTGGAAGTACCTTTAGGTTAGCTCTTCTATATCACCCTAGGATGGTAGAGACACTAATTAATCACTCAAAGGTGTAATGATCTTAAGTAATTTATTATATATACAACTCAACTCGAGTTGATAAAAATTACACCCAAAATAGGGTCTGCACCATTCATTAATGGTGTTAGGTTAATCAATATAGTACAACTGACTATGGTAATAATGGGACTAGGATGAACAATAATAGTTCAACTAGTCAATGGTAATATCCTACCCTGTTGTGGGTTGGCAATTAGTAAATATTATACTGTGAACACTAGTGCAATATATATTAAATAATTCTCTATCTTGGAGAAATAATATACACAATTCTTGATAATAGCCTCTTAATTAGCCTCTATGAAACTTCTAATATTATCTAGAAGTATTAAATATTATTAGTGACCTCGCGAAATAAAGTCCACAAAATTCGTAGATAATCTCTCGCGAAATGTAACACCACGAAATCCGTGAACAATCTCGCGAAGACACAGTCACTAATTTGGCTGGATTCTATATTAGCGCTGTCATTTCACGAAATAACACGCCACCAAATATCTGTGGGTGTGCATCAAACCGCTGACGAAGCTGAACTGGGCTGAGGGAGGCTCCTGAGCTCCCTCGAGGCTACGCTGCCGTCTTGACTGCTGGCTTTGTTTAAATCACACTGCACTAGTATATTTAATGAATCCACTGGATAACTGGTTCATCCGGTACTAAGATGACCAAATGTGGGTTCAAAGGATCAAATAATCCGTCATCCGGTTCGAAGATGACCAAATAATGTGGGAACCGACCTGTGAGATTTATATTTATTTAATTTATATGAATTTATATTTACGTTAATTTATATACTTCGATAGCAATTTGTATAATGATAAGTGGACTGTATTTCTGCAATAATCTCATAATCTCACAAATCGATCCTCTACACATTAGGGGGGGTTTAATAGTTGAATATATATATGCAGCCAATCAAACTACAGTAATAGCTACATACATTGATGAGGTTCCTTCTCTTATAGTACAGCAGGTTAGTCCACCAGGTATAACTAGAGTGTAGACACCAAATTATCCTCTTTGAGGTAGCTTCTATCACCCAGTAACTGGTGCACATAATCTTGCATCCTCGTCTTGACCTGTCAAAAGTGCGCTAGCTGTGAAGCCAGAATCCTATATATGACAAGCTATATCAGAGAAAACACTATACAGTACATGGAACATTAAAGACCTGGCTCAATTACCTTTAGTATGAGGCGATTTCGCGTTCTAACCGGCTAACCCTATATCCTGACATTAATGGCCATAAATGAATGATAAACGGGTTTCGGATAGACACTTAACTTGTATTTGTAGACAGCGTGTTGACAATGGTACACCTTTGGGTTCCATAACACTACGTCCAAGTAAATTTAACAGGAGCCGAATTTGCTCCCGTGTGAGCCTCTGGTCTCAAAAACAACAATGGCTGCCCCCCTTCCCCACTGACGCCTGGCCTACTTTGTCCAGATTTCAGAAAGTGATAGAAGGGTCACATTTACTCTACTTTAATATTGATAATTAAGTTAATTTATATGAGATGTTTTTGTGATGGTAAAGTCCAAAGACTAATGTATTTAAGAATAATTCCCACCATAATAGGTGGTGGTTTATAATAGTATGTGGTGATGATATCCCGTTTTCTTTAGACGGTAATTCCACTACAAGTTACGTTTTCTATGGGTAACTTGTTGGTAATACAGCTATTATCTGTATGATTATTAAATGGTGTCGGATTTTCCGACACTGAGCCCCGCCTCCCACTTGCCCCCCTTCTACCCAAACCCCATACCTGCCCCTGCTTCTCCCCTGCCCCTAGCACATCCTCTTCCTGACTCCCAACCTCACTCTACCTCTTGCATCACTTACTAACCATACCCCTGAAAATATTAAACGCGACATAGAAGAAAGGAATGATTGAGCCAAGGTAGAAGAGTAATTCTCATGCCGAGTTTGTCTACCACGATGAAAATAAGATTCGAAGAAATATCCATGGCACAAAAAGTCCTCAGCCAAGGTATCCATTGCCACTACTACCACCTTAACACGGATAACTACCACCTTGAGCAAGAAGAATTTTATAACATAACCTCCCTGTTGGACATGCTATAAATACGACCACACAGCAGCAGAGTGCCAACAAACGGTCACAGTATGTTCAGAATGTGGCCAGGAGGGGGACACAAATTCATAGACTGCACGAATAAATCAAACCCCAAATGTCTCCACTGTGAGGGTCCCCACCGCACGCTGGCATCAATATGTCCCACTAGGAAGGACATCCTAAAACAAAAAGGGGCCGAAGCCACAGCAAAAAAGACAGCAATGGCCAATAATACCTATGCAGGTATAACTACCACCAATGCTTGGTCAAATAAGGTATCACTTAATCCTGCTAACACGACCCCGTACAATCCAGCAAACACGACCTCACAGGTAACCTACCAACAAAGATACTGAGCAGTATGATCTTTGCTCACTTAGAAAACCTAGCAAGACCAGGGTTATTTGGATCCGTAATTAAAGAAACGTACAAGAGGAATGGTCTCCCAGAAATGAAATCCCCAGAAAATCCCTCCGCCCTTAAAACCATAAAATCCCTGGTGGACAGCAATGTTCTCAGCACTACCCCAACTGTGACCAACTCCCAACAAGTGCCAGCACCCACGACCCCAGCTACCATCGACGAGCCAGAGGAAGACGAAACAACACCAGCAACCACCACTAATAACCTCCGAAGAGTGCCCACAGACAAACAACCAAACATACAAGTTCCACATGATACACAGGATCAGGGACACTTTAGGGGGCATCACTGCTCACCGCACACCCACAGACAGTGTTGCACACTCACACACGGACACTCGGGCCTCGGAAAATATCCCCCACAAAATCGAATTCTTCTAAAGAGAAGCAACCCACATGGTCAACCTCAAGACCCTCCGAGAACATGTAAAAACTCAGCACATAAAGTTCCAACATAATATTCCCGATGTCGATACGAGTGACGTGTACAGCCGGATAATGTCGCATACTTTCAACCAAAACCCCATAACTATTTAACAGTTAAGTGTCGATAGGTTTACCGCAATGCGCAACGGATCTGCATCGATCCCAAACAATCCACTAGGTGGAAGAGACCCATCAGTTTCAACATAGCCATCCGGTCATTAAGAATAATTCAACACAATGTTCTATGCTGGACTCCGCACAGAGCATTGGAACTCAGCAACTTGTACAGAGAAATAGACCCTGATATAATACTCATTAACAGCCATGGAAAAAAGCAAATTGAGAAAATAAAGATCTTTAATTACAAAATTTACCAAGTCAACAGAGCTGACCAGGCTAACGATGGAGCAGCAACTGCTATAAAAGAGAATATTCCACACAAAATTCTAGATAACTTTCAAGAAAATTTCCTGGCAATTGAACTCCAAACTACGAAAGGTATAATCTTCATAGGAACATGCTACCAACCACCAAGACGTCCATAACTTCCCCTGGACGACATCCTGAAACTCACCAGAAGGAACAGACCTGCCTACTTTCTGGGTGATCTGACCGCCAAGCACAGAACACTGGGACATGGAAAGAACAACCAAGCAGGAGAAGCCATCCACAATATGATAAGGAACGGAAATCTAACCCACCTGGGCCCAGACTTCCCAACTTACGTCAGACAAGGCCACAGTGGTAAACCAGACATAATACTGTCCAACAACCACCACTTCCTAAACACCCGCATAGAAAGGGGCCCTGTGAGCACAAGCGACCACCTACCAATAATAATGACGCTGTCAACTAACCCCATTCAGAAACCCTCACCACCAAGACTTCAATACACTAAAACTGACTGGGAAGCGTTCAAAAGCAGTGCACAGGAAACCAGTGTCAAAGATTTTAATGGAAAGGAAACATCATGCATAAACGCCGAGTTAAATACATGGATTAACACCATAGAAAAATGCATGATTGATCACATCCCCGTAGCTCACTTTACAACGCTCCCACACCCCCCAGCCACCGAGGCGCTCAGGACACAACAAACCAGATATAACAACCTTCTACAACTCATAACACAACACGGGTGGACGGACGAGTCCAAAAGACTACAAAAGGAACTTCAAGATGAGCTGCAAGATCTATGCAAAACAGAGTACACCAAAAAATTGGATGGCCTAATAAGCAATATCCAAGTTGACTACAGAAACTCAGGAAAGTTCTGGAAAAAAGTAAAAACCCTGATGGGAAACTCTTCTGAGAAAACATCATAGACGCCTCAGGAAATAAACTCTATGTGGAGAGAGAACAAGAACCAGAATTCAGGAAGTTCTGGAAAAAAATATTCAGGATAAACCCGGAAGAAAATTTAAACTTCTGCCCCATTAATGAAAGGAAAATTACAACTTAAGTCGATAACAGAGCTGCAGCACTACTCCCGACGCAAACAATAGACCTTAACAACATACGCGATGACTGCCACCTTATGAAACACATAACCATTGCAGAGGTCCATAAAACAATTATGGGTTTCAAGAACAAGGCGTCGGGCAACAGCAAGATAAATAAGATGGTATTATCCAACCTACCAGTGATTGCACTCCATCAATACACATGTATAATAAATGCAGCTCTTGCATCTGGACTATTCCCCACATACTTCAAGAATGCCACAATAAGATTAATCCCCAAGCCAGGTAAACCCCCAACCCAAACTGAAAATTACAGGCCAATTTCCCTCCTCGAAGTACCAGGTAAAATATTCGAAAAAATAATCAATCAGAGACTTGTGAAGTACATGGAAGAGGAAGGGAAGTATAACACCAGGCAGCATGGGTTTAGAACCGCAGAGGGGCCCATACAGCTATAGCCCTGATCTACGAGCATATAGCCAACGTAGTGTCGAAAAAAGATCAGTGTAATATAGTGCTTAGAGACGTTTCGAAAGCTTTCGACAAAGTGTGGCACACAGGCCTAAAATATACGATATCTGAGCTAGGACTTCCTGAAAGATTTACTGCTACTCTCTGTAGCTTTATTGACAACAGAACTGCTAGGCTTAATATCGGCAGCTACTTGGGTGACGTAATAGAACTGAAAAGTGGAGTACCACAAGGAAGCTGCTTCTCCCCCACTCTATTCAACATATATACAGCTGACCTACCCCAACCCCAGCATGGAGAATACATCACATACGCTGACGATGTCACCCAAATAATATGCTAACCAGGACCATCAAAGCCGCTACTAGCCGACAAGACCAAGGCAGCAATTGAACTCATAAACAACTTTGAGAAGCAATGGAAAATTACCACCAACAAACAAAAGTTTCAGATAATACACATTGCGAAAAGAAACCCGGACCCCATCATCCTTGACAACCATCCGATCCAATATGCGGAGGTAGGCAGAATACTGGGACTTATGATAAATAGAACAGGGATACAAACTCATGTAAGGGACCGACTAAACAAAGCCAAAGCAGCATTAGGAAAACTGAGAAGATTCCGAAGCCTCAGTACTAACATTCAGATCCACCTATATAAGGCTCTAGTTCGGCCGTATCTAGAGTATCCCCCAGTACCACTACACACCACAAAGAAAACTAACATGCAGAAACTGCAAGCAGTGCAAAATAAGGCGCTAAGGAGAGCAGCAAAACACCGTCCTCCATATGATCAGACAATCCAGGAGCTCCATGAGCTCCTGAACATACAGCCACTAAACATCAGACTGCAGCACCAAGCCATCAGGGTGTAGAACACCATCGAAATGTTAGAGGACCTAATGTTAGAAAGATTGCTCCAAGATGTGACGCCCCGCTCCCACAACTGGTGGCCCAAGAGCCTCGATTTACTAGATTAAAACTCAGCCCCACAGTACATAATTCCCAGATGAAATACTGACCAGAAATCTTTCCCCCAATAATTGGAAAAATTGAGTATGTATGTGTGTGTATGTATGTGTATATGTGTATAGTTGTGTATATGCATATGTATACAGGTATATATATATATAAATATATATATATATATATATATATATATGTATATATATATATATATATATATATATATATATATATATATATATATATATATATATATAAATATATATATATATATATATATATATATATGTATATATATATATATATATATATATATATATATATATATATATATATATATATATATATATATATATTGGTAGCAGTCTTTCCTGTAGACATATATTATTAAATATGACCGAAAAAGTAAGATTAATAATTCTAACACGAATTTTCTCTATCTTTCTTACGTTCCTTTTCACTGTTGATGGTAATAAAAATGTATTTTGGAGAATTGATCTTTGAATTTCCATCAACAGTGAAAAGAAATGTAAGAAAGATAGAGAAAATTCGTGTTAGAATTATTAATCTTACTTTTTCGGTCATATTTAATAATATATATATATATATATATATATATATATATATATATATATATATATATATATATATATATATATATATATATATATATATATATATATATATATGTGTGTGTGTGTGTGTGTGTATCAATAACTCAATAAATAATAATAATAAAATAAACAGCCTTAAACAGAACAACATGTGTGGAAGCATCGGAGTGTGTATAATTGTACATAATTGCAATTGTGGTAACTAAAATATATAATATGATCTCGGATGCAATCTTTCCAGAAGGATACCAAGTGATAGGGAAAGACAGGACACAGAGACAGGGAGAAGGAGTGGCACTCCTCATCAAGTGGAAATGGAAGTTTGAAGAACTAGAAAATCGGGAGACTAATGAAAGCACGAGCTCCATACTTGGGTCTCTGACACCAGATGGGAGGAAGACTGTGATCTTGATAATCTACAATCCCCCACCAAACGGTAGAAGGCCCAGACAGGTATACGATGATAACATAGTATGTATAGATGAACTGCAGAGGGCAGCAACAGTAGCTCACAGAATGAGAGCAAAACTGCTGGTCATGGGGGACCTCAATCATAGAGAGATCGATTGGGAATCAAGAAATCAAGTTTCTTCCCCATGGTAGGGAAGAAACGTGGGGAGCATAATTAGTGGAAGTTACAGACAGGAATTTCCCAACACAACATGTGAAGGAAGACACAAGGGAAAGAGGAAGGGATACACCGAGCCTATTAGACATGATTTTCGCCAAGAATGAGAAAGACATCGCAAAGATGGAACATGCAAAACCACTAGGAGCCAGTGATCATTGTGCCCTAGTCTTTGACTACATGATCGAGCTTTAAACTTTGATCACGTGAGAAGATGTGTGGGAAAGGTGAGTAGACTATAGGAAAGGGGCATACACGAGGATAAGGGAATATCTGGGAGACACGCAGTGGGAGGAAGAACTAAGTGGTACAACAGTGCACGGTCCTAGTCAAGTGGAAATGCAAGGAACACGAAGAGAGTTTTATACCAACAGTAAAGGAAAAAAGTAGTAGGGGAATATAATGGCCCATGGTTAAATGGAAAGTGCCAGAAAGCAAAAAATGAGGAGCAGGAGGGAGTTGAGAAAGTACTGTAGATAATAAACAAATAAATAATGAATTTGTATTTGGGTAAAAGCACATACATACATACATACATACATACATACATATTGAGTCACAAGTAAAATGTTGGATTTCTTGATAGCGCTCTTACGGAACAGGTATATATATGTATATATATGTATATATATGTATATATATGCCCGAAGCCACTAATACGCACAGCGTTTTGGGCAAGATGTCGAAGATAACTTTAAAACTTAAACGTAGACGAATTGAGATCAAAAGAATGAATTGAACTGAAGTAGAAGAAAGAATGACAATAATTACGTGTTGAACTGACAGCATCAGTGGCAACAGAGGAGCAGAATGTAATCAATATAAATAAAAATGGAAATGTTCGTATGTTCAGAATCGCTAATCTCCGAAAGTTCTTCACCGATTGCCTGGAAATTTTCACACATCGTTTAATTCGCATCCGAGCAGGTTTTTATATACATACTATATAGATGTCATGTCTATAACGAAAAAAACATGTTTTCTTGAAAAACTGTGTTTTTTCATGTCTTCTTCATGTTAGAGAAATCTTTAAAACCTCATTACCGATTTCTTTGAAATTTTGACACAACGTTGAATTCGAATAGGAGCGTGTTTTTATATATCTACTATATACATACCTCACCCGTAAGAATCACACGCTGTAATCTCTGAAAGTTCTTCACCGATTGCTTTGAAATTTTGACACAACTTTCCATTCGAATACAGGCGTGTTTTTATGTACCTTCTATATAGATGCCACACACCTGTAACAGGTAAAAACATTTTTTTTTAAAACAGCGCCACCTGTTGCACATAAGAGCAACACACGCTATACTAAATATGCTACGATTTCATTGCAATGTTTCCAATTGCATTGATAAATTAAATTTTCATAGATTTCGATTTATTTTCATTTTGATTTAATAATTTTATGAGACATTGCATTGGAATTGAGCTGTGTTGTTTACCATATCGTTCATTTCGTGAGTATAGTTTATTCTGTTATTTGTTCATTGTTTTCATTTAGTTTTTTAACTGTTCTTATTTTTCACTGATGGGAACATCAGATCATTTGATGTTCTCAATTTTCTGATGGAAACATCAGATTATTAGGGAATGTATCGGAAAAGGGAGTGGGAATGGTGGGGAGGACGAGGGGACGGGGGAGGGGGAGTAATGGTGGGGAGGACGAGGTGGCGGGGGAATGGAGAATGGTGGGGAGGACAAGGGACAGGGGAGTGGGGAGGAAGAGGGGACGGGACGGGGGAATGGTAGGGAGGACGACGAGACGGGGGAGTGGGAGAGAGAGGATGAGGGGACAGTGGAGTGGGGAGGACGAGAGGATGGTGGGGAGGACATAGGGATGGTAGGGAGGGCAAACGGACGGGAGAAGGGGGAATGGTGGGGAGGACCGGGGGACAGGGAAGGTTGCTGAGCCACAGCTACTCATGGCCGGGTACAGGTAGTACATTAATATAAGGAGAATATCAAAAATAAATTATGAGAACGATATTTCGATCAAAGCGAAAAAGCAACTTAAATTAATACATAGTCATATAAGAAGGAAAATGTCGGTGAAGGAGCAAGTGACAAGGAAATCTGCGAGATACTGAATGCCAGTTTCCATGGAGTGTTCACTACCGAGCCTGAGCAACTCCCATTGTTAGTAGAGAAGAAGACCCAAGATTTTCTGAAAAGTTTCAGAAGTTAGCAACGAGACTCGTCCCAGCGTTACGAGGGATGGGGTATGAAGAACGCCTGAAGGAACTGAGCCTTACGACACTAGAAAAAAGAAGAAAGAGGGGGGATATGATAGACATGTATAAAATACTCAGGGGGATTGACAGAGTGGAAATACATGAAATGTTTACTCGGAATAGTAACAGAACGAGGGGACATGGGTGGAAGCTGATGAGATGAGTCACAGACATGTCAGGAAGTTTTCTTTTAGCGTGAGAGTAGTGGAAAAATGGAATGCACTTAAGGAGTAGGTTGTAGAAGCAAATTATATTCATCATTTTAAAACTAGATATGATAGGGAAATGGGACAGAAGTCATTGCTGTAAACAACCGATGGCTGGAAAGGCGGGATCCAAGAGTCAATGCTCGATCCAGCAGGCACAAATAGGTGAGTACACACACACACACACACACACACACACACACACACACACACACACACACACACACACACACACACACACATACATACACGAGGTCGATAATGTTTCGCTAGAAGACAGAAGAGTTAGGGGGGACATGATCACCACATTCAAGATTCTCAAGGGAAATGATAGGGTAGATAAAGACAGGCTATTTAACACAAGGGGCACACGCACTAGGGGACACTGGTGGAAACTGAGTGCCCAAATGAGCCACAGACATATTAGAAAGAACTTTTTTAGTGTCAGAGTGGTTGACAAATGGAATGCATTAGGAAGTGATGTGGTGGAGGCTGACTCCATACACAGTTTCAAGTGTAGATATGATAGAGCCCAATAGGCTCAGGAACCTGTACACCTGTTGATTGACGGTTGAGAGGCGGGACCAAAGAGCCAGAGCTCAACCCCCGCAAGCACAATTAAGTGAGTACACACAAAAAAAAAGTAGCAAAGAGCCTCTAAATTATAGAGGTGCACCGCTGACAAGCGCGGTAACCAAAACACCAGACAAATAATTAACACCAAATGGAGGGATTATCTGGTAAAAATGCATAAAAACAAACAGGCAGTATATTTCAACAGTGTAGCCTGACTGGAACACACCTGGAGTGTGTACTCTCACTGCCAGTGAAAGTACACACTCCAGGTATGTGTGTGAGCTGGAGTACCTGGGAGTTGTGGAATTCATATTGCCTTCAGGTGTGCAAGGGCTGTACACGATAGAGCAGGAGAGTGAACTCGTCGCCTGGTGCACTCAATGCACAGCTCCAGTGCACAAGACTCAAACTGCTCTACATGCAGCTAGGACTACTGTGTTGACTGTCGTCGTGTACAGTACAGTGTGAACAGCTCAACAACGCCGCCGTCGTGCGTCGTTGCTAACAGGCTATACAAGAGGCAGACGTTCAGCTATGTGAGTACATATGTATTCAGCTATGGTCGGTCAAGAGGCAAGTTTGGTGCAGCGGAGAGAGACTTGGCTGAGGTCTGAAGTCATTAGTCCCTCTGGGGATCGTCTGAGGCTGCCTGCCAGACCGTCAACCATGCATCAGGTACTATGCTGCTGACTGGTTCTGGATTATTCAACATTCCATACCCATTTAGGGAAGTTCCACTCTACCACTCTACAATGACAAAGTATAGTTCATACCAAATAGGTATGATAGAGAAAAGGGACAGGAGTCATTGCTTTAAACAACCGGCGGCTGGAATGGCGGGATCCAAGAGCCATTGCTCGATCCTGCAGGCACAAATAACACTGCAATATACCAAGAGTTATACTTTGTCATTGGCCAATTATGAGCCCTGTTATTTCACTGGTTTAGGCATCTAGTCTGCCAAGACAAAGGACCACCTCACCACGTTGTTGGGTGGGGCTGGGCACGTGTGGAGTCCTCGACACATTGTCGGGTGAGGCTGGGCACGTGTGGAGTCCTCACCACATTGTCGGGTGAGGCTGGGCACGTGTGGAGTCCTCACCACGTTGTCGGGTGAGGTTGGGCACGTGTGGAGTCCTCACCACATTGTCGGGTGAGGCTGGGCACGTATGGACTCCACAATGTCGAGACGTCCCTTAATGTGACACAGTCAGACGTCTCTGGACTCAAGTTGAAGTTCTCTACCGCTAATTGTGTGTTCCTACTTGTGTCCCGTACAATCACCAAGTCGTGTTCTCGTAAGTATGGGTATACACTAGAGGATATTCACTGGAGGATATTCACTGGAGTATATACACTGGAGGATATACACTAGAGGAACTGTGTAGACAGTGACAGAGAGCATTGTGTGATCCACGGGAGCTCCAGTCCTCACAGGGTGCAACAGACTGTCATTATCTCAATTGATCTGCGTCATCTTTGTGACAGCATGTATCATAAGGGTTTAATATATATTTAATATACGTGTGTGTCATATGGGGAAGATAGTGGTAATTTCTCTCTATATATCAGATGATAGTGAGAGTGATTACAGCGGTGCCGCCCTCGTCACTCCGGGGCTGGGTTAACGTGCCACATAAGAGCCAAGTCAACACTGAAATTACTTATAAGTGTACGTGTCTGCATTTAGTGTGCTCATTGTCACGGGACTTGCCTCCGTGTGTTGTCACGTGCACGGTGCAGTCATTGACAGTGACAGGATGATCACCACTCCTCACCTGGAGCCGAGTTGATGCATCCCGAGGGAAAGTCATCGCTTAGTTAGCGAGGCGAGAGTGTGTCTGGGTGTGTGAGGGCGGGCCAGTCGCTACTGCAAGAGTCACAACTGTCACTTTCTTATTTCTTACTTAGTCCAAGCACTTGGGCTGGAAGGTAGAGCGACGGTCTCGCTTCATGGAGGTCGGCGGTCAATCCCCGACCTTCCAAGTGGTTGGACACTTTTCCTTCCCCCCGTCCCATCCCACATCCTTATCCCAACCCCTTCCAAGTGCTGTATTGTCGTAACGACTTGTCGCTTTTCCCCTCATAGTTCCCTTCCCCCCCCCCTTATTTGTTACCTGGAGTTGATTCCTAAACATCGACCAGCTGGCGGAAAGTGAGACTTCATCTGGTGTCTGCAATAGACGTCTGTCTGAGAGCCAAGGTGACGTCCAGCTTCTGACAGGTCGTTAGCCATACCCAACCCGACGTCTTAAAAATAACGTCGCTTTTCGCTCGTATGTGCGCTAGGGCCAAACATGGACGTACTTTCCCAATCAACTTGAAACATGTTGGTGTTGGACAAGAGCATGTTACCCAGCCTTGCGTGGTGTCTGATCACAGGACCACACATTTTGTGTCATTTAAACACAATTGGGTTTCAAAATCTACCTGGAAAAAGATCAAGACAAATGGTGGACCTTCGACAAGCCACCGGCTTCCTGTCCTCGTCGAGGTCACTAGTGCTAGTGGTCCTCAGGTAAATAAGGTAAATTTGCGACCACAGTGGTCAGTGTTATATTGATTCTGAGTTAAATAAATATTGATTTCACATTGAACGGAGTTTCTGTGACTCGTTTGTTACTAAGTATTGATTCTCAGGTGTAACTTGTACATACTCAGTAGGTGGTCAGAGGACCGGTGGCTTAACACTGATTACTGGTGTTCTAGTGACCTATTGTTGTCATGGGTTACTGTGCTACCTTTTACACTATCTGTGATTGATATAGCATTGTTGTGTAGCACTTTGATCTCTTACAGTTCTGGCCTAAAATATTGTCACTGAACAGTGCATGCGACTTGGCTTGACAAAAGTGTTATAACTATACGGTCGTCTGCTAGTCTAGTTGCCTTGTTAGTAACTGCTAAAGAGAGCTTATCACGAATATATTCACATATATATATATGTGATATAACGTGATATAACTCTTTTAACGAGATAACCCAAAGGAACAGTGTGCAATAGTGTTAAGTTACTTTAATCAACTAGTGCTAAGCTACACATGATTTCCATCACATTCTTTCACTCACACTCACACTCACACTCACACTCACCCTCACACTCACCCTCACACTCACACTCACACTCACACTCACACTCACACTCACCCTCACCCTCACACTCACACTCACACTCACCCTCACACTCACCCTCACACTCACACTCACACTCACACTCACCCTCACACTCACACTCACCCTCACACTCACACTCACACTCACACTCACCCTCACACTCACACTCACCCTCACACTCACCCTCACACTCACACTCACACTCACACTCACCCTCACACTCACACTCACACTCACACTCACACTCACACTCACCCTCACACTCACACTCACACTCACACTCACACTCACACTCACACTCACACTCACCCTCACACTCACACTCACACTCACACTCACACTCACACTCACCCTCACACTCACACTCACACTCACACTCACACTCACACTCACCCTCAGCACTTCTTTCACACATGACTCGCGACACGACTCCTTCAGTGCCTTAATTACTCCTGATAGTACCACCTCAAGGGTAGAATTTGTACTATCAGGGGAAAGCGCCAAACCAATACGATTTATATATATCACTGGGAAGGAATCATGATAAGGATTAGGGATGGGACAGGGGGAAGGAATGGTGCCCAACCACTTGGACGGTCGGGGATTGAACGTCGACCTCCATGAAGGGAAACCGTCGCTCTACCGTCCAGCCCAAGTGGTTGAAACCCTCAAGGGTAGAGCTGCATCACAGCCTTGAATCAACTAAAGTTTGGTATATATATATAACACTTTGAGCGTTCTGAGCCCTCTACCTAACTTCCGTTTAGGGCAGGACGACCACCACTAACCCGAGATTATGATATCGTAGAGGAAGAGATCATTGCTCCGTGCGACTATCTCGGCCACTCGCGTCTCGTTGCCTTCTTATCTCTTTAGGTAACTTAGCATGAACTGTTGTAACTCTTCTGTGACAACGCTGTCATTAAGGCATCTTATTGGAAGATACCAGGAGTGTGCACCCTGACTGGAAGATACCTGGAGTGTGTACCCTGACTGTAAGATACCAGGAGTGTGTACCCTGACTGTAAGATACCAGGAGTGTGTACCCTGACTGTAAGATACCAGGAGTGTGTACCCTGACTGTAAGATACCTGGAGTGTGTACCCTGACTGTAAGATACCTGGAGTGTGTACCCTGACTGTAAGATACCAGGAGTGTGTACCCTGACTGTAAGATACCTGGAGTGTGTACCCTGACTGTAAGATACCTGGAGTGTGTACCCTGACTGTAAGATACCAGGAGTGTGTACCCTGACTGTAAGATACCTGGAGTGTGTACCCTGACTGTAAGATACCTGGAGTGTGTACCCTGACTGTAAGATACCAGGAGTGTGTACCCTGACTGTAAGATACCTGGAGTGTGTACCCTGACTGTAAGATACCTGGAGTGTGTACCCTGACTGTAAGATACCAGGAGTGTGTACCCTGACTGTAAGATACCTGGAGTGTGTACCCTGACTGTAAGATACCTGGAGTGTGTACCCTGACTGTAAGATACCAGGAGTGTGTACCCTGACTGTAAGATACCTGGAGTGTGTACCCTGACTGTAAGATACCAGGAGTGTGTACCCTGACTGTAAGATACCAGGAGTGTGTACCCTGACTGTAAGATACCAGGAGTGTGTACCCTGACTGTAAGATACCTGGAGTGTGTACCCTGACTGTAAGATACCTGGAGTGTGTACCCTGACTGTAAGATACCAGGAGTGTGTACCCTGACTGTAAGATACCTGGAGTGTGTACCCTGACTGTAAGATACCAGGAGTGTGTACCCTGACTGTAAGATACCAGGAGTGTGTACCCTGACTGTAAGATACCAGGAGTGTGTACCCTGACTGTAAGATACCTGGAGTGTGTACCCTGACTGTAAGATACCTGGAGTGTGTACCCTGACTGTAAGATACCAGGAGTGTGCACCCTGACTGTAAGATACCTGGAGTGTGTACCCTGACTGTAAGATACCTGGAGTGTGTACCCTGACTGTAAGATACCTGGAGTGTGTACCCTGACTGTAAGATACCTGGAGTGTGTACCCTGACTGTAAGATACCAGGAGTGTGTACCCTGACTGTAAGATACCTGGAGT
Organism: Procambarus clarkii; assembly: GCF_040958095.1. Lineage (NCBI taxonomy): Eukaryota > Metazoa > Arthropoda > Malacostraca > Decapoda > Cambaridae > Procambarus > Procambarus clarkii. The sequence continues at coordinate 23,041,258 of NC_091191.1, read as the reverse complement.
GTGTACCCTGACTGTAAGATACCAGGAGTGTGTACCCTGACTGTAAGATACCAGGAGTGTGTACCCTGACTGTAAGATACCAGGAGTGTGTACCCTGACTGTAAGATACCTGGAGTGTGTACCCTGACTGTAAGATACCTGGAGTGTGTACCCTGACTGTAAGATACCAGGAGTGTGTACCCTGACTGTAAGATACCTGGAGTGTGTACCCTGACTGTAAGATACCTGGAGTGTGTACCCTGACTGTAAGATACCTGGAGTGTGTACCCTGACTGTAAGATACCAGGAGTGTGCACCCTGACTGTAAGATACCTGGAGTGTGTACCCTGACTGTAAGATACCTGGAGTGTGTACCCTGACTGTAAGATACCTGGAGTGTGCACCCTGACTGTAAGATACCTGGAGTGTGTACCCTGACTGTAAGATACCAGGAGTGTGTACCCTGACTGTAAGATACCTGGAGTGTGTACCCTGACTGTAAGATACCTGGAGTGTGCACCCTGACTGTAAGATACCTGGAGTGTGTACCCTGACTGTAAGATACCTGGAGTGTGCACCCTGACTGTAAGATACCTGGAGTGTGTACCCTGACTGTAAGATACCAGGAGTGTGTACCCTGACTGTAAGATACCTGGAGTGTGTACCCTGACTGTAAGATACCTGGAGTGTGCACCCTGACTGTAAGATACCTGGAGTGTGTACCCTGACTGTAAGATACCTGGAGTGTGTACCCTGACTGTAAGATACCAGGAGTGTGTACCCTGACTGTAAGATACCTGGAGTGTGTACCCTGACTGTAAGATACCTGGAGTGTGTACCCTGACTGTAAGATACCAGGAGTGTGTACCCTGACTGTAAGATACCTGGAGTGTGTACCCTGACTGTAAGATACCTGGAGTGTGTACCCTGACTGTAAGATACCAGGAGTGTGTACCCTGACTGTAAGATACCTGGAGTGTGTACCCTGACTGTAAGATACCTGGAGTGTGTACCCTGACTGTAAGATACCAGGAGTGTGTACCCTGACTGTAAGATACCTGGAGTGTGTACCCTGACTGTAAGATACCTGGAGTGTGTACCCTGACTGTAAGATACCTGGAGTGTGTACCCTGACTGTAAGATACCAGGAGTGTGTACCCTGACTGTAAGATACCTGGAGTGTGTACCCTGACTGTAAGATACCTGGAGTGTGTACCCTGACTGTAAGATACCAGGAGTGTGTACCCTGACTGTAAGATACCTGGAGTGTGTACCCTGACTGTAAGATACCAGGAGTGTGCACCCTGACTGTAAGATACCTGGAGTGTGTACCCTGACTGTAAGATACCTGGAGTGTGTACCCAGACTGTAAGATACCTGGAGTGTGTACCCTGACTGTAAGATACCTGGAGTGTGTACCCTGACTGTAAGATACCTGGAGTGTGTACCCTGACTGTAAGATACCAGGAGTGTGCACCCTGACTGTAAGATACCTGGAGTGTGTACCCTGACTGTAAGATACCAGGAGTGTGCACCCTGACTGTAAGATACCTGGAGTGTGTACCCTGACTGTAAGATACCTGGAGTGTGTACCCAGACTGTAAGATACCTGGAGTGTGTACCCTGACTGTAAGATACCTGGAGTGTGTACCCTGACTGTAAGATACCTGGAGTGTGTACCCTGACTGTAAGATACCTGGAGTGTGTACCCTGACTGTAAGATACCAGGAGTGTGCACCCTGACTGTAAGATACCTGGAGTGTGTACCCTGACTGTAAGATACCAGGAGTGTGTACCCTGACTGTAAGATACCTGGAGTGTGTACCCTGACTGTAAGATACCTGGAGTGTGTACCCTGACTGTAAGATACCAGGAGTGTGTACCCTGACTGTAAGATACCTGGAGTGTGTACCCTGACTGTAAGATACCAGGAGTGTGCACCCTGACTGTAAGATACCTGGAGTGTGTACCCTGACTGTAAGATACCTGGAGTGTGTACCCTGACTGTAAGATACCTGGAGTGTGCACCCTGACTGTAAGATACCTGGAGTGTGTACCCTGACTGTAAGATACCTGGAGTGTGTACCCTGACTGTAAGATACCTGGAGTGTGTACCCTGACTGTAAGATACCTGGAGTGTGTACCCTGACTGTAAGATACCTGGAGTGTGTACCCTGACTGTAAGATACCTGGAGTGTGTACCCTGACTGTAAGATACATGAGGTGCGTAGTGTATAATTAATGTATAAAATCTTAAAGGTAAGCAGGTGAATATTCAGAGCACCAAAGGTGAAGGGAAGCAAAGGCTGACACTTATCCTCACACCTCCAATATTTGGCGGTAAAAAAAGGATTAATTTTTTGGCGCCGTTGGTTAAAGGTGAGAGGAGACTGTGTCACAGTGGTGAGAGGAGACTGTGTCACAGTGGTGAGAGGAGACTGTGTCACAGTGGTGAGAGGTGACTGTGTCACAGTGGTGAGAGGAGACTGTGTCCAGTGGTGAGAGGCGACTGTGTCACAGTGGCGAGAGGAGACTGTGTCACAGTGGTGAGGGGCGACTGTGTCACAGTGGTGAGAGGCGACTGTGTCACAGTGGTGAGAGGAGACTGTGTCACAGTGGTGAGAGGCGACTGTGTCACAGTGGTGAGAGGCGACTGTGTCACAGTGGTGAGAGGCGACTGTGTCACAGTGGCGAGAGGAGACTGTGTCACAGTGGTGAGAGGAGACTGTGTCACAGTGGCGAGAGGAGACTGTGTCACAGTGGTGAGAGGAGACTGTGTCACAGTGGTGAGAGGTGACTGTGTCACAGTGGTGAGAGGCGACTGTGTCACAGTGGCGAGAGGAGACTGTGACACAGTGGTGAGAGGAGACTGTGTCACAGTGGTGAGAGGAGACTGTGTCACAGTGGTCAACCAGGCTATTGGACGCGGCTGCTCGCAGCCTGACGTATGAGTCACAGCCTGGTTGATCATGTATCCTTTGGAGGTGTTTATCCAGTTCTCTCTTGAACACTGTGAGGGGTCGGCCAGTTATGCCCCTTATGTGTAGCGGAAGCGTGTTGAACAGTCTCGGGCCTCTGATGTTGATAGAGTTCTCTCTCAGAGTACCAGTTGCACCTCTGCTCTTTAACGGGGGTATTCTGCACATCCTGCCATGTCTCGTGGTCTCATGTGATGTTATTTCTGTGTGCAGGTTTGGGACCAGCCCCTCCAATATTTTCCACGTGTAAATTATTATGTATCTCTCCCGCCTGCGCTCAAGAGAATACAGATTTTGGCATTTTAGGCGGTCTTAATAGTTCAGATCTTTTACTGAGCGGATTCTAGCAGTAAAGGATCTCTGCACGCTCTCTAGGATTTTCTCCAGCTTTGAAAGGGGCTGTCATTGTGCAGCAGTACTCCACTCTAGAGAGCACTAGCGTCGTGAAAAGTGTCATCATCGGTATAGCATCTCTAGTATGAAAAGTTCTTGTTATCCAACCTGTCATTTTTCTTGCAGTTGTGACGGCTACTTTATTGTGTTCTTTAGAGGTAAGGTCTTCCGACGTCAATACACCCAAATCCTCTACATTGCCTTTTCGTTCTATGTGGGACATGCGACCCACATAGCGTGGGTGTGTGAGAGCGTGGGTGTGTGAGAGCGTGGGTGTGTGAGAGTGTGGGTGTGTGAGAGTGTGGGTGTGTGAGAGCGTGGGTGTGTGAGAGCGTGGGTGTGTGAGAGTGTGGGTGTGTGAGAGCGTGGGTGTGTGAGAGTGTGGGTGTGTGGGAGTGTGGGTGTGTGAGAGTGTGGGTGTGTGAGAGTGTGGGTGTGTGAGAGTGTGGGTGTGTGGGAGTGTGGGAGTGTGGGAGTGTGGGAGTGTGGGAGTGTGGGACACGCTGGCTAGGAGGCAGGTTAAGGTGATGACATTAATGAGACTAACCAAAGACAAGAGGAAAAGATATAAAGGAAATGAAAGAAGGGAGAAGTTGCGAGGTGAGGAGCTGCGAGGTGAGGAGCTGCAAGGTGAGGGAAAACTAACAAGAGAACAATGGAGAAGGGAAGATTTCATTTACATATTTATTATCAACAGGAAATAAGGCCAAACAATCTTCATGTTAACCTTTCTTAGTATAAAAGTTTACTTACAATTACTTATCTCTAAGTAATGAAAATCATAAATGACATTGAATATCTTTTTTAGTATATTCAAGAGTTTTTACTTCACATATAAATCTAGAAAAAAATATTGTAAATATATTATATGGATCGTAGGGACAGAATTTGTCCCTAAGTGCTCCAGTATTATTGATTAACGAGTCTGAGATCACACACACACTCTGCAATTCACTGTCTTAAACCTCTTCGTAGCTCACAAACCAGTTTAAAACGCTGTTTAAAACCTTGAGGTTACCTTGAGGTGCTTCCGGGACTTAGCGTCCCCGCGGCCCGGTCGTCGACCAGGCCTCCTGGTTGTTTGTTTATGCTTAATACACAATACAATGCTTAAACTATAGAGTAGTTGACGTAGTAGCAGCAGAGGTTGTGGTCTGCTCCCTCACAACCAGCAGAGGTTGTGGTCTGCTCCCTCACAACCAGCAGAGGTTGTGGTCTGCTCCCTCACAACCAGCAGAGGTTGTAGTCTGCTCCCTGACAACCAGCAGAGGTTGTGGTCTGCTCCCTCACAACCAGCAGAGGTTGTAGTCTGCTCCCTCACAACCAGCAGAGGTTGTGGTCTGCTCCCTCACAACCAGCAGAGGTTGTAGTCTGCTCCCTCACAACCAGCAGAGGTTGTGGTCTGCTCCCTCACAACCAGCAGAGGTTGTGGTCTGCTCCCTCACAACCAGCAGAGGTTGTAGTCTGCTCCCTCACAACCAGCAGAGGTTGTGGTCTGCTCCCTCACAACCAGCAGAGGTTGTGGTCTGCTCCCTCACAACCAGCAGAGGTTGTAGTCTGCTCCCTCACAACCAGCAGAGGTTGTAGTCTGCTCCCTCACAACCAGCAGAGGTTGTAGTCTGCTCCCTCACAACCAGCAGAGGTTGTAGTCTGCTCCCTCACAACCAGCAGAGGTTGTTGTCTGCTCCCTCACAACCAGCAGAGGTTGTAGTCTGCTCCCTCACAACCAGCAGAGGTTGTAGTCTGCTCCCTCACAACCAGCAGAGGTTGTTGTCTGCTCCCTCACAACCAGCAGAGGTTGTAGTCTGCTCCCTCACAACCAGCAGAGGTTGTAGTCTGCTCCCTCACAACCAGCAGAGGTTGTAGTCTGCTCCCTCACAACCAGCAGAGGTTGTTGTCTGCTCCCTCACAACCAGCAGAGGTTGTAGTCTGCTCCCTCACAACCAGCAGAGGTTGTAGTCTGCTCCCTCACAACCAGCAGAGGTTGTAGTCTGCTCCCTCACAACCAGCAGAGGTTGTAGTCTGCTCCCTCACAACCAGCAGAGGTTGTAGTCTGCTCCCTCACAACCAGCAGAGGTTGTAGTCTGCTCCCTCACAACCAGCAGAGGTTGTAGTCTGCTCCCTCACAACCAGCAGAGGTTGTAGTCTGCTCCCTCACAACCAGCAGAGGTTGTAGTCTGCTCCCTCACAACCAGCAGAGGTTGTAGTCTGCTCCCTCACAACCAGCAGAGGTTGTTGTCTGCTCCCTCACAACCAGCAGAGGTTGTAGTCTGCTCCCTCACAACCAGCAGAGGTTGTAGTCTGCTCCCTCACAACCAGCAGAGGTTGTTGTCCGCTCCCTCACAACCAGCAGAGGTTGTTGTCTGCTCCCTCACAACCAGCAGAGGTTGTAGTCTGCTCCCTCACAACCAGCAGAGGTTGTTGTCTGCTCCCTCACAACCAGCAGAGGTTGTTGTCTGCTCCCTCACAACCAGCAGAGGTTGTAGTCTGCTCCCTCACAACCAGCAGAGGTTGTAGTCTGCTCCCTCACAACCAGCAGAGGTTGTTGTCTGCTCCTTCACAACCAGCAGAGGTTGTTGTCTGCTCCCTCACAACCAGCAGAGGTTGTAGTCTGCTCCCTCACAACCAGCAGAGGTTGTTGTCTGCTCCCTCACAACCAGCAGAGGTTGTAGTCTGCTCCCTCACAACCAGCAGAGGTTGTAGTCTGCTCCCTCACAACCAGCAGAGGTTGTTGTCCGCTCCCTCACAACCAGCAGAGGTTGTTGTCTGCTCCCTCACAACCAGCAGAGGTTGTAGTCTGCTCCCTCACAACCAGCAGAGGTTGTTGTCTGCTCCCTCACAACCAGCAGAGGTTGTTGTCTGCTCCCTCACAACCAGCAGAGGTTGTAGTCTGCTCCCTCACAACCAGCAGAGGTTGTAGTCTGCTCCCTCACAACCAGCAGAGGTTGTTGTCTGCTCCTTCACAACCAGCAGAGGTTGTTGTCTGCTCCCTCACAACCAGCAGAGGTTGTAGTCTGCTCCCTCACAACCAGCAGAGTTGTTCGTTCTTGTTGTTGCTGCTACTTGATTGATTTATTTGTCTTTTGTAGCTGAACTTTAGGGAAAGTGTGTGTGTGTGTACTCACCTAGTTGTACTCACCTAGTTGTGTCTGCAGGATCGAGCATTGACTCTTGGATCCCGCCTTTCGAGCATCGGTTGTTTACAGCAATGACTCCTGTCCCATTTCCCTATCATACCTGGTTTTAAAATTATGAATAGTATTTGCTTCCACAACCTGTTCCTGAAGTGCATTCCATTTCCCCACTACTCTCACGCTGAAAGAAAACTTCCTAACATCTCTGTGACTCATCTGAGTTTCAAGCTTCCATCCATGTCCCCTCGTTCTGTTACTATTCCGTGTGAACATTTCGTCTATGTCCACTCTGTCAATTCCTCTGAGTATCTTATACGTTCCTATCATGTCCCCCCTCTCCCTTCTTCTTTCTAGTGTCGTGAGGCACAGTTCCCTCAGGCGCTCTTCATACCCCATCCCTCGTAGCTCTGGGACGAGTCTCGTTGCAAACCTCTGAACCTTTTCCAGTTTCATTATATGTTTCTTCAGATGGGGACTCCATGATGAGGCGGCATACTCTATGACTGCCCTTACGTAGGCAGTGTAAAGCGCCCTAAATGCCTCCTTACATAGGTTTCTGAATGATGTTCTAACTTTTGCCAGTGTTGAGTACGCTGCTGTCGTTATCCTATTAATATGTGCCTCAGGAGATAGATTAGGTGTTACGTCCACCCCCAGGTCTCTTTCACGCGTCGTTACAGGTAGGCTGTTCCCCTTCATTGTGTACTGTCCCTTTGGTCTCCTATCTCCTAGTCCCATTTCCATAACTTTACATTTGCTCGTGTTGAATTCTAGTAGCCATTTCTCTGACCATCTCTGCAATCTGTTCAGGTCCTCTTGGAGGATCCTGCAATCCTCATCTGTCACAACTCTTCTCATCAACTTTGCATCATCCGCAAACATCGACATGTAGGACTCTACGCCTGTAAACATGTCGTTAACATATACAAGAAATAGAATTGGTCCCAGCACCGATCCTTGTGGTACTCCACTTGTTACTGTTCGCCAGTCCGACTTCTCGCCCCTTACCGTAACTCTTTGGCTCCTTCCTGTTAGGTAGTTCCTTATCCATTCTAGGACCTTTCCCCCCACCCCCGCCTGCCTCTCGAGCTTGAACAGCAGTCTCATGTGCGGTACTGTATCAAAGGCTTTTTGGCAGTCCAGAAATATGCAGTCTGCCCAACCATCTCTGTCCTGTCTTATCCTCGTTATTTTATCATAGAATTCCAGAAGGTTTGTTAGGCACGATTTCCCTGTCCAGAACCCATGTTGATGTTTGTTCACAAACCTAATGTTCTCCAGGTGTGCAACCAGTCGTAGCCTAATTATTCTTTCCAGTATTTTACAGGGGATGCTTGTCAGTGATACAGGTCTGTAGTTAAGTGCCTCCTCCCTATCTCCTTTCTTGAAGATCGGCACGACATTTGCCTTCTTCCAGCAACTGGGCAATTCTCCTGACATAATTGACTCATTAAAGATCATTGCCAGAGGCACGCTGAGGGCCTGTGCTGCTTCTTTTAGTATCCACGGTGATACTTTGTCTGGTCCAACTGCTTTAGTTGCATCTAGAGTTGTCAACTGTTTCATTACCTCCTCTGCTGTCACCTCTATATCTGATAGTCTTTCATCTAGGGTAACCCCTTCCAACAATGGGAGCTGCTCAGGCTCGGTAGTGAACACTCCATGGAAACTGGCATTCAGTGCCTCGCAGATTTCCTTGTCACTTTCAGTATATGCCCCCTCTGTCTTCCTTAGTCTTGTCACTTGGTCGTTCACCGACATTTTTCTTCTTATATGACTGTGTAGTAACTTAGGTTGTTTTTTCGCTTTGATTGCAATATCGTTCTCATAGTCCCTTTCCGATGTTCGTCTTATGTTAATGTAATCGTTCCTAGCTCTGTTGTATCTGCTTCTGTTGTCCTCTGTTCTTTGTCTTCTGTACTTCCTCCACTCCCGCCTGCTGGCCATTTTTGCTTCCTGACACTGTCTATTAAACCATGGGTTATTATATTCCTTCTTATTTTTTCCCTTTACCGTTGGTATAAATCTCTCTTCGGCCTCCTGGCATTTCTATATGACTAGGTCCATCATATCTTGGACTGTTTTTCCTCTAATTTCTGTGTGTGTGTGTGTGTGTGTGTGTGTGTGTGTGTGTGTGTGTGTGTGTGTGTGTGTGTGTGTACTCACCTAGTTGTGCTTGCGGGGGTTGAGCTTTGGCTCTTTGGTCCCGCCTCTCAACCGTCAATCAACAGGTGTACAGGTTCCTGAGCCTACTGGGCTCTATCATATCTACACTTGAAACTGTGTATGGAGTCAGCCTCCACCACATTGCTTCCTAATGCATTCCATTTGTCAACCACTCTGACACTAAAAAAGTTCTTTTTAATATCTGTGTGTGTGTGTGTGTGTGTGTGTGTGTGTGTGTGTGTGTGTGTGTGTGTGTGTGTGTGTGTGTGTGTGTGTGTAGGAGTGTGACTATCCGGGATTGTTGATATTAAGTGAAAGTGCAAGTGTCAGGTGTAAGTGTAAGTGCAAGTGTCAGGTGTAAGTGTAAGAGCAAGTGTCAGGTGTAAGTGTAAATGCAAGTGTCAGGTGTAAGTGTAAGAGCAAGTGTCAGGTGTAAGTGTAAGTGCCAGTGTCAGGTGTAAGTGTAAGTGCAAGTGTCAGGTGTAAGTGTAAGTGCAAGTGTCAGGTGTAAGTGTAAGTGCAAGTGTCAGGTGTAAGTGTAAGTGCAAGTGTCAGGTGTAAGTGTAAGTGTAAACTATTGATAGAGTGAGGTTCCGTGGACGTCATGAAGCCATAAATAACTGAACAGAAGAATTCCACAATTCGAGCCTGACCTTCCAGCGTGGTCTTCCCTGCTTCTGCTGCCCCAGTGTCTGCTGCGACACCCTCCGGCAGGTGTCTGCTGCGACACCCTCCGGCGGGTGTCTGCTGCGACACCCTCCGCCAGGTGTCTGCTGCGACACCCTCCGGCGGGTGTCTGCTGCGACACCCTCCGGCGGGTGTCTGCAGCGTCACCCTCCGGCAGGTGTCTGCAGCGTCACCCTCCGGCAGGTGTCTGCTGCGACACCCTCCGGCAGGTGTCTGCTGCGACACCCTCCGGCGGGTGTCTGCTGCGTCACCCTCCGGCGGGTGTCTGCTGCGTCACCCTCCGGCGGGTGTCTGCTGCGTCACCCTCCGGCGGGTGTCTGCTGCGACACCCTCCGGCAGGTGTCTGCTGCGTCACCCTCCGGCGGGTGTCTGCTGCGACACCCTCCGGCGGGTGTCTGCTGCGTCACCCTCCGGCGGGTGTCTGCTGCGTCACCCTCCGGCGGGTGTCTGCTGCGACACCCTCCGGCGGGTGTCTGCTGCGACACCCTCCGGCAGTTGTCAGCTCCAACACCCTCCGGCAGGTGTCTGCTGCGTCACCCTCCGGCAGGTGTCTGCTGCGTCACCCTCCGGCGGGTGTCTGCTGCGACACCCTCCGGCAGGTGTCTGCTCCGACACCCTCCGGCAGGTGTCTGCTGCGTCACCCTCCGGCGGGTGTCTGCTGCGACACCCCCCGGCGGGTGTCTGCTGCGTCACCCTCCGGCGGGTGTCTGCTGCGACACCCTCCGGCGGGTGTCTGCTGCGTCACCCTCCGGCAGGTGTCTGCTGCGACACCCTCCGGCAGGTGTCTGCTGCGTCACCCTCCGGCAGGTGTCTGCTGCGTCACCCTCCGGCAGGTGTCTGCTGCGACACCCTCCAGCAGGTGTCTGCTGCGTCACCCTCCGGCAGGTGTCTGCTGCGTCACCCTCCGGCAGGTGTCTGCTGCGACACCCTCCGGCAGGTGTCTGCTGAGACACCCTCCGGCAGGTGTCTGCTGCGACACCCTCCGGCAGGTGTCTGCTGCGACACCCTCCGGCAGGTGTCTGCTGCGACACCCTCCGGCGGGTGTCTGCTGCGACACCCTCCGCCAGGTGTCTGCTGCTACACCCTCCGGCAGGTGTCTGCTGCGACACCCTCCGGCGGGTGTCTGCTGCGACACCCTCCGGCAGGTGTCTGCTGCGACACCCTCCGGCAGGTGTCTGCTGCGACACCCTCCGGCAGGTGTTAGGATAGAAGATACCCCTGTAGGTGTCCCAATATTATCAGCCTGATGCTCCTGTCTACCCTGAGATCCGTGCTCAATGATTTTTTTTACTCCGTTGATCTCTTATGAAGTTGTAATATTGCTACTACCAGGCTTCCTGTTCTGTGGCTGCACCCCCCCCCCCCCCCCTCCGTCACATCCACCAGCCTGCACCACCCCCTCCGTCACATCCACCAGCCTGCACCACCCCCTCCGTCACATCCACCAGCCTGCACCCCCCCCCCCCCTCCGTCACATCCACCAGCCTGCACCACCCCCTCCGTCACATCCACCAGCATGCACCCCCCCTCCGTCACATCCACCAGCCTGCACCCCCCCTCCGTCACATCCACCAGCCTGCACCACCCCCTCCGTCACATCCACCAGCATGCACCCCCCCTCCGTCACATCCACCAGCCTGCACCACCCCCTCCGTCACATCCACCAGCGTGCACCTCCCCCTCCGTCACATCCACCAGCCTGCACCACCCCCTCCGTCACATCCACCAGCCTGCACCACCCCCTCCGTCACATCCACCAGCCTGCACCACCCCTCCGTCACATCCACCAGCCTGCACCACCCCCTCCGTCACATCCACCAGGCTGCACCACCCCCCTCCGTCACATCCACCAGGCTGCACCACCCCCCTCCGTCACATCCACCAGCCTGCACCACCCCCTCCGTCACATCCACCAGCCTGCACCACCCCCTCCGTCACATCCACCAGGCTGCACCACCCCCTCCGTCACATCCACCAGCCTGCACCACCCCCCTCCGTCACATCCACCAGCCTGCACCACCCCCTCCGTCACATCCACCAGGCTGCACCACCCCCTCCGTCACATCCACCAGGCTGCACCACCCCCCTCCGTCACATCCACCAGGCTGCACCACCCCCTCCGTCACATCCACCAGCCTGCACCACCCCCTCCGTCACATCCACCAGCCTGCACCACCACCCCTCCGTCACATCCACCAGGCTGCACCACCCCCCTCCGTCACATCCACCAGCCTGCACCACCCCCTCCGTCACATCCACCAGCCTGCACCAGCCCCTCCGTCACATCCACCAGGCTGCACCACCCCCTCCGTCACATCCACCAGGCTGCACCACCCCCTCCGTCACATCCACCAGGCTGCACCACTCCCCTCCGTCACATCCACCAGGCTGCACCACCCCCTCCGTCACATCCACCAGCCTGCACCACCCCCTCCGTCACATCCACCAGCCTGCACCACCCCCTCCGTCACATCCACCAGCCTGCACCACCCCCTCTGTCACATCCACCAGCCTGCACCACCCCCTCCGTCACATCCACCAGCCTGCACCACCCCCTCCGTCACATCCACCAGCCTGCACCACCCCCTCCGTCACATCCACCAGCCTGCACCTGCCCCTCCGTCATATCCACCAGCCTGCACCACCCCCTCTGTCACATCCACCAGCCTGCACCACCCCCTCCGTCACATCCACCAGCCTGCACCACCCCCTCCGTCACATCCACCAGCCTGCACCACCCCCTCCGTCATATCCACCAGCCTGCACCACCCCCTCCGTCACATCCACCAGCCTGCACCACCCCCTCCGTCACATCCACCAACCTGCACCAGCCCCTCCGTCACATCCACCAGCCTGCACAACCCGTACCAGCCCCCCTCCGTCACATCCACCAGCCTGCACAACCCGTACCAGCCCCCTCCGTCACATCCACCAGCCTGCACACCCCGTACCACCCCCCTCCGTCACATCCACCAGCCTGCACACCCCGTACCACCCCCCTCCGTCACATTCACCAGCCTGCACACCCCGTACCACCCCCTCCGTCACATCCACCAGCCTGCACACCCCGTACCACCCCCCTCCGTCACATCCACCAGCCTGCACACCCCGTACCAGCCCCCTCCGTCACATCCACCAGCCTGCACAACCCGTACCACCCCCCTCCGTCACATCCACCAGCCTGCACAACCCGTACCACCCCCCTCCGTCACATCCACCAGCCTGCACAACACGTACCACCCCCCTCCGTCACATCCACCAGCCTGCACAACCCGTACCAGCCCCCCTCCGTCACATCCACCAGGCTGCACAACCCGTACCACCTCCCTCCGTCACATCCACCAGCCTGCACCACCACCCCCTCCGTCACATCCACCAGCCTGCACCACCACCCCCTCCGTCACATCCACCAGCCTGCACCACCACCGCTGGCAGTCCTCATCCCCCGCCCGAGGGCACCGACAGAAACAATAGCTTGTCATACATACATTATTAGTCCGTGTGGATGGTGCCGTGAAGGGGGTCAGGTCGACGGCGGCTGGTCAGACAGTCGCTGATAACTTTCCGTGTAGAAATACTGCCGATTATTACTATAAGAAACAGCCTAACCATCCAATATTCATGAACAAAAACACTAACTGGCAACAATTTCCATAATGAGATTATGTGTTAAAATTTACACATTTATTTTATTTTATATTATTTTATTTTATTTTACTTTGTTTTATTTTATTTTTTATATATATACCAGAGTTTGTCATTCTTGCAAAGCCACTAGCACGTATAGCGTTTCGGCAGCCTGGCCTCATGAACAAAGGTTAAAGCCACTAGCACGTATAGCGTTTCGGCAGCCTGGCCTCATGAACAAAGGTTAAAGCCACTAGCACGTATAGCGTTTCGGCAGCCTGGCCTCATGAACAAAGGTTAAAGCCACTAGCACGTATAGCGTTTCGGCAGCCTGGCCTCATGAACAAAGATCAAAGCCACTAGCACGTATAGCGTTTCGGCAGCCTGGCCTCATAAACAAAGATCAAAGCCACTAGCACGTATAGCGTTTCGGCAGCCTGGCCTCATAAACAAAGATCAAAGCCACTAGCACGTATAGCGTTTCGGCAGCCTGGCCTCATAAACAAAGATCAAAGCCACTAGCACGTATAGCGTTTCGGCAGCCTGGCCTCATAAACAAAGATCAAAGCCACTAGCACGTATAGCGTTTCGGCAGCCTGGCCTCATAAACAAAGATCAAAGCCACTAGCACGTATAGCGTTTCGGCAGCCTGGCCTCATGAACAAAGATCAAAGCCACTAGCACGTATAGCGTTTCGGCAGCCTGGCCTCATGAACAAAGATCAAAGCCACTAGCACGTATAGCGTTTCGGCAGCCTGGCCTCATAAACAAAGATCAAAGCCACTAGCACGTATAGCGTTTCGGCAGCCTGGCCTCATGAACAAAGATCAAAGCCACTAGCACGTATAGCGTTTCGGCAGCCTGGCCTCATGAACAAAGGTTAAAGCCACTAGCACGTATAGCGTTTCGGCAGCCTGGCCTCATAAACAAAGATCAAAGCCACTAGCACGTATAGCGTTTCGGCAGCCTGGCCTCATAAACAAAGATCAAAGCCACTAGCACGTATAGCGTTTCGGCAGCCTGGCCTCATAAACAAAGATCAAAGCCACTAGCACGTATAGCGTTTCGGCAGCCTGGCCTCATAAACAAAGATCAAAGCCACTAGCACGTATAGCGTTTCGGCAGCCTGGCCTCATAAACAAAGATCAAAGCCACTAGCACGTATAGCGTTTCGGCAGCCTGGCCTCATGAACAAAGATCAAAGCCACTAGCACGTATAGCGTTTCGGCAGCCTGGCCTCATAAACAAAGATCAAAGCCACTAGCACGTATAGCGTTTCGGCAGCCTGGCCTCATAAACAAAGATCAAATCCACTAGCACGTATAGCGTTTCGGCAGCCTGGCCTCATGAACAAAGGTTAAAGCCACTAGCACGTATAGCGTTTCGGCAGCCTGGCCTCATGAACAAAGATCAAAGCCACTAGCACGTATAGCGTTTTGGCAGCCTGGCCTCATAAACAAAGATCAAAGCCACTAGCACGTATAGCGTTTCGGCAGCTTGGCCTCATAAACAAAGATCAAAGCCACTAGCACGTATAGCGTTTCGGCAGCCTGGCCTCATGAACAAAGGTTAAAGCCACTAGCACGTATAGCGTTTCGGCAGCCTGGCCTCATGAACAAAGGTTAAAGCCACTAGCACGTATAGCGTTTCGGCAGCCTGGCCTCATGAACAAAGATCAAAGCCACTAGCACGTATAGCGTTTCGGCAGCCTGGCCTCATAAACAAAGATCAAAGCCACTAGCACGTATAGCGTTTCGGCAGCCTGGCCTCATGAACAAAGATCAAAGCCACTAGCACGTATAGCGTTTCGGCAGCCTGGCCTCATAAACAAAGATCAAAGCCACTAGCACGTATAGCGTTTCGGCAGCCTGGCCTCATAAACAAAGATCAAAGCCACTAGCACGTATAGCGTTTCGGCAGCCTGGCCTCATAAACAAAGATCAAAGCCACTAGCACGTATAGCGTTTCGGCAGCCTGGCCTCATAAACAAAGATCAAAGCCACTAGCACGTATAGCGTTTCGGCAGCCTGGCCTCATAAACAAAGATCAAAGCCACTAGCACGTATAGCGTTTCGGCAGCCTGGCCTCATAAACAAAGATCAA
The DNA here is from genome assembly GCF_040958095.1 of Procambarus clarkii. Classification (NCBI taxonomy): domain Eukaryota; kingdom Metazoa; phylum Arthropoda; class Malacostraca; order Decapoda; family Cambaridae; genus Procambarus; species Procambarus clarkii. The sequence continues at coordinate 23,026,191 of NC_091191.1, read as the reverse complement.
AGCCACTAGCACGTATAGCGTTTCGGCAGCCTGGCCTCATAAACAAAGATCAAAGCCACTAGCACGTATAGCGTTTCGGCAGCCTGGCCTCATAAACAAAGATCAAAGCCACTAGCACGTATAGCGTTTCGGCAGCCTGGCCTCATAAACAAAGATCAAAGCCACTAGCACGTATAGCGTTTCGGCAGCCTGGCCTCATGAACAAAGGTTAAAGCCACTAGCACGTATAGCGTTTCGGCAGCCTGGCCTCATAAACAAAGATCAAAGCCACTAGCACGTATAGCGTTTCGGCAGCCTGGCCTCATAAACAAAGATCAAAGCCACTAGCACGTATAGCGTTTCGGCAGCCTGGCCTCATGAACAAAGGTTAAAGCCACTAGCACGTATAGCGTTTCGGCAGCCTGGCCTCATGAACAAAGATCAAAGCCACTAGCACGTATAGCGTTTTGGCAGCCTGGCCTCATAAACAAAGATCAAAGCCACTAGCACGTATAGCGTTTCGGCAGCTTGGCCTCATAAACAAAGATCAAAGCCACTAGCACGTATAGCGTTTCGGCAGCCTGGCCTCATGAACAAAGGTTAAAGCCACTAGCACGTATAGCGTTTCGGCAGCCTGGCCTCATGAACAAAGGTTAAAGCCACTAGCACGTATAGCGTTTCGGCAGCCTGGCCTCATGAACAAAGATCAAAGCCACTAGCACGTATAGCGTTTCGGCAGCCTGGCCTCATGAACAAAGATCAAAGCCACTAGCACGTATAGCGTTTCGGCAGCCTGGCCTCATAAACAAAGATCAAAGCCACTAGCACGTATAGCGTTTCGGCAGCCTGGCCTCATAAACAAAGATCAAAGCCACTAGCACGTATAGCGTTTCGGCAGCCTGGCCTCATAAACAAAGATCAAAGCCACTAGCACGTATAGCGTTTCGGCAGCCTGGCCTCATAAACAAAGATCAAAGCCACTAGCACGTATAGCGTTTCGGCAGCCTGGCCTCATAAACAAAGGTTAAAGTCCATTCCATGCATCCGCCAAACCCGTTCTCACACTAGGCTGTTTAAAGCAGCGGCCGTCCTCCCTAGTCGCATTCATCAATTTTAACATACTGTGTATTAAAAATTGGTTTGTTCTTATATAAAAATTAATACTATTATACATAAAAATTCGATGTATAGTTAGGCGTAGGTTAGGTTAGGTGTTTGGGTTCTGTTGGCGATTATTTGTATTTGTAGTACGTGGGTGAAGCATTTATAGCGTTGTGGTTCGAACACAATTTGTCAGTGAAGCACTTGTTCCGGAAGTGTTCGAAGGAAATCGGTTGTGGGTCGTGTGTAAACCGTTGTTCATTCATAAACAGGGGGTTTGGCGGCTGGATTAACGAGCCTGGATCTTTGTATGCGACAACGGGTTGACCCGCCACACCCACTGTTTATGAATGAAAAGCGGTTTACACACGACCCACAACCGATTTCGTTCGAACATATCCGGAACAAGTGCTTTACTGACGAATTTTGTTCGAACCACAACGCTGTAAATGCTTCACCCACGTACTACAAATACAAATAATCGCCAACAGAACCTAAACACCTAACCTAACCTAACCTAACCTAACCTAACCTAACCTAACCTAACCTAACCAAACACCTAACCTAACCTAACCTATGCCTATATATACACAATATGCTAATATATTATAATATTAATTTATATGTAAACACTTTCCTGTTTTGAATGAAGAGCATGTTATAATTGATAAATGACCCTTTGGGGTCGACCGCTGGATGGAATGGACTTGGTCTGAGGGCAGGTGGCGTTTCGGGAAGGTCCTTAATTCTAATTTTCCCTGGAATTCGACGCGCCAAATCGATTAATAACCAGGTACCCATTCACTGCTGGGTGAACAGAGGCATACAGTTAAGGATTGGGGCCTAGTCAATCCTCCCCGGCCTGGATACGTACCCAGACCAAATCGCAGACGAAGCGCGGGGCGAGTGTCTTACCACTGCGCCACGGGAACTCCAAGACATAACTACAATTTTTGTACATTTGAAACCTCTCATTATGTGAGGATTCTTGACGTACTTCATGTACGAGCTTATGTCTTCTGTCTCAGACACACGAGTATGTCTGGCTGGTGCTGTAGCCAAGTGTCTCTGTGTTGTGAGGACATGTCTACTGTTGTGAGGACATGTCTATTGTTGTGAGGACATGTCTACTGTTGTGAGGACATGACTACTGTTGTGACGACATGACTACTGTTGTGAGGACATGACTTCTGTTGTGAGGACATGACTACTGTTGTGAGGACATGTCTACTGTTGTGAGGACATGGCTACTGTTGTGAGGACATGACTACTGTTGTGAGGACATGACTACTGTTGTGAGGACATGTCTACTGTTGTGAGGACATGACTACTGTTGTGAGGACATGACTACTGTTGTGAGGACATGTCTACTGTTGTGAGGACATATCTACTGTTGTGAGGACATGTCTACTGTTGTGAGGACATGACTACTGTTGTCAGGACATGACTACTGTTGTGAGGACATGTCTACTGTTGTGAGGACATGTCTACTGTTGAGAGGACATGTCTACTGTTGTGAGGACATGTCTACTGTTGTGAATACATGTCTACTGTTGTGAGGACATGTCTACTGTTGTGAGGACATGTCTACTGTTGAGAGGACATGTCTACTGTTGTGAGGACATGTCTACTGTTGAGAGAACATGTCTACTGTTGTGAGGACAAGACTACTGTTGTGAGGACATGTCTACTGTTGTGAGGACTGTCTACTATTGTGAGGACATGTCTACTGTTGTGAGGACATGTCTACTGTTGTAAGGACATGTCTACTGTTGTGAGGACAGTCTACCGTTGTGAGGACACAGTCTACTGTTGCGAGGACAGTCTACTGTTGTGAGGACAAAGTCTACTGTTGTGAGGACACAGTCTTCTGTTGTGAGGACAGTCTACCGTTGTGAGGACATGTCTACTGTTGTGAGGACAGTCTACTGTTGTGAGGACACAGTCTACTGTTGTGAGGACATGACTACTGTTGTGAGGACATGTCTACTGTTGTGAGGACATGTCTACTGTTGTGAGGACATGTCTACTGTTGTGAGGACATGTCTACTGTTGTGAGGACATGTCTACTGTTGTGAGGACATGTCTACTGTTGTGAATACATGTCTACTGTTGTGAGGACATGTCTACTGTTGTGAGGACATGTCTACTGTTGTGAGGACATGTCTACTGTTGTGAGGACATGTCTACTGTTGTGAATACATGTCTACTGTTGTGAGGACATGTCTACTGTTGTGAGGAAATGTCTACTGTTGAGAGGACATGTCTACTGTTGTGAGGACATGTCTACTGTTGAGAGGACATGTCTACTGTTGTGAGGACATGACTACTGTTGTGAGGACATGTCTACTGTTGTGAGGACATGTCTACTGTTGTGAGGACATGTCTACTGTTGAGAGGACATGTCTACTGTTGAGAGGACATGTCTACTGTTGTGAGGACAGTCTACTATTGTGAGGACATGTCTACTGTTGTGAGGACATGTCTACTGTTGTGAGGACATGTCTACTGTTGTGAGGACAGTCTACCGTTGTGAGGACACAATCTACTGTTGCGAGGACAGTCTACTGTTGTGAGGACACAGTCTACTGTTGTGAGGACACAGTCTACTGTTGTGAGGACAGTCTACCGTTGTGAGGACATGTCTACTGTTGTGAGGACAGTCTACTGTTGTGAGGACACAGTCTACTGTTGTGTGGACAGTCTACTGTTGTGAGGACACAGTCTACTGTTGTGAGGACACAGTCTACTGTTGCGAGGACATGTCTACTATTGTGAGGACAGTCTACTGTTGTGAGGACATGTCTACTGTTGTGAGGACAGTCTACTGTTGTGAGGACACAGTCTACTGTTGTGATGACACAGTCTACTGTTGTGAGGACAGTCTACCGTTGTGAGGACACAGTCTACTGTTGCGAGGACACAGTCTACTGTTGTGAGGACACAGTCTACTGTTGTGAGGACAGTCTACTGTTGTGAGGACACAGTCTACTGTTGTGAGGACACAGTCTACTGTTGTGAGGACAGTCTACCGTTGTGAGGACACAGTCTACTGTTGCGAGGACACAGTCTACTGTTGTGAGGACACAGTCTACTGTTGTGAGGACAGTCTACTGTTGTGAGGACACAGTCTACTGTTGTGAGGACACAGTCTACTGTTGTGAGGACAGTCTACCGTTGTGAGGACACAGTCTACTGTTGCGAGGACACAGTCTACTGTTGTGAGGACACAGTCTACTGTTGTGAGGACACGGTCTACTGTTGTGAGGACACAGTCTACCGTTGTGAGGACACAGTCTACTGTTGTGAGGACATGTCTACTGTTGTGAGGACACAGTCAACTGTTGTGAGGACAGTCTACCGTTGTGAGGACACAGTCTACTGTTGTGAGGACAGTCTACTGTTGTGAGGACATGACTACTGTTGTGAGGACAGTCTACTGTTGTGAGGACACAGTCTACTGTTTTGAGGACAGTCTACTGTTGTGAGGACTGTCTACTATTGTGAGGACATGTCTACTGTTGTGAGGACATGTCTACTGTTGTGAGGACACAGTCTACCGTTGTGAGGACAGTCTACTGTTGTGAGGACACAGTCTACTGTTGTGAGGACACAGTCTACTGTTGTGAGGACATGTCTACTGTTGTGAGGACACAGTCTACTGTTGTGAGGACATGTCTACTGTTGTGAGGACACAGTCTACTGTTGTGAGGACACAGTCTACTGTTGTGAGGACACAGTCTACTGTTGTGAGGACACAGTCTACTGTTGTGAGGACACAGTCTACTGTTGTGAGGACATGTCTACTGTTGTGCCCAGGTACCAACTGTGTTAACCAAAACAATTTAATCCCGTTCAATATAAATAAATTAAATCTACTCATAATATATAGTTATAAATAGATTTGTTTAAAACAATAAATAACATATTTACTTACTCCACAAAACAGTAATAATAACTAAGTTAATGGTGACATTGTAGTCATTATCACAAAACTGTCACTATTATGACAGTGCTACAGAAATAACAACAGTAATATGATAGGAATTCCCTGTCAAACATCTAGACATAAACAAATCTTTAGTTAATTTGCACAATAACAAGATATTAACGCTGCTTACTTGTTAAAATTATCTCCTAAAGAACTCAGTAATTCTAGACCTGCCGGCCAGCCTCGGTAACATAGTCAACTGTTGCCCCTCACACACAGTATTTTGGGCCCAGACTCCACACCAATCGATGCTTCATATTTGGCCCACGTCAGTAATTAGTGGTGGAGAATGTCTGGGAGATAACGACTGGGGGAGAACCCCAGCCCTTCATTGTCTGGGAGAACCCCAGCACTTCATTGTCTGGGAGAACCCCAGCACTTCATTGTCTGGGAGAACCCCAGCACTTCATTGTCTGGGAGAACCCCAGCCCTTCATTGTCTGGGAGAACCCCAGCCCTTCATTGTCTGGGAGAACCCCAGCCCTTCATTGTTTGGGAGAACCCCAGCCCTTCATTGTCTGAGAGAACCCCAGCCCTTCATTGTCTGGGGGAACCCCAGCCCTTCATTGTCTGGGAGAACCCCAGCCCTTCATTGTCTGGGGGAACCCCAGCCCTTCATTGTCTGGGGGAACCCCAGCCCTTCATTGTCTGGGAGAACCCCAGCCCTTCATTGTCTGGGAGAACCCCAGCCCTTCATTGTCTGAGAGAACCCCAGCCCTTCATTGTCTGGGAGAACCCCAGCCCTTCATTGTCTGGGAGAACCCCAGCCCTTCATTGTCTGGGAGAACCCCAGCCCTTCATTGTCTGAGAGAACCCCAGCCCTTCATTGTCTGAGAGAACCCCAGCCCTTCATTGTCTGGGAGAACCCCAGCCCTTCATTGTCTGGGGAACCCCAGCCCTTCATTGTCTGGGGAACCCCAGCCCTTCATTGTCTGGGAGAACCCCAGCCCTTCATTGTCTGGGAGAACCCCAGCCCTTCATTGTCTGAGAGAACCCCAGCCCTTCATTGTCTGGGAGAACCCCAGCCCTTCATTGTCTGGGAGAACCCCAGCCCTTCATTGTCTGGGAGAACCCCAGCCCTTCATTGTCTGAGAGAACCCCAGCCCTTCATTGTCTGAGAGAACCCCAGCCCTTCATTGTCTGGGGAACCCCAGCCCTTCATTGTCTGGGAGAACCCCAGCCCTTCATTGTCTAGAGTAAGTAGCATGCACTGTACTAGAGTAAGTAGCTTCCACTGTACTAGAGTACAGCGCATCCTCCTGTGTTGGAAGCACTTACAGTAACGATGAGGCCCATAGTACATATGCCGACGTACAAAGAAATTAGAAATTAGAAATCTGAACAATTGAGTTTGACAAACTGGAAAACTATTTGTTACTTGTGTTGCTTTGACAAACTAAACTAACCTGACCTTCCTAGGCCTAATACACGATATCTGAGGCCTAACATAGTACATATGTGTGCTATACTAGGTCTAGGAATATTTATGTTGCTTTTTAGCTTATTAATTTTAACAGAATTCCTTACTAGTCAGTATGAGGTCATTCATCTCAAATCACCAAAAAGTCCCCTATGGCTCCTACTCGACCCTCTCCAAATGCCATGAAATGTTGTAGTAAGATAGCCCTAGACCCCAAATGACACTCTGCAAAATATTAGAGTTCAATCTGCTTTGGTTCTTAAATAACAGGTCCATATTGAATGGGCTCTCGTCCCGTTAATGCGCAATTACCAAAAAAATTACCAACTTTGACCCTTCGTTAAATCACGACTGGTGCCCAGAGAGGTGAGAAATTTTCCTTACCAAGGCAGCTTTTGGTGCGGACTACAGCAGTGTAATCACAAATGTAGTTTGCGTAACCGTTCGGCTACTAATCCATGCTAAAGTCACTGCCAATATATCTCAACATGCGTCATTCACAATTTCGTTTTGAATGAGACCATTGGATAGAGCTGATTTTTCTGTACAAGAGTAACTTTTATTTAGATTGGGATCTGAATTCCTAGTTCAGTGACATGACTCTGAAAATGACACTTTTATGTGCGAGGGGTACGTATATTGTAGACTATTGCAGGCTGTCAAATCCTGAGCATGGCAATTTGCAGAAGGCAAATTTATCCATTATTAGTGTAATCCTTGCTTTGATCCATGGTGGCTGAGCCACTACCAGTCTAAAAGATTGGCAACCCCATCACCCAGGGGCCACGCACGATAGCCAGGCAAGGCTAGCCACGGCGGGCCACTTTCTCGCAAGTTCCCAAGCCTGTTAGTTGGGTGTGTGACAGGTTCCCAAGCCTGTTAGTTGGGTGTCTGACAGGTTCCCAAGCCTGTTAGTTGGGTGTGTGACAGGTTCCGAAGCTTGTTAGTTGGGTGTGTGACAGGTTGCCAAGTCTGTTAGTTGGGTGTGTGACAGGTTTCCAAGCCTGTTAGTTGGGTGTCTGACAGGTTGCCAAGCCTGTTAGTTGGGTGTCTGACAGGTTGCCAAGCCTGTTAGTTGGGTGTCTGACAGGTTGCCAAGCCTGTTAGTTGGGTGTCTGACAGGTTCCCAAGCCTGTTAGTTGGGTGTCTGACAGGTTCCCAAGCCTGTTAGTTGGGTGTCTGACAGGTTTCCAAGCCTGTTAGTTGGGTGTCTGACAGGTTGCCAAGCCTGTTAGTTGGGTGTCTGACAGGTTCCCAAGCCTGTTAGTTGGGTGTCTGACAGGTTCCCAAGCCTGTTAGTTGGGTGTCTGACAGGTTCCCAAGCCTGTTAGTTGGGTGTCTGACAGGTTTCCAAGCCTGTTAGTTGGGTGTCTGACAGGTTGCCAAGCCTGTTAGTTGGGTGTCTGACAGGTTCCCAAGCCTGTTAGTTGGGTGTCTGACAGGTTCCCAAGCCTGTTAGTTGGGTGTCTGACAGGTTCCCAAGCCTCATGTGGAGTCTTATCCTAGGATTATCCTCTGCAGTAGCTACTGTGATTGGTCGCAAATCTTTTCGCTTTACGTAGCATTTCTTCTTGAAGGGATTGCAACAAGTGTTTTGCAAAAATTCAAATTTCGTCAACAGGAAAGCTTCATGATGGAGACATACTGGAGACTCTCCATCCAAGTTCAGTTCACTTCACTTTGCTATCAGTGTTTGATCTTCTGCACTGTACTGTTGTAGAAACTTCAAGCCTTTGTTGGGAGTGTAGGATGTCTAGTGACATTCAGAAGAGCCACGCTCATGGCTGGCAACAGCACATGGCAATAAACCAATGGAGTCCTGATTCATGACGTATTCGTAATCGAATTCAATTCAAATTATTTAACTAACTGAATACAGTAATTTCAAGTGAGACATGTAATACATTAATATTAATATTGCTTTTTATTTATTTGTGTATTTATTGCATGTAAATACACAAATAAGTAAACATCAATGTTTGACCTGCTGACACGATACTATAAAGATGTAAAGATAAGTATAGAACAGGAACCAAAAGTAGCACTGATTGTTTAATAATAATTCTGAATCCCACCCAAAAATGTTCTACCCAATGAAGCTTAAAAATTTTCCAATCAATTTCGATAACAAATTGTTAGCAGTCATGATCAGTGCACAAAGATGGAGAATCATAATTTGATTTTTTCGATATCGCACCAAGATATGTCATTTTCAGAGTCCTCTGGCTGAACTAGGAATTCAGATCCCAATCTAAATAAAAGTTACTCTTGTACAGAAAAACCTGCTCTATCCAATGGTCTCATTCAAAACAAAATTTGGATTGACACATATTGAGATATATTGGCAGTGATATTAGCATGGATTGGTAGCTGAAGGGCTACGCAAACTACATTTTTCATAACACTGGTGTATACCGCACCATAAGTTGCCTTGGTAAACCAAATTTCTCACCTCTCTGGGCACCAGTCGTGATTTAACAAAGGGTCAAATTTGGTAATTTTTTTGGTATTTACGAATTAACGGGACGAGAGCCCATTCAGTATGGCCCTGTTATTCAAGAACCAAAGCCGATTGAGCTCTAAAATCTGGCACATTTTCATTTGTAGTCTCGGGCTACTTTATTACAACATTTCATTAGATTTAGAAGGGGTCGAGTGGGAGGCTTTTGGTGAATTCACATGAAATGAACCAATACTATTATCTGAACGGCTAAGAACGTAAGAATTCGTGACTATTGACCATCGTCACAATAGTTACTGTTTAAACAGGAGGATAGGTTGTCGCTGGCACCCAATGTCCCATAGTTAGTAGCACTCAATGTCCCATAGTTAGTAGCAGCCAATGTCCCATAGTTAGTAGCAGCCAATGTCCCATAGTTAGTAGCACTCAATGTCCCATAGTTAGTAGCAGCCAATGTCCCATAGTTAGTAGCACCCAATGTCCCATAGTTAGTAGCAGCCAATGTCCCATAGTTAGTAGCACCCAATGTCCCATAGTTAGTAGCAGCCAATGTCCCATAGTTAGTAGCAGCCAATGTCCCATAGTTAGTAGCACCCAATGTCCCATAGTTAGTAGCAGCCAATGTCCCATAGTTAGTAGCACCCAATGTCCCATAGTTAGTAGCAGCCAATGTTCCATAGTTAGTAGCAGCCAATGTCCCATAGTTAGTAGCACCCAATGTCCCATAGTTAGTAGCAGCCAATGTCCCATAGTTAGTAGCACCCAATGTCCCATAGTCAGTAGCACCCAATGTCCCATAGTCAGTAGCATCCAATGTCCCATAGTCAGTAGCACCCAATGTCCCATAGTCAGTAGCATCCAATGTCCCATAGTTAGTAGCACCCAATGTCCCATAGTTAGTAGCAGCCAATGTCCCATAGTTAGTAGCACCCAATGTCCCATAGCCAGTAGCACCCAATGTCCCATAGTTAGTAGCACCGAATGTCCCATAGCCAGTAGCACCCAATGTCCCATAGTTAGTAGCAGCCAATGTCCCATAGTTAGTAGCACCCAATGTCCCATAGTTAGTAGCACCCAATGTCCCATAGTTAGTAGCACCCAATGTCCCATAGTCAGTAGCACCCAATGTCCCATAGTTAGTAGCACCCAATGTCCCATAGTAGCACCCAATGTCCCATAGTTAGTAGCACCCAATGTCCCATAGCCAGTAGCACCCAATGTCCCATAGCCAGTAGCACTTAATGTCCCATAGCCAGTAGCACCCAATGTCCCATAGTCAGTAGCACCCAATGTCCCATTGTCAGTAGCACCCAATGTCCCATAGTTAGTAGCACCCAATGTCCCATAGCCAGTAGCACTTAATGTCCCATAGCCAGTAGCACCCAATGTCCCATAGTCAGTAGCACCCAATGTCCCATTGTCAGTAGCACCCAATGTCCCATAGTCAGTAGCACCCAATGTCCCATAGTCAGTAGCACCCAATGTCCCATAGTCAGTAGCACCCAATGTCCCATAGTCAGTAGCACCCAATGTCCCATAGTCAGTAGCACCCAATGTCCCATAGCCAGTAGCACCCAATGTCCCATAGTCAGTAGCACCCAATGTCCCATAGTCAGTAGCACCCAATGTCCCATAGCCAGTAGCACCCAATGTCCCATTGTCAGTAGCACCCAATGTCCCATAGTTACTAGCACCCAATGTCCCATAGTTAGTAGCACCCAATGTCCCATATTAGCACCCAATGTCCCATAGTTAGTAGCACCCAATGTCCCATAGTAGCACCCAATGTTCCATAGTCAGTAGCACCCAATGTAGCATAGTAAAGTAGCACCCAATGTCCCATAGTTAGTAGCACCCAATGTCCCATAGTAGCACCCAATGTCCCATAGTAAAGTAGCACCCAATGTCCCATAGTAAAGTAGCACCCAATGTCCCATAGCCAGTAGCACCCAATGTCCCATAGTCAGTAGCACCCAATGTCCCATAGTCAGTAGCACCCAATGTCCCATAGTAGCACCCAATGTCCCATAGTTAGTATCACCCAATGTCCCATAGCCAGTAGCACCCAATGTCCCATAGTTAGTAGCACCCAATGTCCCATGGCCAGTAGCACCCAATGTCCCAATAGCCGGTATGATATTATAGCATATTTATCTATAATCATTGTGATAGTGTGAAGCAGCAGTCATGTCAAGTATCACAGTGTGACGGAGCAGCCGTCAGCGGGGAGCAGCCGTCAGCGGGGAGCAGCCGTCAACGGGGAGCAGCCGTCAACGGGGAGCAGCCGTCAGCGGGGAGCAGCCGTCAACGGGGAGCAGCCGTCAGCGGGGAGCAGCCGTCAGCGGGGAGCAGCCGTCAACGGGGAGCAGGCGTCAGCGGGGAGCAGCCGTCAGTGGGGAGCAGCCGTCAGCGGGGAGCAGCCGTCAGCGGGGAGCAGCCGTCAGCGGGGAGCAGCCGTCAGTGGGGAGCAGCCGTCAGCGGGGAGCAGCCGTCAGCGGGGAGCAGCCGTCAGCGGGGAGCCATTTTGCCCGACCATTCATCGTCAGTGTGATTGTTTGCAATTATATTTATCGTCAATATGATAAATATTGACGATAAATACAGTACCTGGCATCTACAGCATGATAGCTTACAGTACCTGGCATCTACAGCATGATAGCTTACAGTACCTGGCATCTACAGCATGATAGCTTACAGTACCTGGCATCTACACCATGATAGCTTACAGTACCTGGCATCTACAGCATGATAGCTTACAGTACCTGGCATCTACAGCATGATAGCTTACAGTACCTGGCATCTACACCATGATAGCTTACAGTACCTGGCATCTACAGCATGATAGCTCACAGTACCTGGCATCTACACCATGATAGCTCACAGTACCTGGCATCTACACCATGATAGCTTACAGTACCTGGCATCTACAGAATGATAGCTTACAGTACCTGGCATCTACACCATGATAGCTTACAGTACCTGGCATCTACACCATGATAGCTCACAGTACCTGGCATCTACACCATGATAGCTTACAGTACCTGGCATCTACAGAATGATAGCTTACAGTACCTAGCATCTACACCATGATAGCTCACAGTACCTGGCATCTACACCATGATAGCTTACAGTACCTGGCATCTACAGAATGATAGCTTACAGTACCTAGCATCTACACCATGATAGCTTACAGTACCTGGCATCTACAGCATGATAGCTCACAGTACCTGGCATCTACACCATGATAGCTTACAGTACCTGGCATCTAGAGCATGGTAGCTTACAGTACCTGGCATCTACACCATGATAGCTTACAGTACCTGGCATCTACAGCATGATAGCTTACAGTACCTAGCATCTACAGCATGATAGCTCACAGTACCTGGCATCTACAGCATGATAGCTCACAGTACCTGGCATCTACACCATGATAGCTTACAGTACTTACCATCTACAGCATGATAGCTTACAGTACCTACCATCTACAGCATGATAGCTCGCAGTACCTAGCATCTACAGCATGATATCTCGCAGTACCTAGAATCTACAGCATGATAGCTCGCAGTACCTAGCATCTACAGCATGATAGCTCGCAGTACCTAGCATCTACAGCATGATAGCTCGCAGTACCTAGCATCTACAGCATGATAGCTCGCAGTACCTAGCATCTACAGTATGATAGCTTACAGTACCTTGCATCTACAGCATGATAGCTCACAGTACCTAGCATCTACAGCATGATAGCTTACAGTACCTTGCATCTACAGCATGATAGCTCGCAGTACCTAGCATCTACAGCATGATAGCTCGCAGTACCTAGCATCAACAGCATGATAGCTCGCAGTACCTAGCGTCCACAGCATGATAGCTCGCAGTACCTAGCGTCCACAGCATGATAGCTCGCAGTACCTAGCATCTACAGCATGATAGCTTACAGTACCTAGCATCTACAGCATGATAGCTTACAGCACCTAGCGTCTACAGCATGATTGCTTACAGTACCTAGCATCTACAGCATGATAGCTCGCAGTACCTAGCATCTACAGCATGATAGCTCGCAGTACCTAGCATCTACAGTATGATAGCTTACAGTACCTTGCATCTACAGCATGATAGCTTACAGTACCTAGCATCTACAGCATGATAGCTAACAGTACCTAGCATCTACAGCATGATAGCTTACAGTATCTAGCATCTACAGCATGATAGCTTAAAGTACCTAGCATCTACAGCATGATAGCTTACAGTACCTTGCATCTACAGCATGATAGCTCGCAGTACCTAGCATCTACAGCATGATAGCTCGCGGTAAATAAGCGTCTACAGCATGATAGCTTGCAGTACCTAGCATCTACAGCATGATAGCTCGCAGTACCTAGCATCTACAGCATGATAGCTCGCAGTACCTAGCATCTACAGTATGATAGCTTACAGTACCTTGCATCTACAGCATGATAGCTCACAGTACCTAGCATCTACAGCATGATAGCTTACAGTACCTTGCATCTACAGCATGATAGCTCACAGTACCTAGCATCTACAGCATGATAGCTTACAGTACCTAGCATCTACAGCATGATAGCTCACAGTACCTAGCATCTACAGCATGATAGCTAACAGTACCTAGCATCTACAGCATGATAGCTTACAGTAAGTAGCATCTACAGCATGATAGCTTACAGTACCTATCATCTACAGCATGATAGCTAACAGTACCTAGCATCTACAGCATGATAGCTTACAGTATCTAGCATCTACAGCATGATAGCTTACAGTATCTAGCATCTACAGCATGATAGCTTAAAGTACCTAGCATCTACAGCATGATAGCTTACAGTACCTTGCATCTACAGCATGATAGCTCGCAGTACCTAGCATCTACAGCATGATAGCTCGCAGTACCTATCATCAACAGCATGATAGCTCGCAGTACCTAGCATCTACAGCATGATAGCTCGCAGTACCTAGCATCTACAGCATGATAGCTTACAGTACCTTGCATCTACAGCATGATAGCTTGCAGTACATTGCATCTACAGCATGATAGCTTTCATCTACAGCATGATAGCTTGCATCTACAGCATGATACCTTGCAGTACCTACCATCTACAGCATGATAGCTTGCATCTACAGCATGATAGCTTGTATCTACAGCATGATAGCTTGTATCTACAGCATGATAGCTTGCATCTACAGCATGATAGCTTGCATCTACAACATGATAGCTTACATCTACAGCATGATAGCTTGTAGTACCTACCATCTACAGCATGATAGCTTGCAGTACCTGGCATCTACAGCATGATAGCTTACAGTACCTTGCATCTACAGCATGGTAGCTCGCAGTACCTAGCATCTACAGCATGATAGCTTGCAGTACCTAGCAGCTACAGCATGATAGCTTACAGTGCCTTGCATCTACAGCATGATAGCTCACAGTACCTAGCATCTACAGCATGATAGCTTACAGTACCTATCATCTACAGCATGATAGCTTACAGTACCTAGCATCTACAGCATGATAGCTTACAGTACCTAGCATCTACAGCATGATAGCTCACAGTACCTAGCATCTACAGCATGATAGCTTACAGTACCTTGCATCTACAGCATGGTAGCTCGCAGTACCTAGCATCTACAGCATGATAGCTTGCAGTACCTAGCAGCAACAGCATGATAGCTTACAGTGCCTTGCATCTACAGCATGATAGCTCACAGTACCTAGCATCTACAGCATGATAGCTTACAGTATCTAGCATCCACAGCATGATAGCTTACAGTATCTAGCATCTACAGCATGATAGCTTACAGTACCTAGCATCTACAGCATGATAGCTTACAGTATCTAGCATCCACAGCATGATAGCTTACAGTATCTAGCATCTACAGCATGATAGCTTACAGTACCTAGCGTCTACTGCATGACAGCTCGCAGTACCTAGCATCTACAACATGATAGCATACAGTACCTAGCAACTACAGCATGATAGCTCGCAGTACCTAGCGTCTACAGCATGATAGCTGGCAGTACCTAGCATCTACAGCATGATAGCTTACAGTACCTAGCGTCTACAGCATGATAGCTTACAGTACCTAGCGTCTACAGCATGATAGCTTACAGTACCCAGCATCTACAGCATGATAGCTCGCAGTACCTAGCATCTACAGCATGATAGCTTACAGTACCTTGCATCTACAGCATGATAGCTTTCAGTACCTTGCATCTACAGCATGATAGCTTGCAGTACCTTGCATCTACAGCATGATAGCTTGCATCTACAGCATGATAGCTTGCATCTACAGCATGACAGCTTGCATCTACAGCAAGATAGCTTGCAGTACCTTGCATCTACAGCATGATAGCTTGCATCTACAGCATGATAGCTTGTAGTACCTACCATCTACAGCATGATAGCTTGCAGTACCTACCATCTACAGCATGATAGCTTGCAGTACCAACCATCTACAGCATGATAGCTTGTAGTACCTACCATCTACAGCATGATAGCTTGCAGTACCTACCATCTACAGCATGATAGCTTGCAGTACCTGGCATCTACAGCATGATAGCTTGCAGTATTTACCATCTACAGCATGATAGCTTGCAGTACCTTGCATCTACAGCATGATAGCTTGCAGTACCTACCATCTACAGCATGATAGCTTGCAGTACCTACCATCTACAGCATGATAGCTTGCAGTACCTACCATCTACAGCATGATAGCTTGCAGTACCTACCATCTACAGCATGATAGCTTGCAGTACCTACCATCTACAGCATGATAGCTTGCAGTACCTACCATCTACAGCATGATAGCTTGCAGTACCTAGCATCTACAGCATGATAGCGTGCAGTACCTACCATCTACAGCATGATAGCTTGCAGTACCTACCATCTACAGCGTGATAGCTTGCAGTACCTACCATCTACAGCATGATAGCTTGCAGTACCTACCATCTACAGCGTGATAGCTTGCAGTACCTACCATCTACAGCATGATAGCTTGCAGTACCTACCATCTACAGCATGATAGCTTGCAGTACCTACCATCTACAGCATGATAGCTTGCAGTACCTACCATCTACAGCATGATAGCTTGCAGTACCTACCATCTACAGCATGATAGCTTGCAGTACCTACCATCTACAGCATGATAGCTTGCAGTACCTACCATCTACAGCATGATAGCTTGCAGTACCTACCATCTACAGCATGATAGCTTGCAGTACCTACCATCTACAGCATGATAGCTTGCAGTACCTACCATCTACAGCGTGATAGCTTGCAGTACCTACCATCTACAGCATGATAGCTTGCAGTACCTACCATCTACAGCATGATAGCTTGCAGTACCTACCATCTACAGCATGATAGCTTGCAGTACCTACCATCTACAGCATGATAGCTTGCAGTACCTACCATCTACAGCATGATAGCTTGCAGTACCTACCATCTACAGCGTGATAGCTTGCAGTACCTACCATATACAGCATGATAGCTTGCAGTACCTACCATCTACAGCGTGATAGCTTGCAGTACCTACCATTTACAGCATGATAGCTTGCAGTACCTACCATCTACAGCATGATAGCTTGCAGTACCTACCATCTACAGCGTGATAGCTTGCAGTACCTACCATCTACAGCATGATAGCTTGCAGTACCTACCATCTACAGCATGATAGCTTGCAGTACCTACCATCTACAGCATGATAGCTTGCAGTACCTACCATCTACAGCATGATAGCTTGCAGTACCTACCATCTACAGCGTGATAGCTTGCAGTACCTACCATCTACAGCATGATAGCTTGCAGTACCTACCATCTACAGCATGATAGCTTGCAGTACCTACCATCTACAGCATGATAGCTTGCAGTACCTACCATCTACAGCATGATAGCTTGCAGTACCTACCATCTACAGCATGATAGCTTGCAGTACCTACCATCTACAGCGTGATAGCTTGCAGTACCTACCATATACAGCATGATAGCTTGCAGTACCTACCATCTACAGCGTGATAGCTTGCAGTACCTACCATCTACAGCATGATAGCTTGCAGTACCTACCATCTACAGCATGATAGCTTGCAGTACCTACCATCTACAGCGTGATAGCTTGCAGTACCTACCATCTACAGCATGATAGCTTGCAGTACCTACCATCTACAGCATGATAGCGTGCACTACTTTCCACCAACAGAATGACAGGAAAGTCCCTGCCATCGCCAGTACATTTGAGCGACACAACATTTGCAGAATGCAAAAGCTTGACAATGGATAAATATATTCAAGCAAATTGAACCATGGTTCAATTAAACTGTTGTTCAGAGTAATTGGCTGATTTAAAATTAATTGCGTCATAAACACCGCGCTAAAACAGCCATTTGTTCATAATTTGTGGATGGCGTTTGTGATGGAGCAGACTGACAGGCAGCTCGTGCCCGCGCCCACACACCGACACTCAGGGCAAGGTAAGGGCGAGAAGCAGACTGACAGGCAGCTCGTGCCCGCGCCCACACACCGACACTCAGGGCAAGGTAAGGGCGAGAGTGGGAGGAAGCGGCATATTAAAAATTAGAATAACAGAAGGATAGAGAATCTCTTAAGTGAATAGGCTGGAAAAGGAAATTCAGAGGAAAATCAGCAGCTTGACCAATCAGATAATTGGTCAAGCCTGGCCCCAGGCGGGGCTTGGGGAGTTGTAGAACTCCCAGAACCACGTTCAGGTACAGTCCAGGTACACGACATAATGAACGACAGAGCGAGCGAACTCAATGATGCCAAAGCACGAGTCATACTATTCGTAAGATATTAAAGAGGAACATTACCACAGGGTAGCGCAGATGGCCCCTGTGGTTAAACACACACAAGAGTTCACCAGAGAAATAATGAGAGCAGAGTACACGAGTGAACCGCAACTCGCCAGAAAGAATGATGAAATATTAGAGTGGAATTAAGTATACATAATATTTATAACAACTATTTTTTATTTCTAAACATCAACACGAATTTACTGAAGGAAACTCTTGCTTGACAATCTTATTTGAGTTTGACAACAAGATGACGGTTATTAAAAAAAAAAAAAGAGGGCTTGGTGGACTGCACATTCCTCGAATGTCAGAAAGCATTTTATATAGTCCCGTGCAAAAGCTTCCTGTTGAAGCTAGAGAAGCCATTGCTGACTAGGACAACACTGGACAACAACATTGTTAACGGTTATGTTGAAGACGTCATAAAATGAATGATGAAACGCCATGCAACCTCTGAAGAGTCAACTAACACAACACTTGTACCCCCTATTACACTATTTTACAGGAACTTCTTTTCGACGGCTCATAAAACGGAGGAAAGGGTCCTGAAAGATATTATTAATAGGAACGTTATCCCTACAGACAAAAATCAGAAGATACAATTGACAATTTACTACAAAAACAAGAAAACAGCCAACCTACTCATGGAAAACTCTCCAGACACCAAACAGAACAACTTGAAAGAAACCAACGTCATCTATGCCTTCACATTCCTACTTGGGGACTGTCATCTCCAAAGATCTCAGTATATAGACAAGACAACAACGTCTCTTTCTAGGCGATTAACAATGCACAAACAACAGGGCTCCATCAAGGAGCATATAATCTCCTCACACAACCAGACCATCACCAGGGAAATCTTAACAAGCAACACAGAAATTATCGATAGATACAGCGATAGCAGGAGGCTCGACATCAACGAGGCACTACACATCAAAAACTCAACACCAGCGATCAACAGCCAATTAACACATACTTACATTCTACCCACTTCAAGACTCCGAACCAACATAGAAACAAGAAGAGAAAATACCCAATAATTTGTGTTCTGACTATATAGAATTATCTTTACCTATTGATTACCCATTGGTTTGTGTTCTATCACCTCAGTCTCCGTGGTATAGTGGTAAGACACTCGCCTGGCGTTCCGCGAGCGCTTTGTCATGGGTTCGTATCCTGGCCGGGGAGGATTTACTGGGCGCAAATCCTTAACTGTAGCCTCTGTTTAACCCAACAGTAAAATGTGTACTTGGTTGTAACAACAATTCTTCGTGGTGGGGATCGTATTCCAGGGACCTGCTCGCAACGCTACGCGTACTAGTGGCTGTACAAGAATGTAACAACTCTTGTTTATATCTCAAAACAAAATATATATATATATATATATATATATATATATATATATATATATATATATATATATATATATATATATATATATATATATATATATATAAGCATGAAACGGAGTACATAAAAAATTTTCTTTGAAAAGGTGAGAAGTCTCTTGCAAAACGCTTCTAGGCGGCAGAACATAAATAAAAATGTGAAAATGAAATTTGGATAGTTACTTTTTCAATTACCCTCGACAGTGAAGAAAAACGTCAGAAATACTGAAAAGATTCGTGTTAGAATCATTAATCTTACCCTTTAGGTCATATTCAACAATACATGTTTACAAGAAAGACCGCTATCAAAATATACTAATATATATACCTCAGCCCAGGAGGGCGAAAGTTAGTCAGTATGGGACATTCTACAATATAATGTTTAAGAGAGTGCATGTTTTTACCTTCACAAAGTTGACACATTGTGTACTCGACACTTTCACAAAGTTCACACATTGTGTACTCGACACTTTCACAAAGTTGACACATTGTGTACTCGACATTTGGGTTTTGAGAAAGTTGCCAGATACGTCTATATCCCAGGTGTATTCTGGCCACTATAACATCACATTGCCGGGTTCTTGTTCTATTAGTCCCATATGTGAATGTCTCCTCACGATATCTATCATAATATTTAATGCTACAACTTTCAGATCTTTGTGAATTTGTTAGGTCGGTGAGATCTTCATTAGATATTTGTTTAAGTATTCTCTTTGTCACTGCTAATGAAACACCCATATCAATTTCTACCACTGGTTTTCTACAGGCTGTCTTAGCAAGCATATCAAGAGTGTCATGCCTTGAGATGCCAACATGTGAGGGTATCCATAGGAATTTAATTTCAAATCTGTTTTCTTTAGCAACCAAAACATTCATTCAAATATCACTGACTATTTTCTAGGTGTTACTACTCAACCCGTTCTCGCACTTTCGTATAGTCAATATTGACTTATTAAATACGTGCATATGTGACATACTAAACATACTAGTTTACCTTGAAAAACTTCATAGAAAACACTGACCTTACCTAACCTTCTTAGTATGTTAAGATACGCATCTTATTGCTTCGTAATTACAATTATTACTTAACCTATTATAGGTATAGGTTAAGTAATAATTGTAATTGTAATAATTGCTTAACCTATTATAGGTATAGGTTAAGTAATAATTGTAATTGTAATAATTACTTAACCTATTATAGGTATAGGTTAAGTAATAATTGTAATTGTAATAATTGCTAAACCTATTATAGGTATAGGTTAAGTAATAATTGTAATTGTAATAATTACTTAACCTATTATAGGTATAGGTTAAGTAATAATTGTAATTTCGAAGCAATAAGATGCTTATCTTAACATACTAAGAAGGTTAGGTAAGGTCGGTGTTTTCTATGAAGCTTTTCAAGGTAAACTAGTATGTCACATATGCACGTATTTAATAAGTCAATATTGACTGTAAGAAAGTGCGAGAACGGGTTGTACTACTATGTGCGTTCAATGCCAGGAGTGCACTCTGCAAGTAACAGTATATAAGTCCATTGCCTTTGTCTTTTAAAAATTCAGTGGTAAGGTATATGCCTGCAAGTTCGGTTTGAGTTGTACTTGCCCAGTCATTGACGCGCTTCATTACTGTATGTACAAGAGAAGATTGTTCAAATATATTACATGTACATCCGGTACATCGTCCACCTTCTTCTACAGAACCGTCGGTATAGCACTGATACACATCGTTATCCATACCCTGAGTACTTTCAGTGATGCTTTTCAGCGTTATCTGTTTTAATACTGTAAAGTGCACACTATCTTCCTTGGGTGCATTTACAAAATCAACTGATAGATCCCAGTTATCCCATGGAGTAATTGGTTGAACTCATAAATTGAGTTGTGTACATATTTAATATTTTGATGGAGTTGGCTACCTTGAAGAACCAAAATGCATAATCAGATTTTACTCTTCTTCTTTAGACCTCAGGTGAGTGCAGCATATTAGAAAGTTTAGCTTGAAACTTCATGTGTTGTCTAGACAAAGTTCTCTCATTTATGGTAGATAATTTTAACTCTGCTCCCCGGGATGACAAATGAGATGTCAGAAAGAAGTTCTTAAGAATCAGAGTTGTCAATAAGTGTAATGGGTCAGACTAAAATGTGATTGAAGCTTACTCAATACGCAGTTTTAACTGTAAAAATGCAAAATAACACATGGGCATTGAGTCATTGTACTAAATCTAATGTGAGCACGTGTATGTGAGCACACCAGGCCGGCGGACAGCCGGAACACGCACACGCACGCGTACACACACACACTCACACACACACACACACACACACACACACACACACACACACACACACACACACACACACACACACACACACACACACACACACACATCAACAGGATAACAGCAGCAGCATATGCCAGGTTGGCTAACATAAGAACGGCCTTTAGAAACTTGTGTAAGGAATCTTTCAGAACATTATATACCACATATGTCAGACCAATCCTGGAGTATGCGGCACCAGCATGGAGTCCATATCTAGTCAAGCATAAGACTAAAATAGAAAAGGTTCAAAGGTTTGCCACCAGACTAGTACCCGAGCTGAGAGGTATGAGCTACGAGGAGAGACTACGGGAATTAAACCTTACTTCGTTGGAAGACAGAAGAGTTAGGGGGGACATGATCACCATATTCAAGATCCTCAAGGGAATTGACAGGGTTGATAAAGACAGGCTGTTTAACACAAGGGGCACACGCACTAGGGGACACAGGTGGAAACTGAGTGCCCAAATGAGCCACAGAGATATTAGAAAGAACTTTTTTAGTGTCAGAGTGGTTGACAAATGGAATGCATTAGGAAGTGATGTGGTGGAGGCTGACTCCATACACAGTTTCAAGTGTAGATATGATAGACCCCAATAGGCTCAGGAACCTGTACACCTGTTGATTGACAGTTGAGAGGCGGGACCAAAGAGCCAGAGCTCAACCCCCGCAAGCACAACTAGGTGAGTACACACACACACACACACACACACACACACACACACACACACACACACACACACACACACACACACACACACACACACACACACACACAGCACCAACATGGATTCAGGGATGGCAGGTCCTGCCTCACAGGGTTACTTGAATTCTACGACCAGGCAACAAAAATAAGGCAAGAAAGAGAAGGGTGGGCAGACTGCATATTTTTGGATTGTCAGAAAGCCTTTGATACAGTGCCACACAAGAGGCTTGTGAAAAAGCTGGAGATGCAGGCTGGAGTGAAAGGGAAGGTACTCCGTTGGATAGAGGAGTACCTAAGCAACAGGAGACAACGAGTCAGTGTAATGGGTGAGGTCTCAGATTGGCGAGACGTTACGAGTGGAGTCCCGCAGGGGTCAGTCCTTGGACCTATACTGTTTCTGGTATATGTAAATGATCTCCCAGAGGGTATAGAATCGTTTCTCTCAATGTTTGCCGATGATGCAAAAATTATGAGGAGGATTGAAACTGAGGACGATAGTAGGAGGCTACAAGATGACCTAGATAGACTGAGTGAATGGTCCAACAAATGGCTGTTGAAGTTCAACCCGAGTAAATGCAAAGTAATGAAACTAGGCAGTGGAAAAAGGAGGCCAGACACAGGATACAGAATAGGAGATGAAGTACTTAATGAAACGGACAGAGAGAAAGATCTAGAAGTTGATATCACACCAAACTTGTCTCCTGAAGCCCACATAAAAAGAATAACGTCTGCGGCGTATACGAGGCTGGCTAACATCAGAACGGCGTTCAGGAACCTGTGTAAGGAATCATTCAGAATCATGTACACCACATATGTAAGACCAATCCTGGAGTATGCGGCCCCAGCATGGAGCCCGTATCTTGTCAAGCACAAGACGAAGCTGGAAAAAGACCAAAGGTATGCCACTAGACTAGTCCCAGAACTAAGAGGCATGAGTTACGAGGAAAGGCTGCGGGAAATGCACGTTACGACACTGGAAGACAGAAGAGTAAGGGGAGACATGATCACAACCTACAAAATCCTCAGAGGAATCGACCGGGTGAACAAGGATAAACTATTCAACACTGGTGGGACGCGAACAAGGGGACACAGGTGGAAACTGAGTACCCACATGAGCCACAGAGACGTTAGAAGGAACTTTTTCAGTGTCAGAGTAGTTAACGAATGGAATGCATTAGAACTTGATGTGGTGGAGGCTGACTCCATACACAGTTTCAAGTGTAGATATGATAGAGCCCAGTACGCTCAGGAATCTGTACACCAGTTGATTGATGGTTGAGAGGCGGGACCAAAGAGCCAAAGCTCAACCCCCGCAAGCACAAATAGGTGAGTACACACACACACACACACACACACACACACACACACACACACACACACACACACACACACCCCACGAGGTCGTGGGGCCTCGTAGCCTGGTGGATAGCGCGCAGGACTCGTAATTCTGTGGAGCGGGTTCGATTCCCGCACGAGGCAGAAACAAATGGGCAAAGTTTCTTTCACCCTAAGTGCCCCTGTTACCTAGCAGTAAATAGGTACCTGGGAGTTAGTCAGCTGTCACGGGCTGCTTCCTGGGGTGTGGTGTGTGTGTGGTGTGGAAAAAAAAAATAGTAGTTAGTAAACAGTTGATTGACAGTTGAGAGGCGGGCCGAAAGAGCAAAGCTCAACCCCCGCAAAAACACAACTAGTAAACACAACTAGTAAACACACACACACACACACACAGCCGGGAAAGTCACTCGGACAGAACCAAAACAAAGGGACAGGAGGCAGAATGTCTTCTTGAGGTTCACATTCGCGGCACTGCAGAGGTTAATTTAGGCCGCCCAATAGTGATCCAGCAACAGCGACCTCTGCGTCAACCATGAGAAGCATTGTAACCGTTATAAATTGTAAGTAGTGGCCATTATAAATTGTTAGTAGTGGCCATTATAAATTGTTAGTAGTGGCCATTATAAATTGTTAGTAGTGGCCATTATAAATTGTTAGTAGTGGCCATTATAAATTGTTAGTAGTGGCCATTATAAATTGTTAGTAGTGGCCATTATAAATTGTTAGTAGTGGCCATTATAAATTGTTAGTAGTGGCCATTATAAATTGTAAGTAGTGGCCATTATAAATTGTTAGTAGTGGCCATTATAAATTGTTAGTAGTGGCCATTATAAATTGTTAGTAGTGGCCATTATAAATTGTTAGTAGTGGCCATTATAAATTGTTAGTAGTGGCCATTATAAATTGTTAGTAGTGGCCATTATAAATTGTAAGTAGTGGCCATTATAAATTGTTAGTAGTGGCCATTATAAATTGTTAGTAGTGGCCATTATAAATTGTTAGTAGTGGACATTATAAATTGTTAGTAGTGGCCATTATAAATTGTTAGTAGTGGCCATTATAAATTGTTAGTAGTGGCCATTATAAATTGTAAGTAGTGGCCATTATAAATTGTTAGTAGTGGCCATTATAAATTGTTAGTAGTGGCCATTATAAATTGTAAGTAGTGGCCATTATAAATTGTTAGTAGTGGCCATTATAAATTGTAAGTAGTGGCCATTATAAATTGTAAGTAGTGGCCATTACAAATTGTTAGTAGTGGCCATTATAAATTGTTAGTAGTGGCCATTATAAATTGTTAGTAGTGGCCATTATAAATTGTAAGTAGTGGCCATTATAAATTGTTAGTAGTGGCCATTATAAATTGTTAGTAGTGGCCATTATAAATTGTTAGTAGTGGCCATTATACATTGTTAGTAGTGGCCATTATAAATTGTTAGTAGTGGCCATTATAAATTGTTAGTAGTGGCCATTATAAATTGTTAGTAGTGGCCATTATAAATTGTTAGTAGTGGCCATTATACATTGTTAGTAGTGGCCATTATAAATTGTTAGTAGTGGCCATTATACATTGTTAGTAGTGGCCATTATAAATTGTTAGTAGTGGCCATTATAAATTGTTAGTAGTGGCCATTATACATTGTTAGTAGTGGCCATTATAAATTGTTAGTAGTGGCCATTATAAATTGTTAGTAGTGGCCAATATACATTGTTAGTAGTGGCCATTATAAATTGTTAGTAGTGGCCATTATAAATTGTTAGTAGTGGCCATTATACATTGTTAGTAGTGGCCATTATACATTGTTAGTAGTGGCCATTATAAATTGTTAGTAGTGGCCATTATAAATTGTAAGTAGTGGCCATTATAAATTGTTAGTAGTGGCCATTATAAATTGTTAGTAGTGGCCATTATAAATTGTAAGTAGTGGCCATTATAAATTGTTAGTAGTGGCCATTATAAATTGTAAGTAGTGGCCATTATAAATTGTAAGTAGTGGCCATTACAAATTGTTAGTAGTGGCCATTATAAATTGTTAGTAGTGGCCATTATAAATTGTTAGTAGTGGCCATTATAAATTGTTAGTAGTGGCCATTATAAATTGTTAGTAGTGGCCATTATAAATTGTTAGTAGTGGCCATTATAAATTGTTAGTAGTGGCCATTATACATTGTTAGTAGTGGCCATTATAAATTGTTAGTAGTGGCCATTATAAATTGTTAGTAGTGGCCATTATAAATTGTTAGTAGTGGCCATTATAAATTGTTAGTAGTGGCCATTATACATTGTTAGTAGTGGCCATTATAAATTGTTAGTAGTGGCCATTATAAATTGTTAGTAGTGGCCAATATACATTGTTAGTAGTGGCCATTATAAATTGTTAGTAGTGGCCATTATAAATTGTTAGTAGTGGCCATTATACATTGTGTGGAGGGTTGGTGGGTTACGACACACCAGCAGCCCAACACCAGGGTGAGTCTGGGTGCTACTATTACCATTGTTTCCTTGTTATAGAACACAGTTGTGAATGCAGTTTAGTTGTCGGTAATTTATTCAGAGGTGTGGATGACGGGAGGAAGTTACAGAGAAGCTGAGCACCAGCATAACCTGTGAGACTGTCATACACTGGCTGCTCCACAGACGCCACTTGAGTGCCACCCGCCACTGTCATACACTGGCTGCTCCACAGACGCCACTTGAGTGCCACCCGCCACTGTCATACACTGGCTGCTCCACAGACGCCACTTGAGTGCCACCCGCCACTGTCATACACTGGCTGCTCCACAGACGCCACATGAGAGCCACCCGCCACTGTCATACACTGGCTGCTCCACAGACGCCACTTGAGTGCCACCCGCCATTACACGGCACCTGAACTACATGTGACGCACAATAATTTAATGTTGGAACTGCCTGATCAGGCCATTGCAACTATCACAGCTAAGGCCTCACATTTCCCTTATATTGACACAGTAGATAACGTCGACCAGACTGTGCGACACAGTGGTTGCCAGGATCAGCTTCGTCGTATAATTTATTGCATATAAGAGGAACGTTATATGACTGGTGTGTCATAGTTCGTAACGGTGAGGAGAGTACCGGTGACAAGTGAGGAGAGTACTGGTGACAGGTGAGGAGAGTACTGGTGACAGGTGTGGAGAGTACTGGTGACAGGTGAGGAGAGTACTGGTGACAGGTGTGGAGAGTACTGGTGACAGGTGAGGAGAGTACTGGTGACAGGTGTGGAGAGTACTGGTGACAGGTGAGGAGAGTACTGGTGACAGGTGTGGAGAGTACTGGTGACAGGTGAGGAGAGTACTGGTGACAGGTGTGGAGAGTACTGGTGACAGGTGAGGAGAGTACTGGTGACAGGTGTGGAGAGTACTGGTGACAGGTGAGGAGAGTACTGGTGACAGGTGTGGAGAGTACTGGTGACAGGTGAGGAGAGTACTGGTGACAGGTGAGAAGAGTACTGGTGACAGGTGTGGAGAGTACTGGTGACAGGTGAGGAGAGTACTGGTGACAGGTGTGGAGAGTACTGGTGACAGGTGAGGAGAGTACTGGTGACAGGTGTGGAGAGTACTGGTGACAGGTGAGGAGAGTACTGGTGACAGGTGTGGAGAGTACCGGTGACAGGTGAGGAGAGTACTGGTGACAGGTGAGAAGAGTACTGGTGACAGGTGAGGAGAGTACTGGTGACAGGTGAGAAGAGTACTGGTGACAGGTGTGGAGAGTACTGGTGACAGGTGAGGAGAGTACTGGTGACAGGTGTGGAGAGTACTGGTGACAGGTGAGGAGAGTACTAGTAAGTGACAGGTGAGGAGAGTAACTTAAGTGACAGGTGAGGAGAGTAACTTAAGTGACAGGTGTGGAGAGTACCGGTAAGTGACAGGTGAGGAGAGTACTGGTAAGTGACAGGTGTGAAGAGTACCGGTAAGTGACAGGTGAGGAGAGTAACTTAAGTGACAGGTGTCGAGAGTAACTTAGGTGACAGGTGAGGAGAGTACTGGTAAGTGACAGGTGTGGAGAGTACCGGTAAGTGACAGGTGAGGACAACGACCCACCAGTGACAGGTGAGGACAACGACCCACCAGTGACAGGTGAGGACAACGACCCACCAGTGACAGGTGAGGACAACGACCCACCAGTGACAGGTGAGGACAACGACCCACCAGTGACAGGTGAGGACAACGACCCACCAGTGACAGATGAGGACAACGACCCACCAGTGACAGGTGAGGACAACGACCCACCAGTGACAGGTGAGGACAACGACCCACCAGTGACAGGTGAGGACAACGACCCCAGTGACAGGTGAGGACAACGACCCCAAGTGACAGATGAGGACAACGACCCACCAGTGACAGGTGAGGACAACGACCCACCAGTGACAGTTGAGGACAACGACCCACCAGTGATAGGTGAGGACAACGACCCACCAGTGACAGGTGAGGACAACGACCCACCAGTGACAGGTGAGGACAACGACCCCAGTGAGAGGTGAGGACAACGACCCACCAGTGACAGGTGAGGACAACGACCCCAGTGACAGGTGAGGACAACGACCCACCAGTGACAGGTGAGGACAACGACCCCCAGTGACAGGTGAGGACAACGACCCACCAGTGACAGATGAGGACAACGACCCACCAGTGACAGGTGAGGACAACGACCCACCAGTGACAGGTGAGGACAACGACCCCAGTGACAGGTGAGGACAACGACCCCAGTGACAGATGAGGACAACGACCCACCAGTGACAGGTGAGGACAACGACCCCAGTGACAGATGAGGACAACGACCCACCAGTGACAGGTGAGGACAACGACCCACCAGTGACAGGTGAGGACAACGACCCACCAGTGACAGGTGAGGACAACGACCCACCAGTGACAGGTGAGGACAACGACCCACCAGTGACAGGTGAGGACAACGACCCCCAGTGACAGGTGAGGACAACGACCCACCAATGACAGATGAGGACAACGACCCACCAGTGACAGGTGAGGACAACGACCCATTAGTGACAGGTGAGGACAACGACCCACCAGTGACAGGTGAGGACAACGACCCCAGTGACAGGTGAGGACAACGACCCCAAGTGACAGATGAGGACAACGACCCACCAGTGACAGGTGAGGACAACGACCCACCAGTGACAGTTGAGGACAACGACCCACCAGTGAGAGGTGAGGACAACGACCCACCAGTGACAGGTGAGGACAACGACCCACCAGTGACAGGTGAGGACAACGACCCCAGTGACAGGTGAGGACAACGACCCACCAGTGACAGGTGAGGACAACGACCCCAGTGACAGGTGAGGACAACGACCCACCAGTGACAGGTGAGGACAACGACCCCCAGTGACAGGTGAGGACAACGACCCACCAGTGACAGATGAGGACAACGACCCACCAGTGACAGGTGAGGACAACGACCCACCAGTGACAGGTGAGGACAACGACCCCAGTGACAGGTGAGGACAACGACCCCAGTGACAGGTGAGGACAACGACCCCAAGTGACAGATGAGGACAACGACCCACCAGTGACAGGTGAGGAAAACGACCCCAGTGACAGGTGAGGACAACGACCCCAAGTGACAGATGAGGACAACGACCCACCAGTGACAGTTGAGGACAACGACCCACCAGTGACAGGTGAGGACAACGACCCCCAGTGACAGGTGAGGACAACAACCCACCAGTGACAGGTGAGGACAACGACCCACCAGTGACAGGTGAGGACAACGACCCACCAGTGACAGGTGAGGACAACGACCACCAGTGACAGGTGAGGACAACGACCCACCAGTGACAGGTGAGGACAACGACCACCAGTGACAGGTGAGGACAACGACCCACCAATGACAGGTGAGGACAACGACCCACCAGTGACAGGTGAGGACAACGACCCACCAGTGACAGGTGAGGACAACGACCCACCAGTGACAGGTGAGGACAACGACCCCAGTGACAGGTGAGGACAACGACCCCAAGTGACAGGTGACATGTTGACGAGCCTCACCTGTCACTGACACACCTCGCACACTCAGCCAACACATTACGTATCTGCACCAATAATATTTTTTTTCTTCTGGCAAACTTTTATTTTAAAATATAAATTTCTAATTTGTGACTTGACGAGTGGAAGGTATTTGGCAACCATTGTTGTGAAGACCACAGTGCTTCCTCTACCCCTGAGTGTCATTTGTGTCACCTGACACACACACAGCATGTGCCACCTGACACACACACAGCATGTGCCACCTGACACACACACACAGCATGTGCCACCTGACACACACACAGATCATGCGCCACCTGACACACACACACAGCATGTGTCACCTGACACACACAACATGTGCCACCTGACACACACACACAGCATGTGCCACCTGACACACACACAGATCATGCGCCACCTGACAC
This sequence comes from Procambarus clarkii, assembly GCF_040958095.1. NCBI lineage: Eukaryota > Metazoa > Arthropoda > Malacostraca > Decapoda > Cambaridae > Procambarus > Procambarus clarkii. Next base: position 22,996,242 of record NC_091191.1, on the reverse strand, counting down.
ACACACACAGCATGTGTCACCTGACACACACAACATGTGCCACCTGACACACACACACAGCATGTGCCACCTGACACACACACACAGATCATGCGCCACCTGACACACACACACAGCATGTGCCACCTGACACACACACAATATGTGCCACCTGACACACACACAACATGTGCCACCTGACACACACACAGAGCATGTGCCACCTGACACACACAGCATGTGCCACCTGACACACACACACAGCATGTGCCACCTGACACACACACAACATGTGCCACCTGACACACACACAGCATGTGTCACCTGACACACACAACATGTGCCACCTGACACACACACACAGCATGTGCCACCTGACACACACACAACATGTGCCACCTGACACACACACAGATCATGCGCCACCTGACACACACACACAGCATGTGTCACCTGACACACACAACATGTGCCACCTGACACACACAGCATGTGCCACCTGACACACACAACATGTGCAACCTGACACACACACACAGCATGTGCCACCTGACACACACAGCATGTGCCACCTGACACACACACACAGCATGCGCCACCTGACACACACACACAGCATGTGTCACCTGACACACACAACATGTGCCACCTGACACGCACACACAGCATGTGCCACCTGACACACACACACAGCATGTGCCACCTGACACACACACAGCATGCGCCACCTGACACACACAACATGTGCCACCTGACACACACAGCATGTGCCACCTGACACACACACACAGCATATGCCACCTGACACACACACAACATGTGCCACCTAACACACACACAGCATGTGCCACCTGACACACACACAACATGTGCCACCTGACACACACACAACATGTGCCACCTGACACACAGAGCATGTGCCACCTGACACACACACACAGCATGTGCCACCTGACACACACACAACATGTGCCACCTGACACACACACAACATGTGCCACCTGACACACACACACAGCATGTGCCACCTGACACACACACAACATGTGCTACCTGACACACACACAACATGTGCCACCTGACACACACACAACATGTGCCACCTGACACACACACAACATGTGCCACCTGACACACACACAGCATGCGCCACCTGACACACACAACATGTGCCACCTGACACACACACAGCATGTGCCACCTGACACACACACAACATGTGCCACCTGACACACACACAACATGTGCCACCTGACACACACACAACATGTGCCACCTGACACACACACAACATGTGCCGCCTGACACACACACAACATGTGCCACCTGACACACACACAGAGCATGTGTCACCTGACACACACACACAGAGCATGTGCCACCTGACACACACACAGCATGTGCCACCTGACACACACACAATATGTGCCACCTGACACACACAGCATGTGCCACCTGACACACACACACAGCATATGCCACCTGACACACACACAATATGTGCCACCTGACACACACACACAGCATGCGCCACCTGACACACACACAATATGTGCCACCTGACACACACACAGTATGTGCCACCTGACACACACACAGAGCATGTGTCACCTGACACACACACACAGAGCATGTGCCACCTGACACACACACAATATGTGCCACCTGACACACACACACAATATGTGCCACCTGACACACACAGCATGTGCCACCTGACACACACACACAGCATGTGCCACCTGACACACACACAATATGTGCCACCTGACACACACACAGTATGTGCCACCTGACACACACACAGCATGTGCCACCTGACACACACACAATATGTGACACCTGACACACACACACAATATGTGCCACCTGACACACACACAATATGTGCCACCTGACACACACACAGCATGTGCCACCTGACACACACACAATATGTGACACCTGACACACACACACAATATGTGCCACCTGACACACACACAATATGTGCCACCTGACACACACACACAATATGTGCCACCTGACACACACACAATATGTGCCACCTGACACACACACAGCATGTGCCACCTGACACACACACACACAGCATGTGCCACCTGACACACACACACAGCATGTGCCACCTGACACACACACAATATGTGCCACCTGACACACACACACAGCATATGCCACCTGACACACACACAATATGTGCCACCTGACACACACACACACACAATATGTGCCACCTGACACACACACAATATGTGCCACCTGACACACACACAGCATGTGCCACCTGACACACACACACACAACATGTGCCACCTGACACACACACAATATGTGCCACCTGACACACACAGCATGTGCCACCTGACACACAGAGATCATGTGTCACCTGACACACACACAGCATGTGCCACCTGACACACACACACAACATGTGCCACCTGACACACACACAATATGTGCCACCTGACACACACACAACATGTGCCACCTGACACACACACAACATGTGGCACCTGACACACACACAACATGTGCTGCCTGACACACAGAGATCATGTGCCACCTGACACACACACAGTGCATGTGCCACCTGACACACACACACAGCATGTGCCACCTGACACAGAGAGAGCATGTGACACCTGGCACAGAGAACCTCTACCTCCACCAGCGTAATATATTTCCGGCCCACGACGGTGGTATATGATTGTCATTTGCATATATATTTGTGTTTGAATCTTGCAGAGATTTTTTGTGCCTCTCCTGAGTTGCTTATGACACTGTGGCAGGGCAGCTGAAGGTGTTCCTTCATCAGCACCTGACACTGTGGCAGGGCAGCTGAAGGTGTTCTTTCATCAGCACCTGACACTGTGGCAGGGCAGCTGAAGGTGTTCCTTCATCAGCACCTGACACTGTGGCAGGGCAGCTGAAGGTGTTCCTTCATCAGCACCTGACACTGTGGCAGGGCAGCTGAAGGTGTTCTTTCATCAGCACCTGACACTGTGGCAGGGCAACTGAAGGTGTTCCTTCATCAGCACCTGACACTGTGGCAGGGCAGCTGAAGGTGTTCCTTCATCAGCACCAGACACTGTGGCAGGGCAGCTGAAGGTGTTCTTTCATCAGCACCTGACACTGTGGCAGGGCAGCTGAAGGTGTTCCTTCATCAGCACCTGACACTGTGGCAGGGCAGCTGAAGGTGTTCCTTCATCAGCACCTGACACTGTGGCAGGGCAGCTGAAGGTGTTCCTTCATCAGCACCTGACACTGTGGCAGGGCAGCTGAAGGTGTTCCTTCATCAGCACCTGACACTGTGGCAGGGCAGCTGAAGGTGTTCCTTCATCAGCACCTGACACTGTGGCAGGGCAGCTGAAGGTGTTCCTTCATCAGCACCTGACACTGTGGCAGGGCAGCTGAAGGTGTTCCTTCATCAGCACCTGACACTGTGGCAGGGCAGCTGAAGGTGTTCCTTCATCAGCACCTGACACTGTGGCAGGGCAGCTGAAGGTGTTCCTTCATCAGCACCTGACACTGTGGCAGGGCAGCTGAAGGTGTTCCTTCATCAGCACCTGACACTGTGGCAGGGCAGCTGAAGGTGTTCCTTCATCAGCACCTGACACTGGCCGGTGTCAAGTCTGGGTTGACGAACAAGTTTGGTCAGCTGAGGAAACTAGGAACATTGCAGTTGTCAATATTGAATTCAATTTTAATATTTTTGTATTTTTTAGCCTTGTGTTGCATAGTGATGATGTGCAGGCGAGGAGTCACACTAACGTGGCTGGAGTATGTTGACCAGACCACACACTAGTAGGCGAAGGGACGACCACGTTTCGGTCCGTCCTGGACCATTCTTAAGTCGATTGTGCCTTCAAGTTTCCCTACCTTCTCTACCCTTCCTCCCTACCTTCTCTACCTTCCCTCCCTACCCTCTCTACCTTCTCTACCTTCCCTCCCTTCCCTCTCTACCCTCCCTCCCTACCTTCTCTACCCTCCCTCCCTACCATCTCTACCTTCCCTCCCTACCTTCTCTACCTTCCCTCCCTACCCTCTCTACCTTCTCTACCTTCCCTCCCTTCCCTCTCTACCCTCCCTCCCTACCTTCTCTACCCTCCCTCCCTACCTTCTCTACCTTCCCTCCCTACCTTCTCTACCTTCCCTCCCTACCCTCTCTACCTTCTCTACCTTCCCTCCCTTCCCTCTCTACCCTCCCTCCCTACCTTCTCTACCCTCCCTCCCTACCATCTCTACCTTCCCTCCCTACCCTCTCTACCTTCTCTACCTTCCCTCCCTTCCCTCTCTACCTTCCCTCCCTACCGTCTCTACCCTCCCTCCCTACCTTCTCTACCTTCCCTCCCTACCCTCTCTACCTTCCCTCTCTACCATCTCTTCCTTCCCTCCCTACCCTCTCTACCTTCTCTACCTTCCCTCCCTTCCCTCTCTACCTTCCCTCCCTACCGTCTCTACCCTCCCTCCCTACCTTCTCTACCTTCCCTCCCTACCCTCTCTACCTTCCCTCCCTTCCCTCTCTACCTTCCCTCCCTACCCTCTCAACCTTCCCTCCCTACCCTCTCTACCTTCCCTCTCTACCTTCACTACCTTCCCTCCCTACCCTCTCTACCTTCTCTACCTTCCCTCCCTTCCCTCTCTACCTTCCCTCCCTACCCTCTCTACCTTCTCTACCTTCCCTCCCTACCCTCTCAACCTTCCCTCTCTACCTTCACTACCTTCCCTCCCTACCCTCTCTACCTTCTCTACCTTCCCTCCCTTCCCTCTCTACCTTCCCTCCCTACCCTCTCTACCTTCTCTACCTTCCCTCCCTACCCTCTCTACCTTCCCTCCCTTCCCTCTCTACCTTCCCTCCCTACCCTCTCTACCTTCTCTACCTTCCCTCCCTACCCTCTCTACCTTCCCTCCCTACCCTCTCTACCTTCTCTACCTTCCCTCCCTACCCTCTCTACCTTCCCTCCCTTCCCTCTCTACCTTCCCTCTCTACCTTCTCTACCTTCCCTCCCTTCCCTCTCTACCTTCCCTCCCTACCCTCTCTACCTTCTCTGCCTTCCCTCCCTACCCTCTCTACCTTCTCTGCCTTCCCTCCCTACCCTCTTTACCTTCTCTATCTTCCATCCCTTCCCTCTCTACCTTCCCTCTCTACCCTCTCTACCTTCTCTTCTCTACCTTCCCTCCCTACCCTCTCTACCTTCTCTACCTTCTCTACCTTCCCTCCCTACCCTCTCTACCTTCCCTCCCTACCCTCTCTACCTTCCCTCCCTACCCTCTCTACCTTCCCTCCCTACCCTCTCTACCTTCCCTCCCTACCCTCTCTACCTTCCCTCCCTACCCTCTCTACCTACCTTCTCTACCTTCCCCCCCTACCCTCTCTACCTTCTCTACCTTCCCTCCCTTCCCTCCCTACCTTCCCCCCCTACCCTCTCTACCTTCTCTACCTTCCCTCCCTACCCTCTCTACCTTCCCTCTCTACCTTCTCTACCTTCCCTCCCTACCCTCTCTACCTTCCCTCTCTACCTTCTCTACCTTCCCTCCCTACCCTCTCTACCTTCCCCCCCTACCCTCTCTACCTTCTCTACCTTCCCTCCCTTCCCTCCCTACCTTCCCCCCCTACCCTCTCTACCTTCTCTACCTTCCCTCCCTACCCTCTCTACCTACCCTCTCTACCTTCTCTACCTTCCCTCCCTACCCTCTCTACCTTCCCTCCCTACCCTCTCTACCTTCCCCCCCTACCCTCTCTACCTACCCTCCCTACCCTCCCTACCTTCCCCCCCTACCCTCTCTACCTACCCTCCCTACCCTCCCTACCTTCCCCCCCTACCCTCTCTACCTTCCCTCCCTACCCTCTCTACCTTCCCTCTCTACCTTCTCTACCTTCCCTCTCTACCTTCTCTACCTTCCCTCCCTACCCTCTCTACCTTCCCTCCCTACCCTCTCTACCTACCCTCCCTACCCTCTCTACCTTCCCCCCCTACCCTCTCTACCTTCCCTCTCTACCCTCTCTACCGACCCTCCCTACCCTCCCTACCTTCCCCCCCTACCCTTTCTACCTTCCCTCCCTCCCCTCTCTACCTTCTCTACCTTCCCTCCCTACCCTCTCTACCTTCCCTCTCTACCCTCTCTACCTTCCCTCCCTACCCTCTCTACCTACCCTCCCTACCCTCCCTACCTTCCCCCCCTACCCTCTCTACATTCCCTCTCTACCCTCTCTACCGACCCTCCCTACCCTCCCTACCTTCCCCCCCTACCCTTTCTACCTTCCCTCCCTCCCCTCTCTACCTTCTCTACCTTCCCTCCCTACCCTCTCTACCTTCCCTCCCTACCCTCTCTACCTTCCCCCCCTACCCTCTCTACCTACCCTCCCTACCCTCCCTACCTTCCCCCCCTACCCTCTCTACCTACCCTCCCTACCCTCCCTACCTTCCCCCCCTACCCTCTCTACCTACCCTCCCTACCCTCCCTACCTTCCCCCCCTACCCTCTCTACCTTCCCTCCCTACCCTCTCTACCTACCCTCCCTACCCTCCCTACCTTCCCCCCCTACCCTCTCTACCTTCCCTCCCTACCCTCTCTACCTTCCCTCTCTACCTTCTCTACCTTCCCTCCCTACCCTCTCTACCTACCCTCCCTACCCTCCCTACCTTCCCCCCCTACCCTTTCTACCTTCCCCCCCTACCCTCTCTACCTACTCTCCCTACCCTCTCTACCTTCCCCCCCTACCCTCCCTACCCTCTCTACCTTCCCCCCCTACCCTCTCTACCGACCCTCCCTACCCTCCCTACCTTCCCCCCCTACCCTTTCTACCTTCCCTCCCTCCCCTCTCTACCTTCTCTACCTTCCCTCCCTACCCTCTCTACCTTCCCTCTCTACCTTCTCTACCTTCCCTCCCTACCCTTTCTACCTTCCCTCCCTCCCCTCTCTACCTTCTCTACCTTCCCTCTCTACCTTCTCTACCTTCCCTCCCTACCCTCTCTACCTTCCCTCCCTACCCTCTCTACCTTCCCTCCCTACCCTTTCTACCTTCCCCCCCTACCCTCTCTACCTTCTCTACCTTCCCTCCCTACCCTCTCTACCTTCCCTCTCTACCTTCTCTACCTTCCCTCCCTACCCTCTCTACCTTCCCTCCCTACCCTCTCTACCTTCCCTCCCTACCCTTTCTACCTTCCCCCCCTACCCTCTCTACCTTCTCTACCTTCCCTCCCTACCCTCTCTACCTTCCCTCTCTACCTTCTCTACCTTCCCTCCCTACCCTCTCTACCTTCCCTCCCTACCCTCTCTACCTTCCCCCCCTACCCTCCCTACCCTCTCTACCTTCCTTCCCTACCCTCCCTACCTTCCCTCCCTACCCTCTCTACCTTCCCTCCCTACCCTCTCTACCTTCTCTACCTTCCCTCCCTACCCTCTCTACCTTCCCTCTCTACCTTCTCTACCTTCCCTCCCTACCCTTTCTACCTTCCCCCCCTACCCTCTCTACCTTCTCTACCTTCCCTCCCTACCCTCTCTACCGACCCTCCCTACCCTCCCTACCTTCCCCCCCTACCCTTTCTACCTTCCCTCCCTCCCCTCTCTACCTTCTCTACCTTCCCCCCCTACCCTCTCTACCGACCCTCCCTACCCTCCCTACCTTCCCCCCCTACCCTTTCTACCTTCCCTCCCTCCCCTCTCTACCTTCTCTACCTTCCCTCCCTACCCTCTCTACCTTCCCTCTCTACCTTCTCTACCTTCCCTCCCTACCCTTTCTACCTTCCCCCCCTACCCTCTCTACCTTCTCTACCTTCCCTCCCTACCCTTTCTACCTTCCCTCCCTACCCTCTCTACCTTCCCTCCCTACCCTCTCTACCTACCCTCCCTACCCTCTCTACCTTCCCTCCCTACCCTCTCTACCTACCCTCCCTACCCTCTCTACCTTCCCCCCCTCCCCTCTCTACCTACCCTCCCTACCCTCCCTACCTTCCCCCCCTACCCTCCCTACCCTCCCTACCTTCCCCCCTACCCTCTCTACCTTCCCTCTCTACCTTCTCTACCTTCCCTCCCTACCCTCTCTACCTACCCTCCCTACCCTCTCTACCTTCCCTCCCTACCCTCTCTACCTACCCTCCCTACCCTCTCTACCTTCCCTCCCTACCCTCTCTACCTTCTCTACCTTCCCTCCCTACCCTCTCTACCTTCCCTCTCTACCTTCTCTACCTTCCCCCCCTACCCTCTCTACCTTCTCTACCTTCCCTCCCTACCCTCTCTACCTTCCCTCTCTACCTTCTCTACCTTCCCTCCCTACCCTCTCTACCTACCCTCCCTACCCTCTCTACCTACCCTCCCTACCCTCCCTACCTTCCCCCCTACCCTCTCTACCGACCCTCCCTACCCTCCCTACCTTCCCCCCCTCCCCTCTCTACCTACCCTCCCTACCCTCCCTACCTTCCCCCCCTACCCTCCCTACCCTCCCTACCTTCCCCCCCTACCCTCTCTACCTACCCTCCCTACCCTCCCTACCTTCCCCCCCTACCCTCCCTACCCTCTCTACCTTCTCTACCTTCCCTCCCTACCCTCTCTACCTTCCCTCTCTACCTTCTCTACCTTCCCCCCCTACCCTCTCTACCTTCTCTACCTTCCCTCCCTACCCTCTCTACCTTCCCTCCCTACCCTCTCTACCTTCCCCCCCTCCCCTCTCTACCTACCCTCCCTACCCTCCCTACCTTCCCCCCCTACCCTCCCTACCCTCCCTACCTTCCCCCCCTACCCTCTCTACCTACCCTCCCTACCCTCCCTACCTTCCCCCCCTACCCTCCCTACCCTCCCTACCTTCCCCCCCTACCCTCTCTACCGACCCTCCCTACCCTCCCTACCTTCCCTCCCTACCCTCTCTACCTACCCTCCCTACCCTCCCTACCTTCCCCCCCTACCCTCTCTACCGACCCTCCCTACCCTCCCTACCTTCCCCCCCTCCCCTCTCTACCTACCCTCCCTACCCTCCCTACCTTCCCCCCCCTCCCCTCTCTACCTACCCTCCCTACCCTCCCTACCTTCCCCCCCTACCCTCCCTACCCTCCCTACCTTCCCCCCCTACCCTCTCTACCGACCCTCCCTACCCTCCCTACCTTCCCTCCCTACCCTCTCTACCTACCCTCCCTACCCTCCCTACCTTCCCCCCCTACCCTCTCTACCGACCCTCCCTACCCTCCCTACCTTCCCTCCCTACCCTCTCTACCTACCCTCCCTACCCTCCCTACCTTCCCTCCCTACCCTCTCTACCTACCCTCCCTACCCTCCCTACCTTCCCTCCCTACCCTCTCTACCTACCCTCCCTACCCTCCCTACCTTCCCCCCCTACCCTCTCTACCGACCCTCCCTACCCTCCCTACCTTCCCTCCCTACCCTCTCTACCTACCCTCCCTACCCTCCCTACCTTCCCTCCCTACCCTCTCTACCTACCCTCCCTACCTTCCCTCCCTACCCTCTCTACCTACCCTCCCTACCCTCCCTACCTTCCCCCCCTACCCTCTCTACCGACCCTCCCTACCCTCCCTACCTTCCCTCCCTACCCTCTCTACCTACCCTCCCTACCCTCCCTACCTTCCCCCCCTACCCTCTCTACCGACCCTCCCTACCCTCCCTACCTTCCCTCCCTACCCTCTCTACCTACCCTCCCTACCCTCCCTACCTTCCCCCCCTACCCTCTCTACCGACCCTCCCTACCCTCCCTACCTTCCCTCCCTACCCTCTCTACCGACCCTCCCTACCCTCCCTACCTTCCCTCCCTACCCTCTCTACCTACCCTCCCTACCCTCCCTACCTTCCCTCCCTACCCTCTCTACCGACCCTCCCTACCCTCCCTACCTTCCCCCCCTACCCTCTCTACCGACCCTCCCTACCCTCCCTACCTTCCCTCCCTACCCTCTCTACCTACCCTCCCTACCCTCTCTACCTTCCCTCCCTACCCTCTCTACCTACCCTCCCTACCCTCCCTACCTTCCCTCCCTACCCTCTCTACCTACCCTCCCTACCCTCTCTACCTTCCCTCCCTACCCTCTCTACCTTCCCTCCCTACCCTCTCTACCTTCCCTCCCTACCCTCTCTACCTTCCCCCCCTCCCCTCTCTACCTACCCTCCCTACCCTCCCTACCTTCCCCCCCTACCCTCCCTACCCTCTCTACCTTCCCTCCCTCCCTTCTCTACCTTCCATTACCACATTGTGTTGAGGTGGAAGAACTTAGCTTCATGAAAGCTTAATGGTTCAAGTTCATCTCTACAGTGATCCAGCCGCGAGCCCTGTTACCTAGGGCCTAAAGCAGTGGTGTTACCTAGGGCCTAAAGCAGTGGTGTTACCTAGGGCCTAAACCAGTGGTGTTACCTAGGGCCTAAACCAGTGGTGTTACCTAGGGCCTAAACCAGTGGTGTTACCTAGGGCCTAAAGCAGTGGTGTTACCTAGGGCCTAAACCAGTGGTGTTACCTAGGGCCTAAACCAGTGGTGTTACCTAGGGCCTAAAGCAGTGGTGTTACCTAGGGCCTAAACCAGTGGTGTTACCTAGGGCCTAAAGCAGTGGTGTTACCTAGGGCCTAAACCAGTGGTGTTACCTAGGGCCTAAACCAGTGGTGTTACCTAGGGCCTAAACCAGTGGTGTTACCTAGGGCCTAAAGCAGTGGTGTTACCTAGGGCCTAAACCAGTGGTGTTACCTAGGGCCTAAAGCAGTGGTGTTACCTAGGGCCTAAACCAGTGGTGTTACCTAGGGCCTAAACCAGTGGTGTTACCTAGGGCCTAAACCAGTGGTGTTACCTAGGGCCTAAAGCAGTGGTGTTACCTAGGGCCTAAAGCAGTGGTGTTACCTAGGGCCTAATCCAGTGGTGTTACCTAGGGCCTAAAGCAGTGGTGTTACCTAGGGCCTAAAGCAGTGGTGTTACCTAGGGCCTAAACCAGTGGTGTTACCTAGGGCCTAAACCAGTGGTGTTACCTAGGGCCTAAACCAGTGGTGTTACCTAGGGCCTAAACCAGTGGTGTTACCTAGGGCCTAAACCAGTGGTGTTACCTAGGGCCTAAAGCAGTGGTGTTACCTAGGGCCTAAAGCAGTGGTGTTACCTAGGGCCTAAAGCAGTGGTGTTACCTAGGTCCTAAAGCAGTGGTGTTACCTAGGGCCTAAAGCAGTGGTGTTACCAGGGCCTAAAGCAAGGGTGTTACCAGGGCCTAAACCAGTGGTGTTACCTAGGGCCTAAAGCAGTGGTGTTACCAGGGCCTAAACCAGTGGTGTTACCTAGGGCCTAAACCAGTGGTGTTACCAGGGCCTAAACCAGTGGTGTTACCTAGGGCCTAAAGCAGTGGTGTTACCAGGGCCTAAACCAGTGGTGTTACCTAGGGCCTAAAGCAGTGGTGTTACCTAGGGCCTAAAGCAGTGGTGTTACCTAGGGCCTAAACCAGTGGTGTTACCAGGGCCTAAACCAGTGGTGTTACCTAGGGCCTAAAGCAGTGGTGTTACCAGGGCCTAAACCAGTGGTGTTACCTAGGGCCTAAACCAGTGGTGTTACCTAGGGCCTAAAGCAGTGGTGTTACCAGGGCCTAAAGCAGTGGTGTTACCTAGGGCCTAAACCAGTGGTGTTACCTAGGGCCTAAACCAGTGGTGTTACCTAGGGCCTAAAGCAGTGGTGTTACCAGGGCCTAAACCAGTGGTGTTATCTAGGGCCTAAAGCAGTGGTGTTACCAGGGCCTAAATCAGTGGTGTTACCTAGGGCCTAAAGCAGTGGTGTTACCTAGGGCCTAAAGCAGTGGTGTTACCTAGGGCCTAAACCAGTGGTGTTACCTAGGGCGTAAACCAGTGGTGTTACCTAGGGCCTAAAGCAGTGGTGTTACCTAGGGCCTAAAGCAGTGGTGTTACCTAGGGCCTAAAGCAGTGGTGTTACCTAGGGCCTAAAGCAGTGGTGTTACCTAGGGCCTAAAGCAGTGGTGTTACCTAGGGCCTAAACCAGTGGTGTTACCAGGGCCTAAAGCAGTGGTGTTACCTAGGGCCTAAAGCAAGGGTGTTACCTAGGGCCTAAAGCAGTGGTGTTACCTAGGGCCTAAAGCAAGGGTGTTACCTAGGGCCTAAAGCAGTGGTGTTACCTAGGGCCTAAAGCAGTGGTGTTACCTAGGGCCTAAAGCAAGGGTGTTACCTAGGGCCTAAAGCAGTGGTGTTACCTAGGGCCTAAAGCAGTGGTGTTACCTAGGGCCTAAAGCAGTGGTGTTACCAGGGCCTAAACCAGTGGTGTTACCTAGGGCCTAAAGCAAGGGTGTTACCTAGGGCCTAAAGCAGTGGTGTTACCTAGGGCCTAAACCAGTGGTGTTACCTAGGGCCTAAACCAGTGGTGTTACCTAGGGCCTAAAGCAAGGGTGTTACCTAGGGCCTAAACCAGTGGTGTTACCTAGGGCCTAAAGCAAGGGTGTTACCAGGGCCTAAACCAGTGGTGTTACCTAGGGCCTAAAGCAGTGGTGTTACCAGGGCCTAAACCAGTGGTGTTACCTAGGGCCTAAAGCAAGGGTGTTACCAGGGCCTAAACCAGTGGTGTTACCTAGGGCCTAAAGCAAGGGTGTTACCAGGGCTGACAGACTGACAGAACCCAATGTGTAATAGTCAACAAAATAAAATCCAGCCCATCAACCGTGAAGAGCTCAGTCCCCCAGGGTACTGTGCTTGCTCCAGTACTTTTTCTCATCCTCATATCGGACATAGACCAGAACACAACCTATAGCACTGTATCATCCTTTGCAGATGACACTAAGATTTTCATGAGAGTTGGCAACATAGAGGACACGGCAAACCTCCAATCAGATGTAGATCAGGTCTTTCTATGGGCTACAGAAAATAATATGGTATTCAACGAGGATAAGTTTCAGCTCATGCGCTACGGAAAAATTGAAAATATAAAAACAGAAACCACGTACAAAACGCAGGCAAATCATAACATAGAACGAAAAGGCAATGTAAAGGACCTGGGTGTACTCATGTCGGAAGACCTTACCTTTAAAGAACACAATAAAGTAGCCGTCACAACTGCAAGAAAAATGACAGGTTGGATAACAAGAACTTTTCACACTAGAGATGCTATACCGATGATGATACTTTTCAAAACGCTTGTGCTATCTAGAGTGGAGTACTGCTGCACAATGACAGCCCCTTTCAAAGCTGGAGAAATTGCTGACCTAGAGAGCGTGCAGAGATCCTTTACTGCTAGAATCCACTCAGTAAAACATCTAAATTACTGGGACCGACTAAAGAGCCTAAATCTGTACTCCCTTGAGCGCAGGCGGGAGAGATACATAATAATTTACACGTGGAAAATAATTGAGGGGCTGGTCCCAAACCTGCACACAGAAATAACACCACATGAGACCAGAAGACATGGCAGGATGTGCAGAATACCCCCGTTGAAAAGCAGAGGTGCAACAGGTACTCTGAGAGAGAACTCTATCAACATCAGAGGCCCGAGACTGTTCAACACGCTTCCACTACACATAAGGGGCATAACTGGCAAACCCCTCACAGTGTTCAAGAGAGAACTGGATAAGCACCTCCAAAGGATACCTGATCAACCAGGCTGTGACTCATACGTCAGGCTGCGAGCAGCCGCGTCTAACAGCCTGGTTGATCAGTCCAGCAACCAGGAGGCCTGGTCGACGACCGGGCCGCGGGGACACTAAGCCCCGGAAGCACCTCAAGGTAGCCTCAAGGTAGGGCCTAAACCAGTGGTGTTACCTAGGGCCTAAAGCAGTGGTGTTACCAGGGCCTAAACCAGTGGTGTTACCTAGGGCCTAAAGCAAGGGTGTTACCAGGGCCTAAACCAGTGGTGTTACCTAGGGCCTAAACCAGTGGTGTTACCTAGGGCCTAAAGCAAGGGTGTTACCTAGGGCCTAAACCAGTGGTGTTACCTAGGGCCTAAAGCAGTGGTGTTACCTAGGGCCTAAAGCAGTGGTGTTACCTAGGGCCTAAACCAGTGGTGTTACCAGGGCCTAAAGCAAGGGTGTTACCAGGGCCTAAACCAGTGGTGTTACCTAGGGCCTAAAGCAAGGGTGTTACCTAGGGCCTAAAGCAGTGGTGTTACCTAGGGCCTAAAGCAGTGGTGTTACCTAGGGCCTAAACCAGTGGTGTTACCTAGGGCCTAAAGCAAGGGTGTTACCTAGGGCCTAAACCAGTGGTGTTACCTAGGGCCTAAACCAGTGGTGTTACCTAGGGCCTAAAGCAAGGGTGTTACCAGGGCCTAAACCAGTGGTGTTACCTAGGGCCTAAAGCAAGGGTGTTACCTAGGGCCTAAAGCAGTGGTGTTACCTAGGGCCTAAAGCAGTGGTGTTACCTAGGGCCTAAACCAGTGGTGTTACCTAGGGCCTAAAGCAAGGGTGTTACCTAGGGCCTAAACCAGTGGTGTTACCTAGGGCCTAAAGCAAGGGTGTTACCAGGGCCTAAAGCAAGGGTGTTACCTAGGGCCTAAAGCAGTGGTGTTACCTAGGGCCTAAAGCAGTGGTGTTACCAGGGCCTAAAGCAGTGGTGTTACCTAGGGCCTAAAGCAGTGGTGTTACCTAGGGCCTAAAGCAAGGGTGTTACCTAGGGCCTAAAGCAAGGGTGTTACCTAGGGCCTAAACCAGTGGTGTTACCTAGGGCCTAAACCAGTGGTGTTACCTAGGGCCTAAAGCAAGGGTGTTACCAGGGCCTAAACCAGTGGTGTTACCTAGGGCCTAAAGCAAGGGTGTTACCTAGGGCCTAAAGCAGTGGTGTTACCTAGGGCCTAAAGCAGTGGTGTTACCTAGGGCCTAAACCAGTGGTGTTACCTAGGGCCTAAAGCAAGGGTGTTACCTAGGGCCTAAACCAGTGGTGTTACCTAGGGCCTAAAGCAAGGGTGTTACCAGGGCCTAAAGCAAGGGTGTTACCTAGGGCCTAAAGCAGTGGTGTTACCTAGGGCCTAAAGCAGTGGTGTTACCAGGGCCTAAAGCAGTGGTGTTACCTAGGGCCTAAAGCAGTGGTGTTACCTAGGGCCTAAAGCAGTGGTGTTACCTAGGGCCTAAAGCAGTGGTGTTACCAGGGCCTAAACCAGTGGTGTTACCTAGGGCCTAAAGCAAGGGTGTTACCAGGGCCTAAACCAGTGGTGTTACCTAGGGCCTAAAGCAAGGGTGTTACCTAGGGCCTAAAGCAGTGGTGTTACCTAGGGCCTAAAGCAGTGGTGTTACCTAGGGCCTAAACCAGTGGTGTTACCTAGGGCCTAAAGCAAGGGTGTTACCTAGGGCCTAAACCAGTGGTGTTACCAGGGCCTAAAGCAGTGGTGTTACCAGGGCCTAAACCAGTGGTGTTACCTAGGGCGTAAACCAGTGGTGTTACCTAGGGCGTAAACCAGTGGTGTTACCTAGGGCCTAAAGCAAGGGTGTTACCAGGGCCTAAAGCAAGGGTGTTACCTAGGGCCTAAAGCAAGGGTGTTACCTAGGGCCTAAAGCAAGGGTGTTACCTAGGGCCTAAAGCAGTGGTGTTACCAGGGCCTAAACCAGTGGTGTTACCAGGGCCTAAAGCAAGGGTGTTACCAGGGCCTAAAGCAGTGGTGTTACCTAGGGCCTAAAGCAAGGGTGTTACCTAGGGCCTAAACCAGTGGTGTTACCTAGGGCGTAAAGCAAGGGTGTTACCTAGGGCCTAAAGCAAGGGTGTTACCTAGGGCCTAAAGCAGTGGTGTTACCTAGGGCCTAAAGCAAGGGTGTTACCTAGGGCCTAAACCAGTGGTGTTACCTAGGGCCTCACACGTCTCTGGAGATCTATATACTTCGTGAGGGCCCTGCGCCTCGCTGAGCCCAAACAGTAACGAGGCTTTGTGGGTAAAGAAACATTATTGCTTCTCGTGGTGGAAAGGTTCAGTCTTCCAGGTGTGGAGGACGTGTCGAGGACCAGGTGTATAGGAGGCAGGTGTGTGGAGGGTGGAGTGACAACCAGGTGTTTTTGAGTGACAGTTGAAGAACGCGTGGTGACTGACAGGTGTGAATGGCAGTGTGGGAAGTGTGTGTTCAGGAGACAGATGTTGAAGGCGTGGTGAGGGCCAGGTCTATGGGAGACAGGTGTGTATGGCAGGATGATAGCCAGGTGTGTGGGAGACAGGTGTATACGGCGGGTTGGAGGCCAGGTGTGTGGGAGACAGGTGTATACGGCGGGTTGGAGGCCAGGTGTGTGGGAGACAGGTGTATACGGTGGGTTGGAGGCCAGGTGTGTGGGAGACAGGTGTGTATGGCGGGGTTATGGCCAGGTGTGTATGCCGGGGGTGATGGCCAGGTGTGTGGCAGACAGGTGTGTTCGGCGGGGTGGAGGCCGGGTGTATGGGAGACAGGTGTGTACGACGGGGTGCAGGACAGGTGTGTGGGAGACAGGTGTGAACGGCGGGGTGGAGGCCGGGTGTATGGGAGACAGGTGTGTACGACGGGGTGCAGGACAGGTGTGTGGGAGACAGGTTAACATGGGATGAAAACAAAGTGAAATAAAAGAGTGAAAAAGACAGGTGTGGAGCGATGGATGAGTGACAGGTGTAGGCCAAGAGTAACGGGTCATGCTTGAAGGAGACAGGTGTATGCGTGAGTGAGGAACAGGTGTAGAGGATGTGGTCAGATATGATACTGTAGACAGGTGTATGGTACTGTAGGACAGGTGTATGGTACAGTAGGACAGGTGTATGGTACTGTAGATAGGTGTATGGTACTGTAGACAGGTGTATGGTACTGTAGGACAGGTGTATGGTACTTTAGGACAGGTGTATGGTACTGTAGACAGGTGTATGGTACTATAGACAGGTGTATGGTACTGTAGAACAGGTGTATGGTACTGTAGAACAGGTGTATGGTACTGTAGGACAGGTGTATGATTCTGTAGACTGGTGTATGGTACTGTAGGACAGGTGTGTGGTACTGCAAGTAGGTGTATGATACTGTAGACAGGTGTATGGTACTGTAGACAGGTGCATGATACTGTAGAACAGGTGTATGGTACTGTAGGACAGGTGTATGGTACTGTAGGACAGGTGTGTGGTACTGCAAATAGGTGTATGATACTGTAGACAGGTGTATGGTACTGTAGACAGGTGCATGATACTGTAGAACAGGTGTATGGTACTGTAGAGAGGTGTATGGTACTGTAGGACAGGTGTATGGTACTGAAGGACAGGTGTATGATACTGTAGAACAGGTGTATGGTAATGTATGACAGGTGTACGATACTGTAGGACAGGTGTATGGTACTGTAGGACAGGTGTATGGTACTGTAGGACAGGTGTATGATTCTGTAGACAGGTGTATGGTACTGTAGGACAGGTGTGTGGTACTGCAAATAGGTGTATGATACTGTAGACAGGTGTATGGTACTGTAGACAGGTGCATGATACTGTAGAACAGGTGTATGGTACTGTAGGACAGGTGTATGGTACTGTAGAACAGGTGTATGATACTGTAGGACAGGTGTATGGTACTGTAGGACAGGTGTATGATACCTGTAGGACACGTGTATGGTACTGTAGACAGGTATGTGTTACTGTAGACAGGTGTATGATACTGTAGAACAGGTGTATGGTACTGTAGACAGGTGTATGGTACTGTAGAACAGGTGTAGGGTACTGTAGACAGGTGTATGGTACTGAAGGACAGGTGTATGGTACTGAAGGACAGGTGTATGGTATTGTAGGACAGGTGTATGGTACTTTAGGACATGTGTATGGTACTGAAGGACAGGTGTATGGTACAGTAGGACAGGTGTATGGTACTGAAGGACAGGTGTATGGTACTGAAGGACAGGTGTATGGTACAGTAGGACAGGTGTATGGTACTGAAGGACAGGTGTATGGTACTGAAGGACAGGTGTATGGTACAGTAGGACAGGTGTATGGTACTGAAGGACAGGTGTATGGTACTGAAGGACATGTGTATGGTACTGAAGGACAGGTGTATGGTACTGTAGAACAGGTGTAGGGTACTGTAGACAGGTGTATGGTACTGAAGGACAGGTGTATGGTACAGTAGGACAGGTGTATGGTACTGAAGGACAGGTGTATGGTACTCACCTCTGCGGCTTCAGCATCCGGCTGCACACCTGTGGTCGCTGTGGCCTGCCTTCTCTCCCCTCTCAGTGTCTCTCCCCTCAGTGTCTCTCACTCTCCCTCGCTAAGCAAGAACTAAACATTCCACCACTTAAACATTTCCTTGTATAAGACGGCTAATCACTCAAGAATTATCACGCGCGAAGTATCTGTATGTGGAGTAATTTGGCGGGGTATTGTTCGCTCTTGTGGGATCAGGTCCAAACTGGAACAAAGTGGAGGCGAGATGCGGAGCGCGGGTGATGGACGCGCCCCACGGCGGCACGGAGGTGAGTGAGGCGGCAGGTGGAGCCCAGTGTGGCGGCGGTTGTGGCGGGGGGGCGGGCCCCCTGGCGGTGGTTGTCGCGGGGGGGGCGGGCCCCCTGGCGGCGGTTGTGGCGGGGCGCGGGCCCCCTGGCGGCGTCGACGGCCTGGGGCTGGCGGGGCTGGAAAACCATCACCACTGTGGGAAGGGCAGCAGTACCACCCTCCTACTCCCCCGCCCCGCCTACACACAACACTCCCGCCAACTGCCCCACCACTGACAATCATTGCTTTAATCTTTGGCCAACATTCTTGTTGTGGGTAGTAACCTGCACCAGCCGATGGTGATTACCACTATACTTCCCCATCACAGTCATACAGGCGTACATAACATTCTCTCCGGCGTATTTTGGTACAACAAGTTGTTCACTTGAGACAGTTAAGCAAGTCCCAGCTGTGTCTGGGTACAAGTGACAGGATGAACAACCCAGCGGGTTTTCTTCCTATTGGGGAGTGTTGTACATGCTGCTATGGTGGTGTGTCCACTCACAAGATGAGTGGCGCTGCCCAATACTGTCACTATGGCGGTGTCCACTCACAGGATGAGTGGCGCTGCCCAATACTGTCACTATGGCGGTGTGTCCACTCACAGGATGAGTGGCGCTGCCCAATACTGTCACTATGGCGGTGTGTCCACTCACAAGATGAGTGGCGCTGCCCAATACTGTCACTATGGCGGTGTGTCCACTCACAGGATGAGTGGCGCTGCCCAATACTGTCACTATGGTGGTGTGTCCACTCACAGGATGAGTGGCGCTGCCCAATACTGTCACTATGGTGGTGTGTCCACTCACAGGATGAGTGGCGCTGCCCAATACTGTCACTATAGTGGTGTGTCCACTCACAGGATGAGTGACGCTGCCCAGTACTGTCACTATGGCGGTGTGTCCACTCACAGGATGAGTGGCGCTGCCCAATACTGCCACTATGGCGGTGTGTCCACTCACAGGATGAGTGGCGCTGCCCAATACTGTCACTATAGTGGTGTGTCCACTCACAGGATGAGTGACGCTGCCCAATACTGTCACTATGGCGGTGTGTCCACTCACAGGATGAGTGGCGCTGCCCAATATTGTCACTATGGCGGTGTGTCCACTCACAGGATGAGTGGCGCTGCCCAATACTCTCACTATGGCGGTGTGTCCACTCACAAGATGAGTGGCGCTGCCCAGTACTGTCACTACGGTGGTGTGTCCACTCACAGGATGAGTGGCGCTGCCCAATACTGTCACTATGGTGGTGTGTCCACTCACAGAATGAGTGGCGCTGCCCAATACTGTCACTATGGTGGTGTGTCCACTCACAAGATGAGTGGCGCTGCCCAATACTGTCACTATGGCGGTGTGTCCACTCACAGGATGAGTGGCGCTGCCCAGTACTGTCACTATGGCGGTGTGTCCACTCACAGGATGAGTGACGCTGCCCAATACTGTCACTATGGGGGTGTGACCACTCACAGGATGAGTGACGCTGCCCAATACTGTCACTATGGCGGTGTGTCCACTCACAGGATGAGGGGCGCTGCCCAATACTGTCACTATGGCGGTGTGTCCACTCACAGGATGAGTGACGCTGCCCAATACTGTCACAATGGTGGTGTGTCCACTCACAAGATGAGCGCCGGTGTGTCCACTCACAGGATGAGTGGCGCTGCCCAATACTGTCACTATGGCGGTGTGTCCACTCACAGGATGAGTGGCGCTGCCCAATACTGTCACTATGGTGGTGTGTCCACTCACAGGATGAGTGACGCTGCCCAATACTGTCACTATGGTGGTGTGTCCACTCACAGAATGAGTGGCGCTGCCCAATACTGTCACTATGGTGGTGTGTCCACTCACAGGATGAGTGACGCTGCCCAATACTGTCACAATGGTGGTGTGTCCACTCACAAGATGAGCGCCGGTGTGCCCACTCACAAGATGAGTGGCGCTGCCCAATACTGTCACTATGGCGGTGTGTACACTCACAGGATGAGTGGCGCTGCCCAGTACTGTCACTATTGCGGTGTGTCCACTCACAGGATGAGTGGCGCTGCCCAATACTGTCACTATGGTGGTGTGTCCACTCACAGAATGAGTGGCGCTGCCCAATACTGTCACTATGGTGGTGTGTCCACTCACAGGATGAGTGACGCTGCCCAATACTGTCACTATGGTGGTGTGTCCACTCACAGGATGAGTGGCGCTGCCCAATACTGTCACTATGGTGGTGTGTCCACTCACAGGATGAGAGGCGCTGCCCAATATTGTCACTATAGTGGTGTGTCCACTCACAGGATGAGTGGCGGTGCCCAGTACTGTCACTATGGCGGTGTGTCCACTCACAGGATGAGTGGCGCTGCCCAATACTGTCACTATGGCGGTGTGTCCACTCACAGGATGAGTGGCGCTGCCCAATACTGTCACTATAGTGGTGTGTCCACTCGCAGGATGAGTGACGCTGCCCAATACTGTCACTATGGCGGTGTGTCCACTCACAGGATGAGTGGCGCTGCCCAATATTGTCACTATGGCGGTGTGTCCACTCACAGGATGAGTGGCGCTGCCCAATACTCTCACTATGGCGGTGTGTCCACTCACAAGATGAGTGGCGCTGCCCAGTACTGTCACTACGGTGGTGTGTCCACTCACAGGATGAGTGGCGCTGCCCAATACTGTCACTACGGTGGTGTGTCCACTCACAGAATGAGTGGCGCTGCCCAATACTGTCACTATGGTGGTGTGTCCACTCACAAGATGAGTGGCGCTGCCCAATACTGTCACTATGGCGGTGTGTCCACTCACAGGATGAGTGGCGCTGCCCAGTACTGTCACTATGGCGGTGTGTCCACTCACAGGATGAGTGACGCTGCCCAATACTGTCACTATGGCGGTGTGTCCACTCACAGGATGAGTGACGCTGCCCAATACTGTCACTATGGGGGTGTGTCCACTCACAGGATGAGTGACGCTGCCCAATACTGTCACTATGGCGGTGTGTCCACTCACAGGATGAGTGACGCTGCCCAATACTGTCACTATGGGGGTGTGACCACTCACAGGATGAGTGACGCTGCCCAATACTGTCACTATGGCGGTGTGTCCACTCACAGGATGAGGGGCGCTGCCCAATACTGTCACTATGGCGGTGTGTCCACTCACAGGATGAGTGACGCTGCCCAATACTGTCACAATGGTGGTGTGTCCACTCACAAGATGAGCGCCGGTATGTCCACTCACAGGATGAGTGGCGCTGCCCAATACTGTCACTATGGCGGTGTGTCCACTCACAGGATGAGTGGCGCTGCCCAATACTGTCACTATGGCGGTGTGTCCACTCACAGGATGAGTGGTGCTGCCCAATACTGTCACTTTGGCGGTGTGTCCACTCACAGGATGAGTGGCGCTGGCCAATACTGTCACTATGGCGGTGTGTCCACTCACAGGATGAGTGGCGCTGGCCAATGCTGTCACTATGGCGGTGTGTCCACTCACAGGATGAGTGGCGCTGCCCAATACTGTCACTATGGCGGTGTGTCCACTCACAAGATGAGTGGCGCTGCCCAGTACTGTCACTATGGCGGTGTGTCCACTCACAGGATGGGTGGCGCTGCCCAATACTGTCACTATGGCGGTGTGTCCACTCACAGGATGAGTGGCGCTGCCCAATACTGTCACTATGGCGGTGTGTCCACTCACAGGATGAGTGGCGCTGCCCAATACTGTCACTATGGCGGTGTGTCCACTCACAGGATGTGTGGCGCTGCCCAATACTGTCATTATGGCGGTGTGTCCACTCACAAGGTGAGTGGCGCTCGCCAATACTGTCACTATGGCGGTGTGTCCACTCACAGGATGAGTGGCGCTGCCCAATACTGTCACTATGGCGGTGTGTCCACTCACAGGATGAGTGGCGCTGCCCAATACTGTCACTATGGCGGTGTGTCCACTCACAGGATGAGTGGCGCTGCCCAATACTGTCACTATGGTGGTGTGTCCACTCACAGGATGAGTGGCGCTGCCCAATACTGTCATTATGGCGGTGTGTCCACTCACAAGGTGAGTGGCGCTCGCCAATACTGTCACTATGGCGGTGTGTCCACTCACAGGATGAGTGGCGCTGCCCAATACTGTCACTATGGCGGTGTGTCCACTCACAGGATGAGTGGCGCTGGCCAATACTGTCACTATGGCGGTGTGTCCACTCACAGGATGAGTGGCGC
This sequence comes from Procambarus clarkii, assembly GCF_040958095.1. Lineage (NCBI taxonomy): Eukaryota > Metazoa > Arthropoda > Malacostraca > Decapoda > Cambaridae > Procambarus > Procambarus clarkii. The sequence goes on along the minus strand of NC_091191.1, from coordinate 22,973,686 downwards.
TGGCCAATACTGTCACTATGGTGGTGTCCACTCACAGGATGAGTGACGCTGCCCAATACTGTCACTATGGCGGTGTGTCCACTCACAGGATGAGTGGCGCTGGCCAATACTGTCACTATGGCGGTGTGTCCACTCACAGGATGAGTGGCGGTGCCCAATACTGTCACTATGGCGGTGTGTCCACTCACAGGATGAGTGGCGCTGCCCAATACTGTCACTATGGCGGTGTGTCCACTCACAGGATGAGTGGCGCTGCCCAATACTGTTACTATGGTGGTGTGTCCACTCACAAGGTGAGTGGCGCTCGCCAATACTGTCACTATGGCGGTGTGTCCACTCACAGGATGAGTGGCGCTGCCCAATACTGTCACTATGGGGGTGTGTCCACTCACAGGATGAGTGGCGCTGCCCAATACTGTCACTATGGCGGTGTGTCCACTCATAGGATGAGTGGCGCTGCCCAATACTGTCACTATGGCGGTGTGTCCACTCACAGGATGAGTGGCGCTGGCCAATACTGTCACTATGGTGGTGTGTCCACTCACAGGATGAGTGACGCTGCCCAATACTGTCACTATGGCGGTGTGTCCACTCACAGGATGAGTGGCGCTGCCCAATACTGTCACTATGGCGGTGTGTCCACTCACAGGATGAGTGGCGCTGCCCAATACTGTCACTATGGTGGTGTGTCCACTCACAGGATGAGTGGCGGTGCCCAGTACTGTCACTATGGCGGTGTGTCCACTCACAGGATAAGTGACGCTGCCCAATACTGTCACTATGGCGGTGTGTCCACTCACAGGATGAGTGGCGCTGCCCAATACTGTCACTATGGCGGTGTGTCCACTCACAGGATGAGTGGCGCTGCCCAATACTGTCACTATGGTGGTGTGTCCACTCACAGGATGAGTGACGCTGCCCAATACTGTCACTATGGCGGTGTGTCCACTCACAGGATGAGTGACGCTGCCCAATACTGTCACAATGGCAGTGTGTCCACTCACAGGATGAGTGACGCTGCCCAATAAACTCGTCCCTCGGGGCAAAATTTAATACAAAAAATCAGAACCCGTGTCACCTTCGCCGTCCTCTGAGACTGCGGCCTCATACCACATCCTCCACCATTAAAGACAGACTCAACAACCAACCACAAATAAGGAATGACCATCAAGGAGGAGGTCATTCCTTGTGACCTCATCATCCTCCATATGACCCTGTTCCTACCCCGCCATCATGCTCCTGTCCCCCCTCCACCATGCTTCTTCCCCTGGAGAAGACTGGCTAAAGAGAAAGAAGCGAAGACTTCCCATACTGGGTGAGACACAGGGATAAGCAGGAAATAGATCAAGGTCCCGTGTGTCCGTGGTAGTGTTGGCCCCGTTAAGGTCCCGTGTGTCCGTGGTAGTGTTGGCCCCGTTAAGGTCCCGTGTGTCCGTGGTAGTGTTGGCCCCGTTAAGGTCCCGTGTGTCCGTGGTAGTGTTGGCCCCGTTAAGGTCCCGTGTGTCCGTGGTAGTGTTGGCCCCGTTAAGGTCCCGTGTGTCCGTGGTAGTGTTGGCCCCGTTAAGGTCCCGTGTGTCCGTGGTAGTGTTGGCCCCGTTAAGGTCCCGTGTGTCCGTGGTAGTGTTGGCCCCGTTAAGGTCCCGTGTGTCCGTGGTAGTGTTAGCCCCGTTATGGTCCCGTGTGTCCGTGGTAGTGTTAGCCCCGTTAAGGTCCCGTGTGTCCGTGGTAGTGTTGGCCCCGTTAAGGTCCCGTGTGTCCGTGGTAGTGTTGGCCCCGTTAAGGACCCGTGTGTCCGTGGTAGTGTTGGCCCCGTTAAGGTCCCGTGTGTCCGTGGTAGTGTTAGCCCCGTTAAGGTCCCGTGTGTCCGTGGTAGTGTTAGCCCCGTTAAGGTCCCGTGTGTCCGTGGTAGTGTTGGCCCCGTTAAGGTCCCGTGTGTCCGTGGTAGTGTTAGCCCCGTTAAGGTCCCGTGTGTCCGTGGTAGTGATGGCCCCGTTAAGGTCCCGTGTGTCCGTGGTAGTGTTAGCCCCGTTAAGGTCCCGTGTGTCCGTGGTAGTGATGGCCCCGTTAAGGTCCCGTGTGTCCGTGGTAGTGATGGCCCCGTTAAGGTCCCGTGTGTCCGTGGTAGTGTTAGCCCCGTTAAGGTCCCGTGTGTCCGTGGTAGTGTTAGCCCCGTTAAGGTCCCGTGTGTCCGTGGTAGTGATGGCCCCGTTAAGGTCCCGTGTGTCCGTGGTAGTGATGGCCCCGTTAAGGTCCCGTGTGTCCGTGGTAGTGTTAGCCCCGTTAAGGTCCCGTGTGTCCGTGGTAGTGATGGCCCCGTTAAGGTCCCGTGTGTCCGTGGTAGTGTTAGCCCCGTTAAGGTCCTGTGTGTCCGTGGTAGTGTTGGCCCCGTTAAGGTCCCGTGTGTCCGTGGTAGTGTTAGCCCCGTTAAGGTCCCGTGTGTCCGTGGTAGTGTTAGCCCCGTTAAGGTCCCGTGTGTCCGTGGTAGTGTTAGCCCCGTTAAGGTCCCGTGTGTCCGTGGTAGTGTTGGCCCCGTTAAGGTCCCGTGTGTCCGTGGTAGTGTTAGCCCCGTTAAGGTCCCGTGTGTCCGTGGTAGTGTTGGCCCCGTTAAGGTCCCGTGTGTCCGTGGTAGTGTTGGCCCCGTTAAGGTCCCGTGTGTCCGTGGTAGTGTTGGCCCCGTTAAGGTCCCGTGTGTCCGTGGTAGTGTTGGCCCCGTTAAGGACCCGTGTGTCCGTGGTAGTGTGAGCCCCGTTAAGGTCCCGTGTGTCCGTGGTAGTGTTGGCCCCGTTAAGGTCCCGTGTGTCCGTGGTAGTGTGAGCCCCGTTAAGGTCCCGTGTGTCCGTGGTAGTGATGGCCCCGTTAAGGTCCCGTGTGTCCGTGGTAGTGTTGGCCCCGTTATGGTCCCGTGTGTCCGTGGTACTGTGAGCCCCGTTAAGGTCCCGTGTGTCCGTGGTAGTGTTAGCCCCGTTAAGGTCCCGTGTGTCCGTGGTAGTGTTAGCCCCGTTAAGGTCCCGTGTGTCCGTGGTAGTGTTAGCCCCGTTAAGGTCCCGGGTGTCCGTGGTAGTGTTAGCCCCGTTAAGGTCCCGGGTGTCCGTGGTAGTGTTAGCCCCGTTAAGGTCCCGTGTGTCCGTGGTAGTGTTAGCCCCGTTAAGTTCCCGTGTGTCCGTGGTAGTGTTAGCCCCGTTAAGGTCCCGTGTGTCCGTGGTAGTGTTAGCCCCGTTAAGGTCCCGTGTGTCCTTGGTAGTGTTAGCCCCGTTAAGGTCCCGGGTGTCCGTGGTAGTGTGAGCCCCGTTAAGGTCCCGGGTGTCCGTGGTAGTGTTGGGTCTACTTTAGGGCTGATGATCAGTACCTCGAGGGAAGCAGCAGTAGTCACGCACCCCGGTAATGATAGTACTTCTACCACCTATTTGGTCTAACGTTCAAGAGTGGACTGTTGTTACCAATAAAGTGATCCCAACCACTTGGGCTGGACGGTAGAGCGATGGTCTCGCTTCATGCAGGTCGGCGTTCAATCCCCGACCGTCCAAGTGTTTGGGCGTCATTATCTCCCCCCGTCCCATCCCAAATCTTTATCCTGACTCCTTCCAAGTGCTATATGATCTAATGGCTTGGCGCTTTCTCCTGATAGTTTCCTTCCCTTCCTAATATAGATCAAGTTCGAACTAAGGAATTACCTCAAAGTTCATACTGGAACAATTTAAAAGTAACTGAAGAACCTTGTAATATAACCAAGCCTTGTCTACCTTGTGCACGCAAGCCTGGGCGGAGTATACTCCATGTTAGGCCTGTGTCGTGCACGAGTGTGTGCTCTACTAGGCCCAGGGATGTTCATGTTTGACTTGGACTTTTCTTGGACGCTCTCTACAAATTTAATAGTGCAAAATGTGAATGTTGTTGGCTTCAACAGTCCATTTTTCGACGGTGTGACCAAATAGTGTTTATAAGTACTATCATTTAAGGAGGATGGGTTCCGCCTGTGGGTGGGGAGTGTGGGAGTGGGCTGCGTCCGTGTCACACACCTACACTTCTCTATCCCAGTAACTTCATCCGGACCGCTCGCCAAATCCCCTTCACTTCCACCACCCCCACCACCCATCCCTCCACCCCCCCTCAACCCCCACCACCCCTCCCTCCACCCCCCCCATACCCCCAACCGTTCCCATACATAGAACATACATAGGAGATGTTTTCCGCATACAGAATCAATGCTCTTAACACTAATTGTCAAACTGGTATAGCTTTTCCCTTATTCATATGTTCAGGTTGTGCGTGTTGGTATACATGCGTGTACTCACCTAGTTGTACTCACCTAGTTGTGTTTGCGGGGGTTGAGCTCTGGCTCTTTGGTCCCGCCTCTCAACCGTCAATCAACAGGTGTACAGATTCCTGAGCCTATCGGGCTCTGTCATATCTACACTTGAAACTGTGTATGGAGTGAGCCTCCACCACCTTTGGAAATGTGGTGGAGGCAACACGCACACGCGTGTGTGCGTGTTGGTATACATGCGTGTGTGCGTGTTGGTATACATGCTTGTGTGCGTGTTGGTATACATGCGTGTGTGCGTGTTGGTATACATGCGTGTGTGCGTGTTGGTATACATGCGTGTGTGCGTGTTGGTATACATGCGTGTGTGCGTGTTGGTATACATGCTTGTGTGCGTGTTGGTATACATGCGTGTGTGCGTGTTGATATACATGCGTGTGTGCGTGTTGGTATACATGCGTGTGTGCGTGTTGGTATACATGCGTGTGTGCGTGTTGGTATACATGCGTGTGTGCGTGTTGGTATACATGCGTGTGTGCGTGTTGGTATACATGCGTGTGTGCGTGTTGGTATACATGCGTGTGTGCGTGTTGGTATACATGCGTGTGTGCGTGTTGGTATACATGCGTGTGTGCGTGTTGGTATACATGCGTGTGTGCGTGTTGGTATACATGCGTGTGTGCGTGTTGGTATACATGCGTGTGTGCGTGTTGGTATACATGCGTGTGTGCGTGTTGGTATACATGCGTGTGTGCGTGTTGGTATACATGCGTGTGTGCGTGTTGGTATACATGCGTGTGTGCGTGTTGGTATACATGCGTGTGTGCGTGTTGGTATACATGCGTGTGTGCGTGTTGGTATACATGCGTGTGTGCGTGTTGGTATACATGCGTGTGTGCGTGTTGGTATACATGCGTGCGTACGGTTGTTCTCGCGTATAGTCTTCAATATATGAGGACAAGTGCCCTCGCTCGGCTGCGTTTCTGGGGTTGAATAATGTATATCCTCCGTATGTTTACATTTATATGAGACAATATCCATAATATCTCTCTTTTTTATCTTATTCCGCTTTTTACCTATAAAATGTTCCTTGGTACGTCCCTCTGGCTCATTACAGTGTTCACCTGTCATTTGTGACCCCTCGTCTTGCCCCAAGCCCATATCAGTCGGCTTGGGTTGGTAATAATATTTAATATCTAACTATATAATATATAATATCTAACTATAAAATACCTAATATCTTGTCTAATATCTACTATAACTCTCTATTGACGTAGTTCAGTATTATTTGCCCTCTAATTTATTCTACTTAATCACTGAGCTTACCCTAAAGAAGTTCTTCCTGGTATACATGTGATTCATCTTGCTGTCTAACTTCCATTTTATGGACGTTAGCTTCCTCCATGGAAGCTAACGCCCACCAACCAAGCTTCCAGAATGGTGGGAGCTGCGGTGCCGGAGTTGATGCTGGAGGCGCCGGCGGAGGTAGTGAAAGGTTATGCTTTTTTGAATTCAGCCTCTTTCAAAATTATTTCTTGTCTGCAGGGGCAGCGGTAGGAAATCGCAGAGTGATCGCCTTTGCAGAGTAGGCAGCATCGAGTTTGTGGCTTGCAGATGGAGTGGTGGTGATCCTTGGCGCAGATGCTGCACTTCTGGATGGGATGCTGACACTTGGTGGGGTGAGAGAACTCGTAGCACTTGAAGCACTCTTGTACCTCGTAGATGCGTTTATTCTTCACTCGGTAGGACGGGATCTTGATGCCAAAGCAGTTGATTCCTTGTGTGGTGGCTTGGTTACTTGCGGCTAATAAGGTGAATGTTATTTTCAAAGTTGGACGTTATCCGTCGACCCCACCGAGAAGTGCCCCAGAAAATACCCTCAAGTCCAGGTTTTCATCCTCTGTGCTGGCGTAGATATCATTGGTTTGCTTGTCCGCGATCCATTAGCTGGTCTCGTTCATAAAGACCGTTCTTGCGGCAAGGAATTGGTATGGATAATGGTCTCGAAGTGCGCTTCGTGCATGTCAGCCGAGCGAGGTGGAGAATATTTTTAGTCAGTGCAGAGTTCATGGCTGTGAAACGTTGACGACAGTGGCGAGTTTGTGTCATAAGCTCACATGTCGGCTGATTTTCTGTCGTAAATTCGCAAACTGTAGTTGTTAAAAGCTCACAACACTTGATATTTGTGTTTCACGAACTTTCAATATAAGGAAGTTTGGCACCACAGTCCATCTTGGATGGCGGGAAGAAAGAGGAGGGTATACGCTACCCAAGACTTCAGATACGAGACACTGGACGCACTCTTGGAAACATTTTTGCTCAACTATATGTATTTGCAATTAGTTGCGACAAATTACACTCAAAGCTGATATTAGCACTACTAAAAGTACGAGCATTAGAGCGCTTGTCTACAGCTTTTGAAGAGAACAAACGTTCCTGCTCGATCAGTCACGAAGTTATATTAGCAGTAACTACCACCTTCAATAGTGAAGTCCAGCGAGGACGTTGGTGCTCACAACTAACGCATGGTGACCTCCAGGTAAGGTACTCCCCAAGTTGAGCTTACTGGGGTTGAACGATTCGTGGAGACCAAGGCTCGACTCCTTGGTCCCTACTCCACACTGCCAGTCAACTGGTGTTCAAGCTCCTGATCCTGTTGCTCTCTGACATATCCACATTTGAAACTGTTTATGAAGTCTGCGGCGTACACCACCTCAGTTCCTATAGTACATTATTTGTTCACGATTTTAGCCCTGAAATTTCTTCTGTCTCAGTGGTTCATTAGGGTAATCAGTTTTCACCTGTGTCCCCCTAGTTCGTGTTCCACCTGTGATAATAAAAACATTTTTTATCTACTCAGTGACTCCCGTGACTCTTCAGTCTTCCAGTGACGTGAGGTTTAATTTCAATAGCCTTCAGTCGTAGTTAATATCTCTCCGCTCAGGGACTTGTCTGGTGGCATGCCTCTCAACTTTAGGTTCGTCTTGTCTTTCACTCGAAATAGACTCCACACTGTAGCCGCTTACTCCAGGATGTGTGTGTGTGTGTGTGTGTGTGTGTGTGTGTGTGTGTGTGTGTGTGTGTGTGTGTGTGTGTGTGTGTGTGTGTGTGTGTGTGTGTGTGTGTGTGTGTGTGTCTGTGTGTGTGTGTGTGTGTGTGTGTGTTTACTAGTTTTGTTTTTGCGGGGGTTGAGCTCTGCTCTTTCGGCCCGCCTCTCAACTGTCAATCAACTCTTTACTAACTACTTTTTTTTTCCCACACCACACACACACACACACCCCAGGAAGCAGCCCGTGACAGCTGACTAACTCCCAGGTACCTATTTACTGCTAGGTAACAGGGGCACTTAGGGTGAAAGAAACTTTGCCCATTTGTTTCTGCCTCGTGCGGGAATCGAACCCGCGCCACAGAATTACGAGTCCTGCGCGTTATCCACCAGGCTACGAGGCCCCTGTGTGTGTGGGTGTGTGTGTGTGTGTGTGTGTGTGTGTGTGTGTGTGTGTGCTTACCTAATTGTGTTTGCGGGGGTTGAGCTCTGGTTCTTTGGTCCCGCCTCTCATCCGTCAATCAACAGGTGTACAGGTTCCTGAGCCTATTGGGCTCTATCATATCTACACATGAAACTGTGTATGGAGTCAGCCTCCACCACATCACTTCCTAATGCATTCCATTTGTCAACCACTCTGACACTAAAAAAGTTCTTTCTAATATCTCTGTGGCTCATTTGGGCACTCAGTTTCCATCTGTGTCCCCTTGTGCGTGTGCCCCTTGTGTTAAATAACCTGTCTTTATCTACCCTATCAATTCCCATGACTCTCTGCTTCCTATTGCTCAGGTACTCCCTTATCCACTGGAGCACCGTACCAGTTACACCTGCCTGTCTCTCCAGCTTATGTACCAGCCTCTTATGCGGTACTGTGTCAAAGGCTTTCCGACAATCCAAGAAAATGCAGTCCGCCCAACCTTCTCTTTCTTGCTTAATCTTTGTCACCTGGTCGTAGAATTCTATTAAGCCAGTCAGGCAAGATTTACCCTCCCTGAATCCATGCTGGCGATTTGTCACGAAGTCCTTTCTCTCCAGATGTGTTACCAGGTTTTTTCTCACGATCTTCTCCATCACCTTGCATGGTATACAAGTCAAGGACAGTGGCCTGTAGTTCAGTGCCTCTTGCCTGTCGCCCTTTTTGTATATTGGGACCACATTCGCCGTTTTCCATATTTCTGGTAGGTCTCCCGTCTCCAGTGACTTACTAAACACTATGGAGAGTGGCAAGCAAAGTGCCTTTGCACACTCTTTCAGTACCCATGGCGAGATCTTGTCTGGACCAACAGCCTTTCTAACATCCAGATCCAGCAGGTGTCTCTTGACCTCCTCTCTCGTAACTTCGAAATCTTCCACGGCCGCCTGGTTTACCTCCCTTTCTCCTAGCACAGTGACCACTCTGTTTGCGAAAGGGAATTTTCTTATATTTCTTCGGCATCTGTGTTTAGCTAGTTTAAATCTATGACCTCTTGTTCTTAAAGTTCCAGGTCTCAAGAAATCTTCCCTATCGATTTTATCAATTCCTGTTACTATTTTGTATGTAGTGATCATATCAACTCTTTTTCTTCTGTCTTCTAGTTTTGGCATATTTAATGCCTCTAACCTCTCCTCGTAGCTCTTGCCCTTCAGCTCTGGGAGCCACTTAGTAGCATGTCTTTGCACTTTTTCCAGTTTGTTGATGTGCTTCTTAAGATATGGGCACCACACAACTGCTGCATATTCTAGCTTTGGCCTAACAAAAGTCGTGAACAATTTCTTTAGTATATCGCCATCCATGTATTTAAAAGCAATTCTGAAGTTAGAAAGCATCGCATAGGCTCCTTGCACAATATTTTTTATGTGGTCCCTCAGATGATAGTTTTCTATCTAGAACCACCCCTAGATCTCTTTCTTTATCAGAATTCTTTAAAGATTTCTCACATAATATATAGGTTGTGTGGGGTCTATGTTCTCCTATTCCACATTCCATAACATGGCATTTATTAACATTAAATTCCATTTGCCAAGTGGTGTTCCATATACTTATTTTGTTCAGGTCATCTTGAAGGGCACGACAATCATCTAAGTTTCTTATCCTTCCTATTATCTTAGCATCATCAGCAAACATGTTCATATAATTCTGTATACCAACTGGTAGATCATTTATGTAGACAATAAACATCACTGGTGCAAGAACTGAACCCTGTGGTACTCCACTTGTGACATTTCTCCAGTCCGATACATTGCCTCTGATCACTGCCCTCATTTTTCTATCAGTCAGAAAATTTTTCATCCATGTTAGAAGCTTACCTGTCACCCCTCCAATATTTTCCAGTTTCCAGAACAACCTCTTATGTGGAACTCTGTCGAAAGCCTTTTTTAGGTCTAGATAGATGCAGTCAACCCAACCATCTCTTTCCTGTAATATCTCTGTTGCTCGATCATAGAAACTCAGTAAATTCGATACACAGGATCTTCCAGATCGAAAACCATACTGTCTGTCTGATATTATATCAATTCTCCCCAGGTGTTCATTTAGTTTTAATTATTTTTCCAATATTTTGACTATTACACTTGTCAATGATACCGGTCTATAATTAAGGGGGTCTTCCCTGCTTCCACTTTTGTACATTGGAACTATGTTAGCCTTTTCCACACATCAGCTACAACTCCTGTATACAGGGATGTCTGAAAAATCAGTTGAAGTGGAATGCTGAGCTCAGGTACACATTCTCTCAGAACCCATGGTGAAACTCCATCTGGACCAACTACTTTGTTCTTATTTAGTTCCTTGAGTATTTTGTCCACTTCGTCTCTAGACACCTCTATGTGCTCTATGTTGTTCTCTGAAATTCTTATTGTGTCTGGTTCCCTGAAGATTTCATTTTGTACAAACACACTTTGGAACTTTTCATTTAATGCTTCACACATTTCCTTTTCATTTTCCGTGAATCTATTTCCCATTTTCAACCTCTGAATATTATCCTTTACCTGCAATTTGTTGTTTATGAATTTATAGAATAGACCTGGTTCTGTTCTACATTTGTCTGCCATCATTTTTTCAAAATTTCTTTCTGCCTCTCTCCTCACTGCCGTGTAGTTGTTTCTCGCATCTTTGTATCGCTGGTATGTTTGGGGGTTTGGCCTCTTCCTGTATTGACTCCATTTTTGTGTCTTTTGGTCTCTGGCCTTCTCGCAATTTCTGTTGAACTAATCCTGTTTCCTAGTTCTGCATCTCTGTTTTGGTATAAAAAATTTTGTGCCTTTATCATATATTTCACAAAACTTGACATACATCTCATTCACTGTCTTGCCTAGCAACAAGTCTGTCCAATTATACTCACTAAAAAAATTTCTAAGGTTGCCATAATGTCCTCTCCTGAAGTCAAGTTTTTCAATTGCATCACCCTTCATATTTTCTTCCAGATTATAACGCATTGCATACTTTATTCCCAAAAAGACATGGTCACTTTTACGTGTGTGTGTGTGTATGTGTGTGTGTGTGTGTGTGTGTGTGTGTGTGTGTGTGTGTGTGTGTGTGTGTGTGTGTGTGTGTGTGTGTGTGTGTGTGTGTGTGTGTGTGTGTGTGTGTGTGTGTGTGTGTGTACTCACCTAGTACTCACCTAGTTGTGTTTGCGGGGGTTGAGCTCTGGCTCTTTGGTCCCGCCTCTCAACCGTCAATCAACAGGTGTACAGATTCCTGAGCCTATTGGGCTCTATCATATCTACACTTGAAACTGTGTATGGAGTCAGGCTCCACCA
>NC_091191.1:22902641-22960141 GCF_040958095.1 Procambarus clarkii | reverse complement strand
GTGTAGGGGCTGGTGGACCAGTATGGGGCACGAGTCCTGTTGTAGTACTGGTGTAGGGGCTGGTGGACCAGTATGGGGCACGAGTTCTGTTGTAGTACTGGTGTAGGGGCTGGTGGACCAGTATGGGGCACGAGTCCTGTTCTAGTACTGGTGTAGGGGCTGGTGGACCAGTATGGGGCACGAGTCCTGTTCTAGTACTGGTGTAGGGGCTGGTGGACCAGTATGGGGCACGAGTCCTGTTCTAGTACTGGTGTAGGGGCTGGTGGACCAGTATGGGGCACGAGTCCTGTTCTAGTACTGGTGTAGGGGCTGGTGGACCAGTATGGGGCACGAGTCCTGTTGTAGTACTGGAGTAGGGGCTGGTGGACCAGTATGGGGCACGAGTTCTGTTGTAGTACTGGTGTAGGGGCTGGTGGACCAGTATGGGGCACGAGTCCTGTTGTAGTACTGGTGTAGGGGCTGGTGGACCAGTATGGGGCACGAGTTCTGTTGTAGTACTGGTGTAGGGGCTGGTGGACCAGTATGGGGCACGAGTCCTGTTCTAGTACTGGTGTAGGGGCTGGTGGACCAGTATGGGGCACGAGTCCTGTTCTAGTACTGGTGTAGGGGCTGGTGGACCAGTAAGGGGCACGAGTCCTGTTGTAGTACTGGTGTAGGGGCTGTTGGACCAGTATGGGGCACGAGTCCTGTTGTAGTACTGGTGTAGGGGCTGGTGGACCAGTATGGGGCACGAGTCCTGTTGTAGTACTGGTGTAGGGGCTGTTGGACCAGTATGGGGCACGAGTCCTGTTGTAGTACTGGTGTAGGGGCTGGTGGACCAGTATGGGGCACGAGTTCTGTTGTAGTACTGGAGTAGGGGCTGGTGGACGAGTATGGGGCACGAGTTCTGTTGTAGTACTGGTGTAGGGGCTGGTGGACCAGTATGGGGCACGAGTCCTGTTGTAGTACTGGTGTAGGGGCTGGTGGACCAGTATGGGGCACGAGTTCTGTTGTAGTACTGGTGTAGGGGCTGGTGGACCAGTATGGGGCACGAGTCCTGTTCTAGTACTGGTGTAGGGGCTGGTGGACCAGTATGGGGCACGAGTCCTGTTCTAGTACTGGTGTAGGGGCTGGTGGACCAGTAAGGGGCACGAGTCCTGTTGTAGTACTGGTGTAGGGGCTGTTGGACCAGTATGGGGCACGAGTCCTGTTGTAGTACTGGTGTAGGGGCTGGTGGACCAGTATGGGGCACGAGTCCTGTTGTAGTACTGGTGTAGGGGCTGTTGCACCAGTATGGGGCACGAGTCCTGTTGTAGTACTGGTGTAGGGGCTGGTGGACCAGTATGGGGCACGAGTCCTGTTGTAGTACTGGTGTAGGGGCTGTTGGACCAGTATGGGGCACGAGTCCTGTTGTAGTACTGGTGTAGGGGCTGGTGGACCAGTATGGGGCACGAGTCCTGTTGTAGTACTGGTGTAGGGGGCTGTTGGACCAGTATGGGGCACGAGTCCTGTTGTAGTACTGGTGTAGGGGGCTGTTGGACCAGTATGGGGCACGAGTCCTGTTGTAGTACTGGTGTAGGGGGCTGTTGGACCAGTATGGGGCACGAGTCCTGTTGTAGTACTGGTGTAGGGGTTGTTGGACCAGTATGGGGCACGAGTCCTCTTGTAGTACTGGTGTAGGGGCTGGTGGACCAGTATGTGGCACGAGTCCTGTTGTAGTACTGGTGTAGGGGCTGGTGGACCAGTATGGGGCACGAGTCCTGTTGTAGTACTGGTGTAGGGGGCTGTTGGACCAGTATGGGGCACGAGTCCTGTTGTAGTACTGGTGTAGGGGCTGGTGGACCAGTATGTGGCACGAGTCCTGTTGTAGTACTGGTGTAGGGGCTGCTGGACCAGTATGGGGCACGAGTCCTGTTGTAGTACTGGTGTAGGGGCTGGTGGGCCAGTATGTGGCACGAGTCCTGTTGTAGTACTGGTGTAGGGGGCTGGTGGACCAGTATGGGGCACGAGTCCTGTTGTAGTACTGGTGTTGGTGGCTGAAGGACCAGTATGGGGCACGAGTCCTGTTGTAGTACTGGTGTAGGGGCTGTTGGACCAGTATGGGGCACGAGTCCTGTTGTAGTACTGGTGTAGGGGCTGTTGGACCAGTATGGGGCACGAGTCCTGTTGTAGTACTGGTGTAGGGGGCTGGTGGACCAGTATGGGGCACGAGTCCTGTTGTAGTACTGGTGTAGGGGCTGGTGGGCCAGTATGTGGCACGAGTCCTGTTGTAGTACTGGTGTAGGGGGCTGGTGGACCAGTATGGGGCACGAGTCCTGTTGTAGTACAGGTGTAGGGGGCTGGTGGACCAGTATGGGGCACGAGTCCTGTTGTAGTACTGGTGTAGGGGCTGTTGGACCAGTATGGGGCACGAGTCCTGTTGTAGTACTGGTGTAGGGGCTGGTGGACCAGTATGGGGCACGAGTCCTGTTGTAGTACTGGTGTAGGGGGCTGGTGGACCAGTATGGGGCACGAGTCCTGTTGTAGTACTGGTGTAGGGGCTGGTGGACCAGTATGGGGCACGAGTCCTGTTGTAGTACTGGTGTAGAGGGCTGGTGGACCAGTATGGGGCACGAGTCCTGTTGTAGTACTGGTGTAGGGGCTGGTGGACCAGTATGGGGCACGAGTCCTGTTGTAGTACTGGTGTAGGGGCTGGAGGGCCAGTATGGGGCACGAGTCCTGTTGTAGTACTGGTGTAGGGGGCTGGTGGACCAGTATGGGGCACGAGTCCTGTTGTATTACTGGTGTAGAGGCTGTTGGACCAGTATGGGGCACGAGTCCTGTTGTAGTACTGGTGTAGGGGGCTGGTGGACCAGTATGGGGCACGAGTCCTGTTGTAGTACTGGTGTAGGGGCTGTTGGACCAGTATGGGGCACGAGTCCTGTTGTAGTACTGGTGTAGGGGCTGGTGGACCAGTATGGAGCACGAGTTCTTTTGTAGTACTGGTGTAGGGGGCTGGTGGACCAGTATGGGGCACGAGTCCTGTTGTAGTACTGGTGTAGGGGCTGTTGGACCAGTATGGGGCACGAGTCCTGTTGTAGTACTGGTGTAGGGGCTGGTGGACCAGTATGGGGCACGAGTCCTGTTGTAGTACTGGTGTAGGGGGCTGGTGGACCAGTATGGGGCACGAGTCCTGTTGTAGTACTGGTGTAGGGGGCTGTTGGACCAGTATGGGGCACGAGTCCTGTTGTAGTACTGGTGTAGGGGCTGGTGGACCAGTATGGGGCACGAGTCCTGTTGTAGTACTGGTGTAGGGGCTGTTGGACCAGTATGGGGCACGAGTCCTGTTGTAGTACTGGTGTAGGGGCTGGTGGACCAGTATGGGGCACGAGTCCTGTTGTAGTACTGGTGTAGGGGCTGGTGGACCAGTATGTGGCACGAGTCCTGTTGTAGTACTGGTGTAGGGGGCTGGTGGAGCAGTATGGGGCACGAGTCCTGTTGTAGTACTGGTGTAGGGGCTGGTGGACCAGTATGGGGCACGAGTTATGTTGTAGTACTGGTGTAGGGGGCTGGTGGACCAGTATGGGGCACGAGTCCTGTTGTAGTACTGGTGTAGGGGCTGTTGGACCAGTATGGGGCACGAGTCCTGTTGTAGTACTGGTGTAGGGGCTGGTGGACCAGTATGGGGCACGAGTCCTGTTGTAGTACTGGTGTAGGGGGCTGGTGGACCAGTATGGGGCACGAGTCCTGTTGTAGTACTAGTGTAGGGGGCTGTTGGACCAGTATGGGGCACGAGTCCTGTTGTAGTACTGGTGTAGGGGCTGGTGGACCAGTATGGGGCACGAGTCCTGTTGTAGTACTGGTGTAGGGGGCTGTTGGACCAGTAAGGGGCACGAGTCCTGTTGTAGTACTGGTGTAGGGGCTGGTGGACCAGTATGGGGCACGAGTCCTGTTGTAGTACTGGTGTAGGGGCTGGTGGACCAGTATGTGGCACGAGTCTTGTTGTAGTACTGGTGTAGGGGGCTGGTGGAGCAGTATGGGGCACGAGTCCTGTTGTAGTACTGGTGTAGGGGCTGGTGGACCAGTATGTGGCACGAGTCCTGTTGTAGTACTGGTGTAGGGGCTGGTGGACCAGTATGGGGCACGAGTCCTGTTGTAGTACTGGTGTAGGGGCTGTTGGACCAGTATGGGGCACGAGTCCTGTTGTAGTACTGGTGTAGGGGCTGGTGGACCAGTATGGGGCACGAGTCCTGTTGTAGTACTGGTGTAGGGGGCTGGTGGACCAGTATGGGGCACGAGTCCTGTTGTAGTACTGGTCTAGGGGGCTGTTGGACCAGTATGGGGCACGAGTCCTGTTGTAGTACTGGTCTAGGGGGCTGTTGGACCAGTATGGGGCACGAGTCCTGTTGTAGTACTGGTGTAGGGGCTGGTGGACCAGTATGGGGCACGAGTCCTGTTGTAGTACTGGTGTAGGGGGCTGGTGGACCAGTATGGGGCATGAGTCCTGTTGTAGTACTGGTGTAGGGGCTGGTGGACCAGTATGGGGCACGAGTCCTGTTGTAGTACTGGTGTAGGGGGCTGTTGGACCAGTATGGGGCACGAGTCCTGTTGTAGTACTGGTGTAGGGGCTGGTGGACCAGTATGGGGCACGAGTCCTGTTGTAGTACTGGTGTAGGGGGCTGGTGGACCAGTATGGGGCACGAGTCCTGTTGTAGTACTGGTGTAGGGGGCTGGTGGACCAGTATGGGGCACGAGTCCTGTTGTAGTACTGGTGTAGGGGCTGGTGGACCAGTATGGGGCACGATTCCTGTTGTAGTACTGGTGTAGGGGGCTGGTGGACCAGTATGGGGCACGAGTCCTGTTGTAGTACTGGTGTAGGGGGCTGGTGGACCAGTATGGGGCACGAGTCCTGTTGGGTTGGTTATTATTTTAACAAAATAAACTTCGGCAGATCACTTATAAAACCACAAGTAACAGGATTCAGTGAACATTAAGTTAAGACCACGACACCGCTAGAAGTGCAGGTTCGAACCACAAATAACAAGAGTCCGTGACCCATAAATAACCAGCGCGACAGAACTGGGTCGAACTATTAGTAACCTTTCAGAGGTAGTGGTGGTGGTGGTGGTGGTAAGGGTCGATGGCGTCGATACCTCATCCCTCAGTAGGTGAGAGACTGCAGCCTGCCACCCCCCCCCCCCCCCTCTCACAGTAGTCACAACGGGAGCTGTAATAATTAATCAAGCCGAGCGACTCGACCAACGCAGGGAGTCGAAGTACTGGAAAGCCTCACGGACAGATCAGTCACATGCAACCTTCAGTAATATATAGACTCTTATTGATCTTATTAATTCACAGACCACAGTAGTGCACCATTCACATTTGGAAGGATCCTAGCGGCTTGCTGATCAATGACTTACCCCTCGAAATAATGCACGTAATACATTATATATCTCACTACACAGAGATATACACTTCACGGTGACACTCACCACACAGGGACACACACTTCACGGTGACACTCACCACACAGGGACACACAGTTCACGGTGACACTCATCACACAGGGACACACAGTTCACGGTGACACTCACCACACAGGGACACACACTTCACGGTGACACTCACCACACAGGGACACACAGTTCACGGTGACACTCACCACACAGGGACACACAGTTCACGGTGACACTCATCACACAGGGACACACAGTTCACGGTGACACTTACCACACAGGGACACACACTTCACGGTGACACTCACCACACAGGGACATACAGTTCACGGTGACACTCACCACACAGGGACACACAGTTCACGGTGGCACTCATCACACAGGGACACACAGTTCACGGTGACACTCACCACGCAGGGACACACAGTTCACGGTGACACTCATCACACAGGGACACACACTTCACGGTGACACTCACCACACAGGGACACACACTTCACGGTGTCACTCATCACACAGGGACACACAGTTCACGGTGTCACTCATCACACAGGGACACACAGTTCACGGTGACACTCATCACACAGGGACACACACTTCACGGTGACACTCACCACACAGGGACACACACTTCACGGTGTCACTCATCACACAGGGACACACAGTTCACGGTGTCACTCATCACACAGGGACACACACTTCACGGTGTCACTCATCACACAGGGACACACAGTTCACGGTGTCACTCATCACACAGGGACACACACTTCACGGTGTCACTCATCACACAGGGACACACAGTTCACGGTGTCACTCATCACACAGGGACACACACTTCACGGTGTCACTCATCACACAGGGACACACACTTCACGGTGTCACTCATCACACAGGGACACACACTTCACGGTGTCACTCATCACACAGGGACACACAGTTCACGGTGACACTCACCACACAGGGACACACAGTTCACGGTGACACTCATCACACAGGGACACACAGTTCACGGTGACACTCACCACACAGGGACACACAGTTCACGGTGACACTCACCACACAGGGACACACAGTTCACGGTGACACTCACCACACAGGGACACACAGTTCACGGTGGCACTCATCACACAGGGACACACAGTTCACTGTGACACTCATCACACAGGGACACACAGTTCACGGTGACACTCACCACACAGGGACACACAGTTCACGGTGGCACTCATCACACAGGGACACACAGTTCACGGTGACACTCACCACACAGGGACACACAGTTCACGGTGACACTCACCACACAGGGACACACAGTTCACGGTGACACTCACCACACAGGGACACACAGTTCACGGTGACACTCACCACACAGGGACACACAGTTCACGGTGACACTCACCACACAGGGACACACAGTTCACGGTGGCACTCATCACACAGGGACACACAGTTCACGGTGGCACTCATCACACAGGGACACACAGTTCACGGTGACACTCATCACACAGGGACACACAGTTCACGGTGACACTCACCACACAGGGACACACAGTTCACGGTGACACTCACCACACAGGGACACACAGTTCACGGTGGCACTCATCACACAGGGACACACAGTTCACGGTGGCACTCATCACACAGGGACACACAGTTCACGGTGACACTCATCACACAGGGACACACAGTTCACGGTGGCACTCATCACACAGGGACACACAGTTCACGGTGACACTCATCACACAGGGACACACAGTTCACGGTGACACTCATCACACAGGGACACACAGTTCACGGTGGCACTCATGACACAGGGACACACAGTTCACGGTGACACTCACCACACAGGGACACACAGTTCACGGTGACACTCATCACACAGGGACACACACTTCACGGTGACACTCATCACACAGGGACACACACAATGGCAACACCACTCATCTTCCCACGAGAACCACGACAGTGGACGTGGGAATGTTTCTGAGGAGCTGCTTGGGTTACATGAGGAATCTCAACGTGAGATATATATATGGGAGGTGCGTGAGTGAGGAGGTAAGTCAACTAGTTACTAGTAACTCTGGAACACAGATGATGATGATGACCAAGCTGGTTAGGCTTCTAAGCACCACAGATTCATGTAGAGAACCAGTCTTCAGTGAGACTCTATATTGTGCTGGCAATCAAGATGCAAACATGGCATAAACCAGCGAAGTTGGAATTTGCTGCAGCTATGAAGAAGATCGCAATGCCATCCCTTCGCTCTCCTCCTTCACCAGGCCAGCTTTTGGACCGTACAATCTTACCCACCAGTGCCGCTGCTGTATCATCTCGTATGAAAGTGGCAGATGAATCTAGTGGGCTTGATCATCCAGACGCTCTTGGAATGAGCGCATGTGTGGATGTCAGTTTGAGGAAAAAGGTGTGAATACAGGCTTCCCGCCTCTGCTCCATCCCACTGCTCGCCCCGCCCCTCTCACAGGAAACCTCCCCTTCCTACACATCAGCTGAATTAAAACCCTCCTGGATGACCCCAAGTTATTATGTTCTATCCATGCCCGTGCCACCTCTTGGGTGGCTTAATCTTCATCAATCATGCCAGAGTTAGTAGCAGTGTTTCAGAAGGCTTTACTGATACATACGTCTATTTGAACCCTTACACTCAAGGTGGAAATAGAAGGACACATAAGAGAACAAAAATATATCTGGCATTTTTACAGCATCACTTAATTGTGGTTCTGTTTCGACACAAACATCCTTTGATGGGAAAAAGATTGCCGATGCTTGTATTATGAAACCTTGGAAACCTCCAATTACCAATCTGTTTGTATATCGTATCCGAAAATATGATTCGAGGTTAGCTTGAGGTTGGCAAGACAAACGGAGTCAGCCTCTATCAATTAAATTTCTAAAAGTGAAATTAGGTACATCTCTTATAAGATTAATTTTACTAAAAGGGACATAGATACTGTGCTCTTTTACAGTTTCTGGCCTCTAGGCGCGAACTTTAGGCCATGGCAAAATAGAAATACCACGACCTGACAAAACTTGATGATACTCAGGTCCCAACGGATGCCATTGCCTGTAAAACTCAATTATTTTTGTTTACATCTGTCATGCCAGTGCTAGTTAGGGAGGGGGGGGGGGAGAGTATTCCTCTTAAGGCACATAAAACTACCTGGTCCAAATACCTGGTTGGAACGATCATGTTTGAAAATTTCCAAATAGATCTATCTTTTAGCATGATCTCTCGAAGGATGCGGGAGTGTGCTGGGAGTGATTGTGATTCGGGACAGCAATAGACTCTATTGATTGGGAGTGCTGAGTCCAGCTCTCGGTGACTGGGAGTGCTGAGTCAAGCAGTCTGTGATTGAGAGTACTGTGTCAAGCACTCAGTGATTGGGAGTACTGTGTCAAGCACTCGGTGATTGAGAGTACTGAGTCAAGCACTCGGTGATTGAGAGTACTGGGTCAAGCACTCGGTGATTGGGAGTGCTGAGTCAAGCACTCAGTGATTGAGAGTACTGTGTCAAGCACTCGGTGATTGGGAGTACTGAGTCAAGCACTCAGTGATTGAGAGTACTGTGTCAAGCACTCAGTGATTGGGAGTGCAGAGTCAAGCACTCAGTGATTGGGAGTACTGAGTCAAGCACTCAGTGATTGGGAGTACTGAGTCAAGCACTCAGTGATTGGGAGTACTGAGTCAAGCACTCAGTGATTGGGAATACTGAGTCAAGCACTCAGTGATTGGGAGTGCAGAGTCAAGCACTCAGTGATTGGGAATACTGTGTCAAGCACTCAGTGATTGAGAGTACTGTGTCAAGCACTCAGTGATTGGGAGTGCAGAGTCAAGCACTCAGTGACTGTGAGTGCAGAGTCAAGCACTCAGTGACTGAGAGTGCAGAGTCAAGCACTCAGTGACTGTGAGTGCAGAGTCAAGCACTCAGTGACTGAGAGTGCAGAGTCAAGCACTCAGTGACTGAGAGTGCAGAGTCAAGCACTCAGTGACTGAGAGTGCAGAGTCAAGCACTCAGTGATTGGGAGTGCAGAGTCAAGCACTCAGTGACTGAGAGTGCAGAGTCAAGCACTCAGTGACTGAGAGTGCAGAGTCAAGCACTCAGTGATTGAGAGTACCAAGCACTCAGGGATTGGGAGTGCAGAGTCAAGCACTCAGTGACTGAGAGTGCAGAGTCAAGCGACCCAAATTGGACATGATGACCAGACCACACACCAGGAGATGGAGAGACGACGACATTTCGTCCTGTAATAATAATAATAATTGTTATTCACCAGAAGGCACAATGGGTTGGTGAAATTACATAAGATTGGCATTATTACATTCTTGTAAAGCCAGTAACACGCACAGCGTTCCGGGCAGGTCCTTAATGTAACGTATCACGGAAGATGAAAAGGTAGATTGTAGCAAAATTTTATGTCAACATATAACTACAATATAATTAGATTAGATTTTTTATTCAGGTAAAGGTACATATATTGAGTTATATACATTATGTTGGACTTAAAGATAGAAATTGTACATACAATACCTAAAGCCACTAGTACGCATAGCGTTTCGGGCAGGTCCTTACTCTAACAGATAATTTTAAATTGGTAATTTGTAAGAAAATAGAAAATGTTAAGAGGAACACTGTAAGAAAGTTTGAAGAAAATTAGTAGGTACATCATAGTAAAATTTGAAGATTATTAACAGGTACATTGTAACATAATTTGAGGATTATTTCTAGGTACATCGTATTAAAAATTTGCGTTCAAGGTAATAACTATGATATAAGATGATAGCAGTGATTTGGTGAAGTTGTGTGGCTTAGGCACATATATTGGGGGAGCGGGTAGCCCACGACACAGTGCGGGTTCCACCCAGAGGTCGTCACAGCCCCTGTCACCCGAGGCCGACTTCCTTCATGACCCACCACACGGAAGAGTAATCATTATTACTTAACTATATTATTATAATAATAATTATAGTAATAATTGTTGTAATTAATAATTATTACTCTAATTATTATTCATTCTGCTGGGTGATGAAGGAAGCCGGCCTCGGGTGACAGGGGGCTGCGACAATCTCTGTCTGGAACCTTAGGTGCGGGACTCGGTCATCCATCTCCTGGGGGCTAGTGCGGCCCAGCCTCTGCTTCAGGAGGCTGGGGTCGTTCTGTCCCTTGCTGGGGTGGTTCTTCTCCGGCCCCGACCACGGCGGTCTCCGGGTTTGGAGTCCCTGTACCTTCTTTTACCAACTTCGAGGTTAACTCCGGAGCTGGAGCCCCCTAGGGCAGTTCGTTGTTGCCTTCAGTCTCGTTCTGACAGTTCCTGCAACGGCGTTGGAACCAATCTTATTGACGTTTGCCTTTCTATTCGAGACTTTCGGCGCCGAGGAGATCTGCTGCATGGGTGACAGCTTCTCTCCCATATCAACCTACCTTGGTTTTGTGCCCCTGGAGAGGCCACAACCAGAGCGCAATTCCATAGTCTCCAGAGACAGAGGGATGCCTACTATATTGATTTCAAAGAACTCCATATATAAATTAATCAAATACGGGGACAGTTGGTTATAAACTATCTAAATAGCTAGTCCAAACCTTGGCCTCCCTTAGTCGATACGCTTTCAACATCACACATAACAAACAACGTAGATTTAGTCAATAAGCTTTCCTATTTGCAGTTAGATTATGATTTTAATCTAGTGAGTGTTGGTGTGGCAGCCCAATTTGCCAAAGTTCCGGTGGACGACTTGATAACTTACTAACGGGTGGAACTTCCGAAATATAATTTAGCCTTGCTGGTCTGACTCTTTATCATCCCTAATTGCTCTCAACTCTTTAAGACATAACTGTAACATGCTCGTGTCTGAAGCTAGACACAAATACAGCAAAATTATTATTGATGGTAACATTTCATGTGGTCTCCATCTCATGTTGGTCTCCGAATGCATGATAGAGCTGATGAGTTAGCCAAAGAATCTGCCTTTAAAGGAGCCGTTGAGTGTAACCTTGGATTGTCAATGAGCAATCTGAGAGCAGCAGTACACCGAGAACTTCAACAAGATCTTGTAGATCTGAGGCAAAGTGAAATCGACAGCAGTAATTCCATCTATCATCATACTATCATGCAAGAGGAGCCACACAACTATGGATCATCCAATAAAATCAGCAGACTTCTAGATGTTACTACTGCTCGGCTTAGACTCGGTTACAAGTATCTCTGGGAATTCTCATTATCTGCTGATGTAGACCTGACCAAATGTAAACTGTGTCAACAAAATTATTCGCACACCCTCCGTCACTATGTGATGGAGTGCGAAAAGATACGTGAATTTAGAAACAATTCTATAACCAATGTTCCAGCGATGTGTCAATATTTCATTCAAAATGATCTGCTACCAGAAATTTTAGCCAAATATCCCCAGTTTGCTAACTGTAGGTAGTAACTGAGTGATTGTAACCTATCCACCGCTGCCCACTGGATGGGGGGCGGTGTAACCTATCCACCGCTGCCCACTGGATGGGGGGCGGTGTGCAGGACAAACATATCAATTGTGACACTAGCTCTCCACATATGTCAGTTGCTTAATTTAGAAACTGTACTTGTGGTCGGTCTCGAACCCATTGTTGATGTGACGATGTGCATTGAATTTTGTAACTAGCTCATCAAGATTGTAACTTGCTTAGCTAAATGAATTGTGGGGTTCAGTCC
Organism: Procambarus clarkii; assembly: GCF_040958095.1. Lineage (NCBI taxonomy): Eukaryota > Metazoa > Arthropoda > Malacostraca > Decapoda > Cambaridae > Procambarus > Procambarus clarkii. The sequence continues at coordinate 22,948,019 of NC_091191.1, read as the reverse complement.
CTGAGCCCATTATGTGCCTCTGTAACCCTTTCCACTACCGCCCACAAGATGGGTATGGGGTGCATAATAAATGAACTGAACTCAACGGTCAATACCTTTGTTGAATTAATGCAACAAGATTATTACTTTAGTTTTAATGGAAAATACTTTATACAGACATTTGGAATGGCGATGGGCAGTCCACTATCCCCGGTTTTGAGTAATTTATATATGGAGTTCTTTGAAACCAAAATCCTATCACGGATTCTACTCCAACACAATTTGGTATAGATACGTAGATGATATTTTATGCTTTTGGCAAGTTAACCATGACCAATCTGTCTTAACAGACTTGATCCGTTTGTCCCATCAATCATATTCACGAGTGATAACGAGAAGAATGGGCTGCTTCCCTCTCTTGACATTATCATCATCACGTAGAGTTAATGGGTACTATAATTTTACTGTATATACGTAACCTACTAATGTTTGTTCTTACGTGTATGTCTATTTAAACCATCATATTAAAGTTAAATGTTCTATATTTGCTGAAATGTTTCTCAGAGCCTTGAGGATTTGTAGCCCGGAATTTGTTGATGACGAGTTGGCAAAAATATACGAAATCGGTGCAGCTGCAATATCCCAAAACAGTTTTGGATGAGTACATCACAGAATTAAATTGTGTGATGTACTTTACCTGAATAAACATTTTGATTTGAGTCGTTTGGACCAGCTAAGCGGAGGCTCTACGGTCATAATCCCAGGCCTAAACCTAACCTCAAAATTTTCGCTTGTTCTTCCGGACTCTGGGGAACTTGACAAACTTTCCCCGTGTTTTGAAGAACTTTAATATTAATGTATAGTTCCAAAACAGCATTACGATTAGATAAATTCTAAGCAATAACTTGCCAACGTCGACAGTAGGTTGTGTGAATTCGATCTCATACAAAGATTGTGAGTTCAAGTCCATCGGCCAGACTAGAAAATCTTTATAATCTTTATAATCAACTCCGTTACTCTATTCTATCGGCACAAGAGTCTAGTGCACTAGAGCTACACGTCAGTCTCAGTTATAATACCATTAACTGGAACGACTCAAAACGTATCGCTAGTTGCAAGGACTTTGTTGAAAGAAATTTGATTGAATCAGCCTTGATTAATCTTTGTCATAATACTCTTATCGTCAGTCCTGGCCTATATACTCGATTAGTTTTTAAGTCTTAATATTGCACAAATGTTCTAAAAATAATAATTGGATTTCCACCCCAGGAACACACTAGTGTTGTTATAGTCTTGGTTGTAATGGTTTGGTCATGTCATTCTCCTGACCTGCACTCCTGTGGCTATAGTTGTTAGCTTTAAATCACATTATATCATTCTCCAGGCCTGCACTCCTGTAGCTATAGTTGTTAGCTTTAAATCACATTATATCATTCTCCAGGCCTGCACGCTTCTGGATTTTGCTTTTTAGGTTTAAATTGTGTGAATTTGGCTCCGCTTGCGCGGACGTTGTTTCGTTTCCATATAGTATACCTTGCCCGATGGCCCGTTTTCTATTTTGCAGACGACCGTTTTCCCCAATATGGATAACACTAATAAAATTCTTGCTAATACAGTATTCACCTCAGTCTAGAATTTAATATCGTATGAAAGATTTCCACAATCTTCTTCCCTGAGTGCATTATCTCTTCTTTTTAAACCATTTAGTCTATACACACATATGTATGTGGTCTCTGCCTTCTCACACTCCAGTTTCTATACTACCAGCGGCTGGGGTCATGGTAATGAGTGACGTTGGTGGCCCCTTGTGGTGGTTGTTGTGGTGGTTATTGTGGTGGTTGTCGCAGTAGTTGTTGTGGTGGTTGTTGTTGCAGTAGTTGTTGTGGTGGTTGTTGTCGCAGTAGTTGTTGTGGTGGTTGTTGTCGCAGTAGTTGTTGTGGTGGTTGTTGTTGTTCTTGTTGTCGCAGTAGTTGTTGTGGTGGTTGTTGTGGTGGTTGTTGTTGCAGTAGTTGTTGTGGTGGTTGTTGTCGCAGTAGTTGTTGTGGTGGTTGTTGTGGTGGTTGTTGTTGCAGTAGTTGTTGTGGTGGTTGTTGTGGTGGTTGTTGTTGTTGTGGTGGTTGTTGTTGCAGTAGTTGTTGTGGTGGTTGTTGTTGTTGCAGTAGTTGTTGTGGTGGTTGTTGTTGTTGTTGTTGTTGTTGCAGTAGTTGTTGTGGTGGTTGTTGTTGTTGCAGTAGTTGTTGTGGTGGTTGTTGTGGTGGTTGTTGTGGTGGTTGTTGTTGCAGTAGTTGTTGTGGTGGTTTTTGTTGCAGTAGTTGTTGTGGTGGTTGTTGTGGTGGTTGTTGTGGTGGTTGTGGTGGTTGTTGTTGTTGCAGTAGTTGTTATGGTGGTTGTTGTGGTGGTTGTGGTGGTTGTGGTGGTTGTTGTTGTGGTGGTTGTTGTGGTGGTTGTGGTGGTGGTGGTTGTGGTGGTTGTTGTTGTTGCAGTAGTTGTTGTGGTGGTTGTTGTGGTGGTGGTTGTGGTGGTTGTTGTTGTTGCAGTAGTTGTTATGGTGGTTGTTGTGGTGGTTGTGGTGGTTGTTGTGGTGGTTGTTGTGGTGGTTGTTGTGGTGGTTGTTGTGGTGGTTGTTGTGGTGGTTGTTGTTGTTGCAGTAGTTGTTATGGTGGTTGTTGTGGTGGTTGTTGTTGTGGTGGTTGTTGTTGTGGTGGTTGTTGTTGTGGTGGTTGTGGTGGTTGTTGTTGTGGTTGTTGTTGTTGCAGTAGTTGTTGTGGTGGTTGTTGTGGTGGTTGTTGTGGTTGTTGTTGTTGCAGTAGTTGTTATGGTGGTTGTTGTGGTGGTTGTTGTGGTGGTTGTTGTGGTGGTTGTGGTGGTTGTTGTTGTGGTTGTTGTTGTTGCAGTAGTTGTTGTGGTGGTTGTTGTGGTGGTTGTGGTGGTTGTTGTTGTTGCAGTAGTTGTTATGGTGGTTGTTGTGGTGGTTGTGGTGGTTGTTGTTGTGGTGGTTGTTGTTGTGGTGGTTGTTGTTGCAGTAGTTGTTGTGGTGGTTGTTGTTGTTGCAGTAGTTGTTGTGGTGGTTGTTGTGGTGGTTGTTGTTGTTGCAGCAGTTGTTGTGGTGGTTGTTGTGGTGGTTGTGGTGGTTGTTGTTGTTGCAGTAGTTGTTGTGGTGGTTGTTGTGGTGGTTGTGGTGGTTGTTGTTGTTGCAGTAGTTGTTATGGTGGTTGTTGTGGTGGTTGTTGTGGTGGTTGTTGTTGCAGTAGTTGTTGTGGTGGTTGTTGTGGTGGTTGTGGTGGTTGTTGTTGTTGCAGTAGTTGTTGTGGTGGTTGTTGTGGTGGCTGTGGTGGTTGTTGTTATGGTGGTTGTTGTGGTGGTTGTTGTTATGGTGGTTGTTGTGGTGGTTGTTGTTGTGGTGGTTGTTGTTATGGTGGTTGTTGTGGTGGTTGTTGTTATTGTAGTTGTTGTGGTGGTTGTTGTTGTGGTGGTTGTTGTTGTTGCAGTAGTTGTTGTGGTGGTTGTTGTGGTGGTGGTTGTTGTGGTGGTTGTTGTTGTGGTGGTTGTGGTGGTTGTGGTGGTTGTTGTTGTGGTGGTTGTGGTGGTTGTGGTGGTTGTTGTGGTTCAGACAACCTCCCGTCCCACCCTCCTCATATACAGCTCCAATGACGACTCGCGAGAGTTGAAAGCGCTAAGCTGCCATCCTTTAAAATTTTCACTGTGGTTATTCTGCATGCACACACACACATTATATAAATATATATATGTTGTACCTAGTAGCCAGAACGTCGTACTTGGCCTACTATGCAAGGCCCGATTTGCCTAATATGCCAAGTTTTCCTGAATTAATATATTTTCTCTAATTTTTATCTTATGAAATGATAAAGCTACCCATTTCATTAGGTATGAGGTCAATTTTTTTTATTGGAGTTAAAATTAACGTAGATATATGACCGAACCTAACCAACCCTACCTAACCTAACCTAACCTATCTTTATAGGTTAGGTTAGGTTAGGTAGCCGAAAAAGTTTGGTTAGGTAAGGTTAGGTAGTCGAAAAACAATTAATTCATGAAAACTTGGCTTATTAGGCAAATCGGGCCTTGCATAGTAGGCTGAGAAGTGCGTTCTGGCTACTAGGTACGACATATATAATATATATATATATATATATATATATATATATATATATATATATATATATATATATATATATATATATATATATATATATATATATATATTGGTAGCAGTCTTTCTTGTAAACATTTGTTGTTGAATATGACCGAAAAAGTAAGATTAATAATTCTAACACGAATTTTATCAATATTTTTTTTTTCTCACTGTCGGTGGTAATAACAATATCAATTCTCCAAAATTCATTTTTATTAATGATCTGACGCCTAGAAGCGTTTCAAAAGGGCTTCTTACATTCTCAAACACTTCTTTGCACTTATGAACTACACTTATTGTACACTTGATACACTGTGTATGAAACATTTGACATAACACTTGCTTTTTATTGGTTTGGGTGAGGTGGGTACATGAGAATGGAAGTAACTGCAGAGGGCCTATTGGCCCATACGGTGCCTTGAAGTAGGTAGAATATAGTTGTGCATTAATTGGCTGTTGATTGCTGGTGTTGACGTTTTGATGTGTAGTGCCTCGATGATGTCGAGTCTCCTTGTAACACTGTAAAAGTGTTTGGTTTAGTTGTATTTAAAATACATAGAGATACACGAGTCACAGACAAGGATTTGAGAAGGCGCCAGGTTGTCGGCCTGAGATCTCACACCTCAAAGCGTTAATGACCTCAAGTGACCTGAGGTCAGATCATGCGAATTTCACCTTACTTCTACTAATCTTATAATTGGAGCCTGGTAGCCTTCAAACATGCCGACGTTTAAGGAGTGGCTTGGTAGAGTGCCTGAGGCTATCTACTTGTGGGCGGAGTTAGTTACTAGGTTCCCCAATATATACTCTGAGAGCGATCGATTCGAGAGGATTAACAGAGAAGAACAGCACCCAGCAGAGCAGAGGAGACGGCCTAGAAGGGAGGCTGTCGGCCGGCAGGGCGGGAGTCTCTGTCAACTACAGACCCCCCCCCCCCCCTCTATCCAGCTATAGGCAGACACTTGGTGAGTTGAACATTAAGGTGACTTGGTCGTGTTCTACAAGTGTTGTGTGATGATCAGGGGCAGTCAGTTGTAGTGTTCTCAGATTCTTGGAGGATGACTCACTTTACATATGTATATCTTGTACATTGCTTAAATTATGATACTTAGTATGTGAAATATAATTGAATTTATTATTTAAATTGGCTTTAACTGTGTCCCCTAGAGTTGAGTTGAGGTGAGAAAGCCTCTGGGATTGCTGGTTCCATGATTTTACTGAGTACATGATAAAGATGGGACATACTAATAATGACCTTGATAACATCTTTTGAGAATTTTGTGATACAGACAAGTTCCATTCCTTGTCTTGTATGTAATGATCATGAATGGATGGTGGCAGCATTTCGTCTTCTACTATCTACACTTCTACTATCTACTCTTCTACTACTATCTATCTACACCTCTCCCTCCACCCCTCTCTAAACTTTCACTTTCAACTAATGACCCTCCTCGCTCCTCCCACCTCTCTACCTCTCCCCCCAAACCCTCACTAATTACCTCATTATTCATTTCTTTCCTTTCGTTTTCTCTTATACGGTTGTGGCAATGATTCTGTATTCTAGAGTTCTCTCTGGGGTTTCGGGTAACTGATCCAGTTACGGCGCCTTGTAGTCTTAGCACCTAGGTAGTCAAATACCTAGGTTACAAGGTATTGAACGAGAGAGGTTGCCTTAGGAACTCTAGAGGTGCTCTAGAATAGTTAGCTAACTGAGGACGGAATAACGGACTAGAGAGAGCTGTTTCCCCCGGCCTCGTTAGTTAACTGGGGGGGTGGAATAATGGCAAGATAGAGCTATTTCCCCCACCCCCCGTTACATCCTGCTATCGCTGTATTTATCGATGATTTCTGTGTTGTATGTTAACATTTCTCTGATGATGGTCTGGTTGTGAGAAGAGATTATATGTTCCTTTATGGAGCCCTGTTGCTTATGCATTGTTAATCGCCTGGAAAGAGATGTTGTTGTCTTGCCTATACTGAGTTCTTTGGGGCTTACAGTCCCCAAGTGGGTATTTGAAAGCATAGACGACGTTGGTTTCCTTCAAGGCGTTCTGCTTTGTTTCTGGAGAGTTTCTCATGAGTAGGTTGGCCGTTTTTTTGGTTTTGTAGTAAATCGTCAATTGTATTTTCTGATTTTTGTCTGTAGGGACAACGTTCCTATCAACAATATCTTTCAGGACCCTTTCCTCCGTTTTATGAGCTGTCGAGAAGAAGTTCCTGTAAAATAGTCTAATAGGGGGTACAGGTGTTGTGTTAGTTGTCTCTTCAGAGGTTGCATGGCATTTTACCTTTCTTTTTATGACGTCTTCAACAAAACCATTAGAGAAGCCATTGTTGACTAGGACGTGCCTTACTCTACCGAGTTCTTCATCGACTTGCTTCCATCCTGAGCTGTGGCTGAGAGCACGGTCGACGAAAGCATTGATAACACTCCTCTTGTACCTGCCTGGGCAGTCACTCTTGGCATTGAGGCACATTCCTGTGTTTGTTTCCTTAGTGTAGAATGTAGTGTGGAAGCATCCGCTCCTTTCCATGACTGTAACATCTAGAAAGGGCAGCTTCCCATCCTTCTCCATCTCGTAAGTGAAACTCTACACAGAATTCCGCTCAAATGCCTCCTTCAGCTCCTGCAGACATCTTAAATCAGGTACCTGTGTAAAAATGTCGTCAACATACCTGCAGTATATGGCAGCTTTCAAGTCCATGTCAACTAAGACCTGCTCGATGGTACCCATGTAGAAGTTCGCAACAGGACACCTAAGGGAGAACCCATGGCAACCCCATCTACTTGCTTATACATGTGCCCATCTGGGCTCAAGAAGGGTGCCTTTTTAGTACAAGCATGGAGCAGTTTCCTTAGAATGTTTTCTGGTATGTCAAGAGGAGTACAAGCTGGATCACGATACACACTGTCCGCTATCATCCTGATTGTTTCATCCACAGGTACGTTGGTAAACAGTGATTCTACATTCAACGAGGCTTTTATCCCTGTGACCTGTGTTCCCCGCAGTAAGTCAACAAAATCCTTTGGAAACTTCAGGCTGAAAGCACAAGGTACATAAGGAGTCAGCAAGTCGTTTAGTCGCTTAGCCAGTCTGTACATGGGTGTGGGTATCTGACTGATGTTTGGCCGAAGTGAGTTTTCCAGCTTGTGGGTTTTGACATTTCCATATGCATACCAAGGTTTGTATTCCCCAATAACCTTTGGCAGGTGGAGTCTGGATTTCTTGGCGTTCACAGTTTCGATTAATCTGTTTACCTTTGTTTTGAATTCGGCTGTAGTGTCCTTCGCTACCCTTTGTAATTTAGTTTGGTCAGAGAGTATGAGGTCATTTTCGCCAGATATTCGTCTTTTTTATGAATGACATATATTGGCGACTTGTCACATCTCCTTGTTCTACAAAGGCTCTTAGCTGCCGCTTTGAGCTCGGAGGACAGTATGGTGCTTCTGTAGTTGCCTCGATTCTTTCCTCCTGCAATAAGTTCTGCTTGCAAGGTGTCTTGAGTGGTAACCTTTTTTTGAGTCTCGAGGTCGAATATGTCGTCCAAAAGGATCTCCAACTCCACTTTCCGGGCCATCTCACTTGGTCTGGACATAACGTGACAGTTTATACCCAGCTTAAGGAGAGTGATTTGGTCCTCAGTGAGGTTGATTCCACAAGGCAGAAAATGAGATCAAGGACAACAAAACGCAACTGCTTCAGACTCCGAACCAACATAGAAGCATCAAGAGGAAGTATGAGCCAATAGGCCCTCTGCAGTTACTTCCATTCTTATGCTCTAATATTACACTAATACCCATTGTTTCGTGTTCTGTCTTGTATTTTGTCACAAGTTTGTTCATCTCATCCAAAAGTGTTGCACTATATCACCTCACCCAAATGCGAGTATAAGTAAGCCGGATAAGCTGTTTAGTGTTAGTATAAGAAAGACTGTTTAGTGTTTTCAGGTTACAGTTGTGTTTGTAAGGTCCCTGTACTTATTAATTTTCTAGGTCTTCCTGAAGGTGGCTGCCCCGCCTCCCTCAACTTTACTGTAAGGTAGATAAGTATCAGTCAATGTAGACGCACACGTGTAGTCCTTCACGACTCCTCCGCCATTCTTCTTCTTTAGAGCACAAAGGGATGCCTCAAAGAAGGGGATCAATTATGTCTGGCATCAGTCCAGTTAGGCAGTTGTTGACAAGCTTCGTGACCTCCGTCAGTGTCTCGGCAACTTCGCCGAGAACGGGGTTTGTCATGTCTCTGAGGCGCAGAGATCTAGCGTCTCTTGAAGGAGATCTTACAGAGATCTCTGACTCTTGAAGGACTAGTGGTCCTCGGTGTGAGACTTTGTGTCCCGAGAAGTAGGCTCCCATGGTGCTCGGGGAGGGGGCTTGCCTTAGTGTATCGGCAGTGGCAGCATTGTTAGGTATGGTTGTTTCCTTACTAATAATTATCCTAGTTGTCCCTACTCTGTTGCCCTTTTCATTTTTTGTATCTATTTTCAAGCTGTCATTTGAACTCTTATTAAGTCTGCCAAGGCGGGTGTGGCACTGACAGGGAATAGTGGTCATGATATCAGCTCTATGGGTATTATTGATTGATCTCGACGTAGCTGATAACTTGCCGAGACAACTAAGCAAATATTACCAAACAAAAGCAAATTATAAAGTAATACACAGTATTCTTTATTGGAATTTCTCAATATATCTAAATGACCTTGGAAATAGCATCATGCACCTAAAGGTTCTTGATAACAGTTTAGTGTTGGGGGTCACGGCACGGGAAGGTAATCCAGCCATGACCAAGCATGACCTTTGACCTTATTTACCGGGGCTATTTATCTCTAGAACTTAACAGTCTGAACAAATCACCGACGTTTCCTTCTACCTTTAATAATTTAATATCAGTAGACAAGATCCGTGGGAGGTCACCAGCAACCCCCCCTCAGGGAACCCTCACCAGTAACCCCTCACCAATAATCCTCACCAGTAACCCCTCACCAGTAACCCCCCCTCAGGGAACCCCTCACCAGTAACCCCTCACCAGTAACCCCCCCTCAGGGAACCCCTCACCAGTAACCCCTCACCAGTCACCCCTCACCAGTAACCCCTCACCAGTAACCCTCACCAGCAACCCCCCCTCAGGGAACCCCTCACCAGTAACCCCTCACCAGTAACCCTCACCAGTAACCCTCACCAGTAACCCTCACCAGTAACCCTCACCAGTAACCCTCACCAGTAACCCTCACCAGTAACCCCTCACCAGTAACCCTCACCAGTAAACCCCCCCCCCCCTCAGGGAACCCCTCACCAGTAACCCCTCACCAGTAACCCTCACCAGTAACCCCTCACCAGTAACCCTCACCAGTAACCCCTCACCAGTAACCCTCACCAGTAACCCCTCACCAGTAACCCTCACCAGTAACCCCCCCCCCTCAGGGAACCCCTCACCAGTAACCCTCACCAATAACACTCACCAGTAACCCCTCACCAGTAACACTCACCAGTAACCCCTCAGGGAACCCCTCACCAGTAACCCCTCACCAATAACACTCACCAGTAACCCCTCACCAGTAACACTCACCAGTAACTCCTCAGGGAACCCCTCACCAGTAACCCCTCACTAATAACAATCACCAGTAACCCCCCCTCAGGGAACCCCTCACCAGCAACCCCTCACCAGTAACCCTCACCAGTAACCCTCACCAGTAACCCTCACCAGTAACCCTCACCAGTAACCCTCACCAGTAACCCCTCACCAGTAACCCTCACCAGTAACACTCACCAGTAACCCCTCACCAGTAACCCCTCACCAGTAACCCTCACCAGTAACCCCTCACCAGTAACCCCTCACCAGTAACCCCTCACCAGTAACCCTCACCAGTAACCCTCACCAGTAACCCTCACCAGTAACGCTCACCAGTCCCCCCTCACCAGTAACCCTCACCAGTAACCCCTCACCAGTAACCCCTCACCAGTAACCCTCACCAGTAACCCCTCACCAGTAACCCCTCACCAGTAACCCTCACCAGTAACCCCTCACCAGTAACCCCTCACCAGTAACCCCTCACCAGTAACCCTTACCAGTAACCCCTCACCAGTAACCCTCACCAGTAACCCCTCACCAGTAACCCTCACCAGTAACCCCTCACCAGTAACCCCTCACCAGTAACCCTCACCAGTAACCCCTCACCAGTAACCCCTCACCAGTAACCCCTCACCAGTAACCCTCACCAGTAACCCTCACCAGTAACCCTCACCAGTAACCCTCACCAGTAACCCCTCACCAGTAACCCTCACCAGTAACCCCTCACCAGTAACCCTCACCAGTAACCCTCACCAGTAACCCTCACCAGTAACCACTCACCAGTAACCCTTACCAGTAACCCCTCACCAGTAACCCTCACCAGTAACCCCTCACCAGTAACCCTCACCAGTAACCCCTCACCAGTAACCCCTCACCAGTAACCCTCACCAGTAACCCCTCACCAGTAACCCCTCACCAGTAACCCCTCACCAGTAACCCTCACCAGTAACCCTCACCAGTAACCCTCACCAGTAACCCTCACCAGTAACCCCTCACCAGTAACCCTCACCAGTAACCCCTCACCAGTAACCCTCACCAGTAACCCTCACCAGTAACCCTCACCAGTAACCACTCACCAGTAACCCTCACCAGTAACCCTCACCAGTAACCCTCACCAGTAACCCTCACCAGTAACCCCTCACCAGTAATCCTCACCAGTCACCCCTCACCAGTAACCCCTCACCAGTAACCCTCACCAGTAACCCCTCACCAGTAACCCTCACCAGTAACCCCTCACCTGTAACCCTCACCAGTAACCCTCACCAGTAACCCTCACCAGTAACCCTTACCAGTAACCCTCACCAGTAACCCTCACCAGTAACACTCACCAGTAACCCCTCACCAGTAACCACTCACCAGTAGCCCTCACCAGTAACACTCACCAGTAACCCCTCACCAGTAACCCCTCACCAGTAACCCCTCACCAGTAACCCTCACCAGTAACCCCCACCAGTAACCACTCACCAGTAACCCCTCACCAGTAACCCCTCACCAGTAACCCTCACCAGTAACCCCCCCCCTCAGGGAACCCCTCACCAGTAACCCCTCACCAGTAACCCCTCACCAGTAACCCCTCACCAGTAACCCTCACCAGTAACCCCTCACCAGTAACCCTCACCAGTAACCCCTCACCAGTAACCCTCACCAGTAACCCCTCACCAGTAACCCTCACCAGTAACCCCTCACCAGTAACCCTCACCAGTAACCCTCACCAGTAACCCCTCACCAGTAACCCTCACCAGTAACCCCTCACCAGTAACCCTCACCAGTAACCCCTCACCAGTAACCCCTCACCAGTAACCTTCACCAGTAACCCTCACCAGTAACCCTCACCAGTAACCCTCACCAGTAACCACTCACCAGTAACCCTCACCAGTAACCCTCACCAGTAACCCTCACCAGTAACCCTCACCAGTAACCACTCACCAGTAACCCCTCACCAGTAGCCCTCACCAGTAGCCCTCACCAGTAACCCTCACCAGTAACCCTCACCAGTAGCCCTCACCAGTAACCCTCACCAGTAACACTCACCAGTAACCCTCACCAGTAACCCTCACCAGTAACCCTCACCAGTAGCCCTCACCAGTAACACTCACCAGTAACCCTCACCAGTAACACTCACCAGTAACCCTCACCAGTAACCCTCACCAGTAACCCTCACCAGTAGCCCTCACCAGTAACCCTCACCAGTAACACTCACCAGTAACCCTCACCAGTAACCCTCACCAGTAACCCTCACCAGTAGCCCTCACCAGTAGCCCCTGAGGCACCCTGCACAACACCGTCCTCTCCACCACCGTCCTGGGGAGCCTCCATAACGACTGGAATGTCCTGGCTCTTGCAACACGCAACTTTAGCATCATAGTGAGTTATGTCATGGCACCTTAATCCATATTTGCAACTTGCCCAAGGTGGACGTAACACAACCGCCAGACAACAGAGGTGCGCATCCTACGGTTACCTGCGGGAAACTCGCCCTTCTTGGCTGGTTTAGGAACGCATAATTACTGCATAAATTTCGGTGAAATTTGGGTACCTTAGTGAGCACCCCGTTGGGCCGTGATAATCATGCCTGCAGTTCCTGAGAATAATCATGGGAGGGTCATTGTGTGTCCCCATGGGGGCCCATGGTGTGTGTCCCCATGGGGGCCCATGGTGTGTGTCCCCATGGGTGTCATGGTGTGTCCCCATGGGTGTCATGGTGGGTCCCCATGGGTGTCATAGTGTGTCCCCACGGGGGCCCATGGTGTGTGTCCCCATGGGGGGCCCATGGTGTGTCCCCATGGGTGTCATGGTGTGTCCCCATGGGGGCACATGGTGTGTCCCCATGGGTGTTATGGTGTGTCCCAATGGGGGCCCATGGTGTGTGTCCCCATGGGTGTCATTTGGTGTGTCCCCATGGGTGTCATAGTGTGTCCCCATGGGGGTCATGGTATGTCCCCATGGGGGCCCATGGTGTGTGTCCCCATGGGTGTCATGGTGTGTCCCCATGGGTGTCATGGTGTGTCCCCATGGGTGTCATGGTGGGTCCCCATGGGTGTCATAGTGTGTCCCCACGGGGGCCCATGGTGTGTCCCCATGGGGGGCCCATGGTGTGTCCCCATGGGTGTCATGGTGTGTCCCCATGGGGGCCCATGGTGTGTCCCCATGGGTGTCATGGTGTGTCCCAATGGGGGCCCATGGTGTGTGTCCCCATGGGTGTCATTTGGTGTGTCCCCATGGGTGTCAGAGTGTGTCCCCATGGGGGTCATGGTATGTCCCCATGGGGGCCCATGGTGTGTGTCCCCATGGATGTCATAGTGTGTCCCCATGGGTGTCATGGTGTGTGTCCCCATGGGTGTCATGGTGTGTGTCCCCATGGGTGTCATTGTGTGTGTCCCCATGGGTGTCATAGTGTGTCCCCATGGGGGTCATGGTATGTCCCCATGGGGGCCCATGGTATGTGTCCCCATGGGTGTCATAGTGTGTCCCCATGGGTGTCATGGTGTGTGTCCCCATGGGTGTCATAGTGTGTCCCCATGGGGGTCATGGTATGTCCCCATGGAGGCCCATGGTGTGTGTCCCCATGGGTGTCATTGTGTGTCCCCATGGGTGTCATGGTGTGTCCCCATGGGTGTCATGGTGTGTGTCCCCATGGGTGTCATGGTGTGTGTCCCCATGGGTGTCATGGTGTGTCCCCATGGGTGTCATGGTGTGTCCCCATGGGTGTCATGGTGTGTCCCCATGGGTGTCATGGTGTGTGTTCCCATGGGTGTCATTGTGTGTTCCCATAGGGGCCCATGGTGTGTCCCCATGGGTGTCATGGTGTGTGTCCCCATGGGTGTCATGGTGTGTGTCCCCAGGGGTGTCATAGTGTGTCCCCATGGGTGTCATGGTGTGTGTCCCCATGGGTGTCATTGTGTGTCCCCATGGGTGTCATGGTGTGTCCCCATGGGTGTCATGGTGTGTCCCCATGGGTGTCATGGTGTGTGTCCCCATGGGTGTCATGGTGGGTCCCCATGGGTGTCATGGTGTGTGTCCCCATGGGTGTCATGGTGTGTGTCCCCAGGGGTGTCATAGTGTGTCCCCATGGGTGTCATAGTGTGTCCCAGGGGTGTCATGGTGTGTGTCCTCATGGGTGTCATAGTGTGTCCCCAGGGGTGTCATGGTGTGTCCCCATGGGTGTCATTGTGTGTTCCCATGGGGGCCCATGGTGTGTGTCCCCATGGGTGTCATAGTGTGTCCCCATGGGGGTCATGGTATGTCCCCATGGGGGCCCATGGTGTGTGTCCCCATGGGTGTCATGGTGTGAACCCATGGGTGTCATGGTGTGTCCCCATGGGTGTCATGGTGTGTCCCCATGGGTGTCATGGTGTGTCCCCATGGGTGTTATGGTGTGTCCCCATGGGTGTCATGGTGTGTGTCCCCAATGGGTATCATGGTGTGTCCCCATGGGAGTCATGGTGTGTCCCCATGGGTGTCATGGTGTGTCCCCATGGGTGTCATGGTGTGTCCCCATGGGTGTCATAGTGTGTCCCCATGGGTGTCATGGTGTGTGTCCCCATGGGGGTCATGGTGTGTGTCCCCATGGGGGTCATGGTGTGTGTCCTAATGGGTGTCATGGTGGGTCCCCATGGGTGTCATGGTGTGTGTCCCCATGGGGGTCATGGTGTGTGTCCCCATTAGTGTCATGGTGGGTCCCCATGGGTGTCATGGTGTGTGTCCCCATGGGTGTCGTGGTGTGTGTCCCCAGGGGTGTCATAGTGTGTCCCCATGGGTGTCATAGTGTGTCCCCAGGGGTGTCATGGTGTGTGTCCCCATGGGTGTCATAGTGTGTCCCCAGGGGTGTCATGGTGTGTGTCCCCATGGGTGTCATTGTGTGTTTCCATGGGGGCCCATGGTGTGTGTCCCCATGGGTGTCATAATGTGTCTCCATGGGGGTCATGGTATGTCCCCATGGGGGCCCATGGTGTGTGTCCCCATGGGTGTCATGGTGTGTCCCCATGGGTGTCATGGAGTGTCCCCATGGGTGTCATAGTGTGTCCCCATGGGTGTCATGGTGTGTGTCCCGATGGGGTCATGGTGTGTGTCCCCATGGGGGTCATGGTGTGTGTCCCCATGGGTGTCATGGTGTGTCCCCATGGGTGTCATGGTGAGTGTCCCCATTGGGGTCATGGTGTGTGTCCCCATGGGTGTCATGGTGTGTCCCCATGGATGTCATGGTGTGTGTCCCCATGGGTGTCATGGTGTGTCCCCATGTGTGTCATAGTGTGTCCCCATGGGTGTCATGGTGTGTGTCCCCATGGGGGTCATGGTGTGTGTCCCCATGGGGGTCATGGTGTGTGTCCCCATGGGTGTCATGGTGTGTCCCCATGGGTGTCATAGTGTGTCCCCATGGGTGTCATAGTGTGTCCCCATGGATGTCATAGTGTGTCCCTTATGGGTGTCATGATGTGTGTGTCCCCATGGGTGTCATAGTGTGTCCCCATGGGTGTCATAGTGTGTCCCCATGGGTGTCATGGTGTGTGTCCCCATGGGTGTCATAGTGTGTCCCCATGGGTGTCATAGTGTGTCCCCATGGGTGTCATAGTGTGTCCCCATGGGTGTCATAGTGTGTCCCCATGGGTGTCATGGTGTGTGTCCCCATGGGTGTCATAGTGTGTCTCCATGGGTGTCATAGTGTGTCCTCATGGGTGTCATAGTGTGTCCCCATGGGTGTCATGGTGTGTGTCCCCATGGGTGTCATAGTGTGTCCCCATGGGTGTCATAGTGTGTCCCCATGGGTGTCAGAGTGTGTCCCCATGGGTGTCATGGTGTGTCCCCATGGGTGTCATGGTGTGTTTCCCCATGGGTGTCATGGTGGGTCCCCATGGGTGTCATAGTGTGTCCCCATGGGTGTCATAGTGTGTCCCCATGGGTGTCATAGTGTGTCCCCATGGGTGTCATGGTGTGTGTCCCCATGGGTGTCATGGTGTGTGTCCTCATGGGTGTCATAGTGTGTCCCCATGGGTGTCATAGTGTGTCCCAGGGGTGTCATGGTGTGTGTCCCCATGGGTGTCATAGTGTGTCCCCAGGGGTGTCATGGTGTGTGTCCCCATGGGTGTCATAGTGTGTCCCCATGGGTGTCATGGTGTGTGTCCCGATGGGGTCATGGTGTGTGTCCCCATGGGGGTCATGGTGTGTGTCCCCATGGGTGTCATGGTGTGTCCCCATGGGTGTCATGGTGTGTGTCCCCATTGGGGTCATGGTGTGTGTCCCCATGGGTGTCATGGTGTGTCCCCATGGAAGTCATGGTGTGTGTCCCCATGGGTGTCATGGTGTGTCCCCATGTGTGTCATAGTGTGTCCCCATGGGTGTCATGGTGTGTGTCCCCATGGGGGTCATGGTGTGTGTCCCCATGGGGGTCATGGTGTGTGTCCCCATGGGTGTCATGGTGTGTCCCCATGGGTGTCATAGTGTGTCCCCATGGGTGTCATAGTGTGTCCCCATGGATGTCATAGTGTGTCCCTTATGGGTGTCATGATGTGTGTGTCCGCATGGGTGTCATAGTGTGTCCCCATGGGTGTCATAGTGTGTCCCCATGGGTGTCATGGTGTGTGTCCCCATGGGTGTCATAGTGTGTCCCCATGGGTGTCATAGTGTGTCCCCATGGGTGTCATAGTGTGTCCCCATGGGTGTCCTAGTGTGTCCCCATGGGTGTCATGGTGTGTGTCCCCATGGGTGTCATAGTGTGTCCCCATGGGTGTCATAGTGTGTCCTCATGGGTGTCATAGTGTGTCCCCATGGGTGTCATGGTGTGTGTCCCCATGGGTGTCATAGTGTGTCCCCATGGGTGTCATAGTGTGTCCCCATGGGTGTCAGAGTGTGTCCCCATGGGTGTCATGGTGTGTCCCCATGGGTGTCATGGTGTGTTTCCCCATGGGTGTCATGGTGGGTCCCCATGGGTGTCATAGTGTGTCCCCATGGGTGTCATAGTGTGTCCCCATGGGTGTCATAGTGTGTCCCCATGGGTGTCATGGTGTGTGTTCCCATGGGTGTCATGGTGTGTGTCCTCATGGGTGTCATAGTGTGTCCCCATGGGTGTCATAGTGTGTCCCAGGGGTGTCATGGTGTGTGTCCCCATGGGTGTCATAGTGTGTCCCCAGGGGTGTCATGGTGTGTGTCCCCATGGGTGTCATAGTGTGTCCCCATGGGTGTCATGGTGTGTGTCCCGATGGGGTCATGGTGTGTGTCCCCATGGGGGTCATGGTGTGTGTCCCCATGGGTGTCATGGTGTGTCCCCATGGGTGTCATGGTGTGTGTCCCCATTGGGGTCATGGTGTGTGTCCCCATGGGTGTCATGGTGTGTCCCCATGGAAGTCATGGTGTGTGTCCCCATGGGTGTCATGGTGTGTCCCCATGTGTGTCATAGTGTGTCCCCATGGGTGTCATGGTGTGTGTCCCCATGGGGGTCATGGTGTGTGTCCCCATGGGGGTCATGGTGTGTGTCCCCATGGGTGTCATGGTGTGTCCCCATGGGTGTCATAGTGTGTCCCCATGGGTGTCATAGTGTGTCCCCATGGATGTCATAGTGTGTCCCTTATGGGTGTCATGATGTGTGTGTCCGCATGGGTGTCATAGTGTGTCCCCATGGGTGTCATAGTGTGTCCCCATGGGTGTCATGGTGTGTGTCCCCATGGGTGTCATAGTGTGTCCCCATGGGTGTCATAGTGTGTCCCCATGGGTGTCATAGTGTGTCCCCATGGGTGTCCTAGTGTGTCCCCATGGGTGTCATGGTGTGTGTCCCTATGGGTGTCATAGTGTGTCCCCATGGGTGTCATAGTGTGTCCTCATGGGTGTCATAGTGTGTCCCCATGGGTGTCATGGTGTGTGTCCCCATGGGTGTCATAGTGTGTCCCCATGGGTGTCATAGTGTGTCCCCATGGGTGTCAGAGTGTGTCCCCATGGGTGTCATGGTGTGTCCCCATGGGTGTCATGGTGTGTTTCCCCATGGGTGTCATGGTGGGTCCCCATGGGTGTCATAGTGTGTCCCCATGGGTGTCATAGTGTGACCCCATGGGTGTCATAGTGTGTCCCCATGGGTGTCATGGTGTGTGTCCCCATGGGTGTCATGGTGTGTGTCCTCATGGGTGTCATAGTGTGTCCCCATGGGTGTCATAGTGTGTCCCAGGGGTGTCATGGTGTGTGTCCCCATGGGTGTCATAGTGTGTCCCCAGGGGTGTCATGGTGTGTGTCCCCATGGGTGTCATTGTGTGTTCCCATGGGGGCCCATGGTGTGTGTCCCCATGGGTGTCATAGTGTGTCCCCATGGGTGTCATGGTGTGTCCCCATGGGTGTCATGGTGTGTGTCCCCATGGGTGTCATGGTGGGTCCCCATGGGTGTCATGGTGTGTGTCCCCATGGGCGTCATGGTGTGTGTCCCCATGGGTGTCATAGTGTGTCCCCATGGGTGTCATAGTGTGTCCCCATGGGTGTCATGGTGAGTCCCCATGGGTGTCATGGTGTGTGTCCCCATGGGCGTCATGGTGTGTGTCCCCATGGGTGTCATAGTGTGTCCCCATGGGTGTCATAGTGTGTCCCCATGGGTGTCATAGTGTGTCCCCATGGGTGTCATAGTGTGTCCCCATGGGTGTCATAGTGTGTCCCCATGGGTGTCATAGTGTGTCCCCATGGGGGTCATGGTGTGTCCCCATGGGTGTCATAGTGTGTCCCCATGGGTGTCATAGTGTGTCCCCATGGGTGTCATGGTGTGTGTCCCCATGGAGGTCATGGTGTGTCTCCTTGGGTGTCATAGTGTGTCCCCATGGGTGTCATAGTGTGTCCCCATGGGGGTCATGGTGTGTCCCCATGGGTGTCATGGTGTGTGTCCCCATGGGTGTCATAGTGTGTCCCCATGGGGGTCATGGTGTGTCCCCATGGGTGTCATAGTGTGTCCCCATGGGGGTCATGGTGTGTCCCCATGGGTGTCATGGTGTGTCCCCATTAATGTTTAAGAATATTGAAAACCATATTTTTGGATGCAATCAACATCTATTCTCAAGTTGCTGTATAGTGACGTATACAATATTCTGTACGGGTAATATTTTTCCTTGAGAACACTGTATACATCACCTTGAGAACACTGTATACACCACCTTGAGAACACTGTACACACCACCTTGAGAACACTGTATACACCACCTTGAGAACACTGTATACACCACCTTGACAACACTGTATACACCACCTTGAGAACACTGTATACACCACCTTGAGAACACTGTATACGTCACCTTGAGAACACTATACATCACCTTGACAACACTGTATACACCACCTTGACAACACTGTATACACCACCTTGACAACACTGTATACACCACCTTGAGAACACTGTATACATCACCTTGAGAACACTGTATACATCACCTTGAGAACACTGTATACATCACCTTGAGAACACTGTATACATCACCTTGAGAACACTATACACCACCTTGAGAACACTATACACCACCTTGAGAACACTGTATACATCACCTTGAGAACATTGTATACATCACCTTGAGAACACTGTATACACCACCTTGAGAACACTGTATACACCACCTTGACAACACTGTATACACCACCTTGAGAACACTGTATACACCACCTTGAGAACACTGTATTCACCACCTTGAGAACACTGTATACATCACCTGGAGAACACTGTATACATCACCTTGAGAACACTGTACACATCACCTTGAGAACACTGTATACACCACCTTGACAACACTGTATACACCACCTTGAGAACACTGTATACACCACCTTGAGAACACTGTATACATCACCTTGAGAACACTATATACATCACCTGGAGAACACTGTATACACCACCTTGACAACACTGTATACACCCCCTTGAGAACACTGTATACACCACCTTGAGAACACTGTATACATCACCTGGAGAACACTGTATACATCACCTTGAGAACACTGTATACACCACCTTGAGAACACTGTATACATCACCTGGAGAACACTGTATACATCACCTTGAGAACAATGTATACACCACCTTGAGAACACTGTATACATCACCTGGAGAACACTGTATACACCACCTTGAGAACACTGTATACATCACCTTGAGAACACTGTGTACATCACCTGGAGAACACTGTATACACCACCTTGAGAACACTGTATACACCACCTTGACAACACAGTATACATCACCTTGAGAACACTGTATACACCACCTTGAGAACACTGTATACACCACCTTGAGAACACTGTATACATCACCTTGACAACACTGTATACATCACTTTGAGAACACTGTATACATCACCTTGAGAACACTGTACATCACCTTGAGAACACTGTATACATCACCTTGAGAACACTGTATACATCACCTTGAGAACACTGTATACATCACCTTGAGAACACTGTATACACCACCTTGAGAACACTGTACATCACCTTGAGAACACTGTATACATCACCTTGAGAACACTGTATACATCACCTTGAGAACACTGTATACATCACCTTGAGAACACTGTATACATCACCTTGACAACACTGTATACACCACCTTGAGAACACTGTATACATCACCTTGAGAACACTGTATACATCACCTTGAGAACACTGTATACATCACCTTGAGAACACTGTATACACCACCTTGAGAACACTGTATACATCACCTTGAGAACACTGTATACATCACCTTGAGAACACTGTATACATCTCCTTGAGAACACTGTATACACCACCTTGAGGACACTGTATACACCACCTTGAGAACACTGTACATCACCTTGAGAACACTGTATACACCACCTTGAGGACACTGTATACACCACCTTGACAACACTGTACACTCCACCTTGAGAACACTGTATACATCTCCTTGAGAACACTGTATACACCACCTTGAGGACACTGTATACACCACCTTGAGAACACTGTACATCACCTTGAGAACACTGTATACACCACCTTGAGGACACTGTATACACCACCTTGACAACACTGTATACACCACCTTGAGGACACTGTATACACCACCTTGAGAACACTGTACATCACCTTGAGAACACTGTATACACCACCTTGAGGACACTGTATACACCACCTTGAGAACACTGTACATCACCTTGAGAACACTGTATACACCACCTTGAGAACACTGTATACACCACCTTGACAACACTGTACACTCCACCTTGAGAACACTGTATACACCACCTTGACAACACTGTATACACCACCTTGAGAACACTATACACCACCTTGACAACACTGTATACACCACCTTGACAACACTGTATACACCACCTTGAGGACACTGTATACACCACCTTGACAACACTGTATACACCACCTCCTTGACAACACTGTATACACCACCTTGAGGACACTGTATACACCACCTTGAGAACACTGTATACACCACCTTGACAACACTGTATACACCACCTTGAGAACACTGTATACATCACCTTGAGAACTGTGGAGAAATCTGGCTCTAGATTATATGCTAATAAAATAATATATAATTCTAATATGCTCGAAGGACCAGAATTCTATTCTAAATGAGTGAACCAGAGACTTATGGATCTCTATGGTTAAATGTATTTAAATTATAATACAACAATCTTATTAATGTATAATAAATGAACTGTAGATTCTATAAATTCTAAATCTGCTTCCTATAACACATTCTGGGGGGTTATTCAATAAGGTTAATTTATATAATGCATGTAATGTATAATAAATTTTATAAATGATAATAATAAATAAATGAGGGTTATAGGGTTAGTAGGCTACTCTACAACTGATTAATTTACAGCTCAGCTGGACTGAAGATCTCCTCCTAGCCCAGCATAACACGATAGTAGTCATCAGGTGATTTCAGCAGTAAAGGTTGACTCCGAGGTCACTACGTCCTGTATTTAAACCCTGAACTCCAACGTGTTGGAACCAGTAGATCCTCTCTCACGTTGCCAGCATAGATCTGCCGGGGTGATACAATGTACCAACTGCAACATCCTACTATATTAGTAGTATAACACATAAAATAATACCTAATGAAAGGGAGAGCGGCTTACTGGGGTTTGATGGTATATATGCCTAACTCGGTTGAAATTTCAATGTTGCGAGCTCTTAACAAATGAAATGAAAGCTATACAACCAGGATACGTCTTTGGAGACTGCGGCAACTGGATATGCAGGGATCCGTTCAAAGGCCTGACTCTGCTGCTCAACTTGCACCTCCGTGTGAGACAATTCTGTGGCTATAAGCACAAATATGGTGCTTCTCTGGGAGCGGGGCGCGGCGTCAGCTATCCCTCGGAGGCTCAACCGCAACTCTGTGGCGGGGGCCCACTCCTCCTCCCACCAGCTCATAAACACGGCATAAATTTTCGTTGCAAATTTACTAAGGAAAGGAGGTAAATGCTAATTTATTCATCTCAATTACTATGAACATTAATTAAACTCAATCTAAGATAATCAAACGCAAATCAAAGCAGATTGACGACGGAGTTTCTACCAAGTGCTAGGCAAGAAAAGTAGTCACCACGAATATGTGACAACTGATGCAATCGTTCCTAGCATGATCTAGAACTTCGGTTAGTTTGGGGGGTTGGAAATTTCCAACAAGAACACTGTACACACCACCTTTAGAGAGGATGTAGCTTACATCCAAAAAAAAAAAAAATTAATACACTTAAACATAAATTGGGTCTTTCATTCACCTTCATTTAAGAACTACGACATTGTAATAAGTTTCTGCATTATTATTATTATTATTATTATTATTATTATTATTATTATTATTATTATTATTATTATTATTATTATTATTTTTATTATTATTATTATTATTATTATTATTATTATTATTATTATTATTATTATTATTATTATTATTATTATTATTATTATGTTGTTGTTGTTGTTGTTGTTGTTGTTGTGTTGTGATGATTTAGGGGCGACGACGATCGTGGGATCGGATGCGCCCCGGCTGCCCGATACCGGGAAATAGTGGTGGGATGGGGGTCCCTATAGTCTCTTCAGGCCATAGACCCTACACTCTCCTCATGCCACATACCTTACAGCCTCTTCTGGCCACGGACATGACGGATGAAGCGGAAAGTATGGCGAAGGATGTCAGGACGGACGTCTTCGTCTCTCCCACCTGTCCCGTCTAGGAGAACGGGAACTGTGAGGCGGGGAATATTCAGCCTACGAACGGCACTCTGTAGTCTGACGCGAGCGCTATGAAATCGAGGGCAGTGAAAAAGGTGTTCCACTGTATCCTCCTGGGTCGGACACCACTGGCAGTATGGGGAATCTACCAGCCGTAGACGATGGAGATGTGCGGCCAGGCAGGTGTGCCCAATCCGGAGACGAGTGATGACAGTGTCGAGGAGTCGAGAATGATGACGAGTCCATGGACGCGGGGAGGAGCCCTCCCGGAGACCAGCCAGAGAGGAGGACCTGAGTGCTGGCTCAATCATTGCCTCCCAACTCGCGAGGCAAACCGCCCGGAGTTGCGGGAGAATTTCGGAAAGGTCCAGAGGCACATATGTAGAATCATGGAGAGCATGCGTCATCCCTGCTGCTGCGTCGACCATCTTATTGCCATTAATGCCGACATGTGACGGAACCCATTGGAAATAGATCGACCAACCAGAGTAACAGAGTATGACAGCAGTTCTCCACGGATCTGTGACACAGAATGTCGATGGACTCGTGGATGCCGAGATGATATCAGATGTTGGGCTGTAACTGAGTTCGCGTAGAAAACGACCGCAGAGGGCCCTGAAACTTGTCGAAGTAGTCGTAAGGCTAGTAAGATTGCAAGCAGTTCCCGGCCAGGCACGAAAGAACAGGGGAGAGTTTCCACGTCTGACAGAAGGAAAAAGAAGCAAAGTATGCTGCCATACATGTGAATGGTGGCTGATCTTTGCGGGACCCATCCGTGTAAACCTCCAAGTATCCAAAGTAAAAGGAGGCTCGTAGGTCTGCGAAAATTAAAGGGGCCAGACCCTCTAAATCCTTTTACTGACGATTAGGTTTGGAAAAGTCTAATCGCCACTATATACACTCGTCATTGTAAACACTCATCCGGGTTTCTGTATCCACAGAAACCCGGATAAGCTCGTCTGCCCACGGAGGCACTGGTGAGATGATCGGGCCAAGGGTGAGTACAGGGACGGGAAGGGAAAAATGTGAATATGCATCCAAGGCCCGGATGACGAAAGACAACTGACGGCGTCTGGAGTGTTCAGCTTGCACATTCCACCAGTTAGCCTTAATCTGCAGGCGAGTAAGTGGATGGGTAGCAGGGAGACGCACTATTCATTGAAGCCGGCGACAGAGGGTGAGAAGACGTTCAAAGTGCAAGGGCCATAACCCCGACTCGGCATCAATAGAGAGGACTGGCGAGGAGGGCATAGCTCCTAGTGCAGAGCGAAGGACACCATTTTGAATGGGGATACAGCCTTGCCAAGACGGATGATGCTGCTGAGCCATAGACTTCACTGTGGTGTTTGTGTGTAGCTGAGGAAGTCTTGGTTGTAGGGTTGATATAAAGCCATTGCTTGGTTACTGACTTTAATACTTATAAACGATTACATGACTAGTAGCTACCAAGCTGGTGGCGTCCTGTATGCTTTCTTGTTTACCTCCCTGCTGGCGTCCGAGCCGCACCACATACAAACGGATGGTACCATTTTCTATGAACATGACATTCACCCCCATACATGATCTTGCAACGAATGAAGGCCTTATAGAGAGCTAGGAGCGACTCCCGTTTAGCCCCCCATGCTGCACCAGGGAGCCGTTTCATGATGTCGCACGTCGAAGGCATGAGGCCCAAAGGTAATCCACATGATTCCTCCACGTCAGCCGAGGGCCATCTAGAACGACCCCCAGCCACCAATGTTCCGTAGCGATCGGGAAACGACGGCCCCCGACGGTCACCACTGGCTGGTTTGGCAAGAGGGTCCAGGAAAAGCTCATGATGCAACTTTTCATTGGGTTACGTGATCGGCATAGGATAAAACCTGGACCCCCGGAATACCGGGAGATCAGACAGAAGAATTGAGAATAATAGCGGGCTGAGAATCGCTCCCTGGGGGACACCACGCAAGAGAGGGCGGGACGTGGAGACGACTCCACCAATCGCCACTTTGAATGAGCGGCCCTGTAGATAGTTTTGGAACCACCTCAGTACCGTACCCGAGAAACCTAGTCGAGGCTGACTCTGGAGGACAGCAGAATGAGACGCAGAGTCAAATGCACTCATGATGTCGAAGAATGCTGCAAGGAGCACTCTTCTCCCGCGATAAGTGTTCATTATTCGATGTTCCAAGTAGAGGAGGCAGTCTATCGTGCTTCTTCCCGGCCGAAATCCACTGATGCCCTCAAGTAGGAGACCTGAGGTTTCCACCACCCATTGTAGCCAGGTGTGAACAAGGCCTTCCAAGTTTCCCGAGACATAGAAGCAGACTTATGGGTTGATATGAACTTGGGACAGACGGATCCTTCCCAGACTTGGCCAATGGTAGAAGAATGGGGTATTTCCACGGATCAGGGAAGACACAAGAGGACCAGCAGGCATTATAGAAGTGAAGGAGGTGGGACTGAAGGATCCTGGGCGCCTTCTGAACAAATTCATATGGAACGTTGTCTATCCCTGGCATACTGCCCAACTTAGAGAGTGACAGTACGTCCTCCAGCTCAATAGTTGTAAATGGATGATCCAAGTCCTGAGCTAGTCCTATACCCTGTCGGGAGTTCTATCTTATGGAACTCACAGAAAGAAGTGGGGAACGGTAAACATTCTCATAGTGGTCAGCCAAAAGTTCGACTATTTGTACTTCCCCCAGGCCCCCATCTCTGAGTGGGATGGAAGGCTGGGAGTACCTACCTGTCATCTTGCCAACAAAGGCCCTGGCTTCCGCAGAGGAGTCAAATCGGAGAGAGACACAGTAATCAGCCCAGGCCTTGCGTTTGGCAAGGAGGACTGTTCATCTACACCTGGCATCCACTCTGCAGAAGGACTACCGCTGCAATGAAGTAGGGTGGCGCCACCACGAATTCCACGCACGTCGCCGGTCCAGTACTGCCTGCCGACATTTAGGGGTCCACCACTGTGCTCCACGGTGGGAAGGATTGGTGATCTGGCCACTAGCTAGTCCCCCTGAAATGCCGAGAGTCTACACTGAAGAGGGACTCGGAGAGAGCATCCGCTGACCCATGCAAATTTTCAGTAACTGGGGAAAGGGTCGACCAGTCATCCACCTCATAGCGAAGCCACCTCTCCTCTGAGAAGATCCACCTGGATCTTCGGGTGGTCAGAGCAGGACGGACAGTGCCCCCGAAGGAGATGACGATGGGCAGGTGATCACTACCCAGGTACGGCCCGGTCTATATCTGCGCCATCGTGAAGGGGCCTCTTCCAATACAAAGATCGAGCGTTGAAGTATGGCCACTGAGTGGGTTTATCCAGGTTCCCAAACCTGGCGGCGTCAGTAAGGAGAGGTCTGAGGAGTCAAGGAGAAACTGAAACAGGGTTCAGCCAGCCGTGTTGTGGTGGCGACCCAATAGCATGAATTGTCATGATGAGTGCTGAGTGTTAAAGTCACCCATGACGAGGCAGGTGTCTGTGATCTGACCAAAATAGTGTTCTATTTCCTTCTTCGTTACCGGTAGACAGGGGTTATACAGTACTCCAAAGGTGCCCCACCCATGGGAGAGAGCCACCTTCACTGCCATGAACTCTAAATGCCCACCCGGGTAGGAGTGAATCCAGAGCAAGGAGCTGGGAACTGAGTCCCTGACCAAGAGGGCAATTCCCCATCAACCCCATACTGGCCGATCTTGTCTATAGACCGAATACCCCGGCACCGTGAAGGAAAGGTCGTCAGTAAGCCAAGTCTCACAGAGTCCCACGATCAACGGTGGTGCGCTGGCGATTAATTTACGTAGAATTTGCGTCTTCTTAAAAAGGGAGCGGGCATTCCAAAACACTACAGTATTCCCAGGATGGGGCACCATTATCCCTGAAATACAACAGCTTACTTTTTTACCTTTTTTTACAGGCATCTCCAAAAGGGGAACCACTAGGAAAAGCCATAAACCCCTTATACAAAGTAAGTAAAATGTGTGGTCAATGACAGCCAGTCCA
Organism: Procambarus clarkii; assembly: GCF_040958095.1. Classification (NCBI taxonomy): domain Eukaryota; kingdom Metazoa; phylum Arthropoda; class Malacostraca; order Decapoda; family Cambaridae; genus Procambarus; species Procambarus clarkii. The sequence continues at coordinate 22,921,153 of NC_091191.1, read as the reverse complement.
AGGGCTGTTGATCAATGCTTCTCTCTGCCTGACGGAAGCGGTGATCGGTTCGCGAACTCTCTTGACGGCCCCTGCGATTGGTGGATGCTTTGCTCTTGACCTCATGTTCCACCAGTATCACAATTCTCTGGGAAAGCGCATGGGGGACCAGAGGATCATCAGGGCTATCTACTAGAACAGTACCTCCTGATCGATGGGTGTGTCGACGATGCTGGTGTTGGCTTCTTTGAGGAGAGGCAGAAGGGTAATGAGTGCCAGGCTCCGGCCGAGATTGAGCGTCCATGCCTGTATCCGTGGATGAGCTTCTGCCCATGTCAAGGCTACCCAGGAGGGAAAATCGATTAGCAACCTGGGCGTATGAGGCATGTGACTGGGTCAGGCAAGAGCGTCTGCTAGTTCCTACTTATGAAGAGGCCCGACCACTGGAACCTGGAGGCAAGAAGAAGCAATAGGCTGATTGAGAGTGCACAACCATTGGAACAGCTCATGTCGAGGGGTCCCCGCTGTTTTATGATCGATGTCCAACTGAAGGGCCTCAAGATATACCGGGCAACTCTTAGACATAACCTTGTGATGGCCATGGCATAAAAGACAGCGAGGTGCATCAGAGCACCCACCGTTATCTCTGTATGGTCTGTTTTGCCGCAGTTTGCACAGCGTACTGCATTATGGTAGGTGAGGCGACTGTTGCCCAATAGATAACAAACGTAACATCGTAACACAGGGAAGTTGTAGTGCTGGACCTGATACAAGGTCCTGTGTAGTGCCACCCGATCAGGGAGGGGCCCATCGAACTTTACACGGACCATGGATGTCGGCCCTGCTGCTCCGCGAATCCTGGTAACTTCCAATAATCCTGCTGATGCACCCCCTAACACCTGCAGAGCGGCCTGGATGTTATCCACATCTACACTCTGGTCAATTGGGCCAATCTTCCCATACCGGACCCGAGACTCTTCCTCCTGCGACAATACCTGTCGGCACCTGACAGGCCAGTCACCCAACTTAATAATGTCGGATACACAGATGTGTGATAGAGCCTCCTTTCTGATGTGTAGCTTCAGTGTTGCACCCCTACCCAGGGTACGCATGATCTCAGGCAGCCAATGTGGCCACAATACCGAAGCCTCAATTGCTGCACCTAAGATACGAGGATTTGCAAACACGCACTGACTGGATTAGGACAACCACAAACGAGGAATGAGGTACCACAAGAGGAAGGTCTTTTGAAGGCGAAGACATCCTCTTAGCATCTCGCTCAGAGGCAGCATCAGCCGACTCATTTTCCAGCAGACGTTTTCCTCTCTGGGACTTGCTGTCAACATCCATGGTGCCCCCGCTCGGGAAGGCGTCCATTAGGGAGGCTCCGCCCTTCCCCGGTGCTGTGAGGCCCTCGGTAGCTGCAGTGAGCACACACTGGCCCAAAGAAGCCAGCTGAATTCAAAGTTGAACTCCAGGTAAGGTGTGGAAAGAAAGTCCAGCCCGGAGCATTCAATCCGCGCGCTAAGATGGCCGACCTTCGGGCGGGAATCTATTATTATTATTATTATTATTATTTTTATTATTATTATTATTATTATTATTATTATTATTATTATTATTATTATTATTATTTTAAATATTATTATTATTACTATTATTATTATTATTAATATTATTATTATTATTATTATTATTATTATTATTATTATTATTATTTTATTATTATTATTATTATTATTATTATTATTATTATTATTATTATTATTATTATTATTATTATTATTATTATTATTATTATTATGAGTTAGCATGCCAAAGTTGTGTGAGAGCAAGCTCTATAAGGATACCTGATTTTCGTAGAGGAAACTTTGAGGATAGAATGTAAGTATAAAGGTGAATATAAAGGGAGGTAGTGGGACAGTGACAGGTGGGCGGGACTGACGTCAATGGTTGACTGGGGAGATGTCCCCTATATCCTTATGTCCAATGTGTACTTATGTCCCCTATGTCCCCTCCCTCCACACAAAAACACGCCCCCTCTCCCTCGACACAATGACATGTCCCCCCTCTCTTGACACAATGACATGTCCCCCCTCTCTTGACACAATGACATGTCCCCCCCCCTCTCTTGACACAATAATATGTCCCCCCCTCCCTCGACACAATAACATGTCCCCCCTCCCTCGACACAATAACATGTCCCCCTCCCTCGACACAATGACATGTCCCCCCTCCCTCGACACAATAACATGTCCCCCTCCCTCGACACAATAACATGCCCCCCCCTCCCTCGACACAATAACATGTCCCCCCTCCCTCGACACAATAACATGCCCCCCTCCCTCGACACAATAACATGTCCCCCTCCCTCGACACAAAAACATGTCCTCCTCCCTCGACACAATAACATGTCCCCCCTCCCTCGACACAATAACATGTCTCCCTCCCTCGACACAATAACATGTCCCCCCTCCCTCAACACAATAACATGTCTCCCTCCCCCGACACAATAACATGTCTCCCTCCCTCGACACAATAACATGTCCCCCTCCCTCGACACAATAACATGTCTCCCTCCCTCGACACAATAACATGTCTCCCTCCCCCGACACAATAACATGTCTCCCTCCCTCGACACAATAACATGTCCCACCTCCCTCGACACAATAACATGCCCCCCTCCCTCGACACAATAACATGTCCCCCTCCCTCCCTCGACACAATAACATGTCCCACCTCCCTCGACACAATAACATGTCCCCCTCCCTCGACACAATGACATGTCCCCCCTCCCTCGACACAATAACATGTCCCCCCTCCCTCGACACAATAACATGTCTCCCTCCCCCGACACAATAACATGTCTCCCTCCCTCGACACAATAACATGTCCCACCTCCCTCGACACAATAACATGCCCCCCTCCCTCGACACAATAACATGTCCCCCTCCCTCCCTCGACACAATAACATGTCCCACCTCCCTCGACACAATGACATGTCCCCCTCCCTCGACACAATGACATGTCCCCCCTCCCTCGACACAATAACATGTCCCCCTCCCTCGACACAATAACATGTCCCCCTCCCTCGACACAATAACATGTCCCCCCTCCCTGCCTCGACACAATAACATGCCCCCCTCCCTCGACACAATAACATGTCCCCCTCCCTCGACACAATGACATGTCCCCTCCCTCGACACAATAACATGTCTCCCTCCCTCGACACAATAACATGTCCCACCTCCCTCGACACAATAACATGTCCCCCCTCCCTGCCTCGACACAATGACATGTCCCCCTCCCTCGACACAATGACATGTCCCCTCCCTCGACACAATAACATGTCTCCCTCCCTCCCTCGACACAATAACATGTCCCCCCCTCCCTGCCTCGACACAATAACATGTCCCCCCTCCCTCCCTCGACACAATGACATGTCCCCCCTCCCTCCCTCGACACAATGACATGTCCCCTCCCTCGACACAATAACATGTCTCCCTCCCTCCCTCGACACAATAACATGTCCCCCCCTCCCTGCCTCGACACAATAACATGTCCCCCCTCCCTGCCTCGACACAATACCATGTCCCCCCTCCCTCCCTCGACACAATGACATGTCCCCTCCCTCGACACAATAACATGTCTCCCTCCCTCCCTCGACACAATAACATGTCCCCCCCTCCCTGCCTCGACACAATAACATGTCCCCCCTCCCTCCCTCGACACAATGACATGTCCCCTCCCTCGACACAATAACATGTCCCACCTCCCTCGACACAATAACATGCCCCCCTCCCTCGACACAATAACATGACCCCCTCCCTCCCTCGACACAATAACATGTATCCCCCTCCCTCGACACAATAACATGTCCCCCTCCCTCCCTCGACACAATAACATGTCCCCCCCTCCCTCGACACAATAACATGTCTCCCTCCCTCGACACAATAACATGTCCCCCCCTCCCTCGACACAATAACATGTCCCACCTCCCTCGACACAATAACATGCCCCCCTCCCTCGACACAATAACATGACCCCCTCCCTCCCTCAACACAATAACATGTCCCACCTCCCTCGACACAATAACATGTCCCCCTCCCTCCCTCGACACAATAACATGTCCCCCCCTCCCTCGACACAATAACATGTCTCCCTCCCTCGACACAATAACATGTCCCCCCTCCCTCGACACAATAACATGTCCCCCTCCCTCGACACAATAACATGTCTCCCTCCCTCCCTCGACACAATAACATGTCCCCCTCCCTCGACACAATAACATGCCCCCCTCCCTCGACACAATAACATGTCTCCCTCCCTCCCTCGACACAATAACATGTCCCCCCTCCCTCGACACAATAACATGTCTCCCTCCCTCCCTCGACACAATAACATGTCCCCCTCCCTCGACACAATAACATGTCCCCCTCCCTCGACACAATAACATGCCCCCCTCCCTCCCTCGACACAATAACATGCCCCCCTCCCTCGACACAATAACATGCCCCCCTCCCTCCCTCGACACAATAACATGTCCCACCTCCCTCGACACAATAACATGTCCCCCTCCCTCCCTCGACACAATAACATGTCCCCCCCTCCCTCGACACAATAACATGTCTCCCTCCCTCGACACAATAACATGTCCCCCCTCCCTCGACACAATAACATGTCCCACCTCCCTCGACACAATAACATGCCCCCCTCCCTCGACACAATAACATGTCACCCCTCCCTCGACACAATAACATGCCCCCCTCCCTCCCTCGACACAATAACATGTCTCCCCTCCATCGACACAATAACATGTTCCCCCTCCCTCGACACAATAACATGTCCCCCTCCCTCGACACAATAACATGTCCCCCCTCCCTCGACACAATAACATGTCCCCCTCCCTCGACACAATAACATGTCTCCCTCCCTCCCTCGACACAATAACATGTCCCCCTCCCTCGACACAATAACATGTCCCCCCTCCCTCGACACAATAACATGTCCCCCTCCCTCGACACAATAACATGTCTCCCTCCCTGCCTCGACACAATAACATGTCCCCCCTCCCTCCCTCGACACAATGACATGTCCCCTCCCTCGACACAATAACATGTCCCCCTCCCTCCCTCGACACAATGACATGTCCCCCCTCTCTTGACACAATGACATGTCCCCCGCTCTCTTGACAAAATAATATGTCCCCCCTCCCTCGACACAATAACATGTCCTCCCCCTCTCTTGACACAAAAATATGGCCCCTCCCTCGACACAATGACATGTCCCCCCTCCCTCGACACAATGACATGTACCCCCTCCCTCGACACAATAACATGTCCCTCTCCCTCGACACAATAACATGTCCCCCCTCCCTGCCTCGACACAATAACATGTCCCTCTCCCTCGACACAATAACATGTCCCCCCTCCCTGCCTCGACACAATAACATGTCCCCCCTCCCTCCCTCGACACAATAACATGTCCCCCTCCCTCGACACAATAACATGTCCCCCTCCCTCGACACAATAACATGTCCCCCCTCCCTCGACACAATAACATGACCCCCTCCCTCGACACAATAACATGTCCCCCCTCCCTCCCTCGACACAATAATATGTCCCCCTCCCTCGACACAATAACATGTCTCCCTCCCTCGACACAATAACATGTCCCCCTCCCTCGACACAATAACATGTCCCCTCCCTCGACACAATAACATGTCTCCCTCCCTCGACACAATAACATGTCCCCCTCCCTCGACACAATAACATGTCTCCCTCCCTCGACACAATAACATGTCTCCCTCCCTCGACACAATAACATGTCCCCCTCCCTCGACACAATAACATGTCTCCCTCCCTCGACACAATAACATGTCCCCCCCTCCCTCCCTCGACACAATAACATGTCCCCCCTCCCTCGACACAATAACATGTCCCCCTCCCTCCCTCCCTCGACACAATAACATGTCCCCCTCCCTCGACACAATAACATGTCCCCCTCATTCGACACAATAACATGTCCCCTTCCCTCGACACAATAACATGCCCCCCCTTCCTGCCTCGACACAATAACATGTCCACCTCCCTCGACACAATAACATGTCCCCCCTCCCTCGACACAATAACATGTCCCCCTCCCTCGACACAATAACATGTCCCCTCCCTCGACACAATAACATGTCCCCCTCATTCGACACAATAACATGTCCCCCTCCCTCGAAACAATAACATGTCCCCTTCCCTCGACACAATAACATGTCCCCCTCCCTCCCTCGACACAATAACATGTACCCCTCCCTCGACACAATAACATGTCCCCCTCCCTCGACACAATAACATGTACCCCTCCCTCGACACAATAACATGTCCCCTCCCTCGACACAATAACATGTCCCCTCCCTCGACACAATAACATGTCACCCCCTCCCTCCCTTGACACAATAACATGTCCCCCTCATTCGACACAATAACATGTCCCCTTCCCTCGACACAATAACATGCCCCCCTCCCTCGACACAATAACATGTCACCCCCTCCCTCCCTCGACACAATGACATGTCCCCCCTCCCTCGACACAATAACATGTCCCCCTCCCTCTACACAATAACATGTCACCCCCTCCCTCCCTCGACACAATAATATGTCCCCCTCCCTCGACACAATAACATGCCCCCCTCCCTCGACACAATAACATGTCACCCCCTCCCTCCCTCGACACAATGACATGTCCCCCCTCCCTCGACACAATAACATGTCCCCCTCCCTCGACACAATAACATGTCACCCCCTCCCTCCCTCGACACAATAATATGTCCCCCTCCCTCGACACAATAACATGTCTCCCTCCCTCGACACAATAATATGTCCCCCTCCCTCGACACAATAACATGTCCCCCTCCCTCGACACAATAACATGTCTCCCTCCCTCGACACAATAACATGTCCCCCTCCCTCGACACAATAACATGTCCCCCTCCCTCGACACAATAACATGTCCCCCCTCCCTCGACACAATAACATGTCCCCCTCCCTCGACACAATAACATGTCCCCCTCCCTCCCTCGACACAATAACATGTACCCCTCCCTCGACACAATAACATGTCCCCCTCCCTCGACACAATAACATGTCCCCCTCCCTTCATACAATAACATGTCCCACCTCCCTCGACACAATAACATGTCCCCCTCCCTCGACACAATAACATGTCCCCCTCCCTCGACACAATACCATGTCCCCCTCCCTTGATACAATAACATGTCCCACCTCCCTCGACACAATAACATGTCCCCCTCCCTCGACACAATAACATGTCCCCCTCCCTCGACACAATGACATGTCTCCCCTCCATCGACACAATAATATGTCCCCCTCCCTCGACACAATACCATGTCCCCCTCCCTTGATACAATAACGTGTCCCACCTTCCTCGACACAATAACATGTCCCTCTCCCTCCCTCAACACAATAACATGTCCCCCTCCCTCGGCACAATAACATGTCCCTCTCCCTCGACACAATAAGATGTCCCACTCCCTCCCTCGACACAATAACATGTCCCCCCTCCCTCGACACAATAACATGTCCCCCCTCCCTCGACACAATAATATGTCCCCCTCCCTCGACACAATAATATGTCCCCCTCCCTCGACACAATGACATGTCCCCTCCCTCGACACAATGACATGTCCCCCCCTCCCTCGACACAATAACATATCCCCCTCCCTCGACACAATAACATGTCCCCCTCCCTCGACACAATAACATGTCCCCTCCATGGACACAATGACATGTCCCTTCCCTCGACACAATAACATGTCCCCTCCATCGACACAATGACATGTCCCCCTCCCTCGACACAATAACATGTCCCCCTCCCTCGACACAATAACATGTCCCCTCCATCGACACAATGACATGTCCCCTCCCTCGACACAATAACATGTCCCCTCCCTCGACACAATGACATGTCCCACCTCCCTCGACACAATAACATGTCCCCTCCCTCGACACAATGACATGTCCCACCTCCCTCAAACAATAACATGTCCCCTCCCTCGACACAATAACATGTCCCCTCCCTCGACACAATAATATGTCCCCCTCCCTCGACACAATAACATGTCCCCCTCCCTCGACACAATGACATGCCCCCCTCCCTCGACACAATAACATGCCCCCCTCCCTCGACACAATAACATGTCCCCCTCCCTCGACACAATAACATGTCCCCTCCATCGACACAATGACATGTCCCCTCCCTCAAACAATAACATGTCCCCTCCCTCGACACAATAACATGCCCCCCTCCCTCAACACAGTAACATGTCTCCCTCCCTCGACACAATAACATGTCCCCCCTCCCTCGACACAATGACATGTCCCCCTCCCTCGACACAATAACATGCCCCCCTCCCTCCCTCGACACAATAACATGTCCCCTACCCTCGACACAATAACATGTCCCCCTCCCTCGACACAATAACATGTCCCCCCTCCCTCCCTCGACACGATAACATGTCCCCCTCCCTCCCTCGACACAGTAACATGTCCCCCTCCCTCGACACAATAACATGTCCCCCCTCCCTCCCTCGACACAATAACATGTCCCCCTCCCTCGACACAATAACATGTCCCCCCCTCCCTCCCTCGACACAATAACATGTCCCCCCCTCCCTCCCTCGACACAATAACATGTCCCCCTCCCTTGACACAATAACATGTCCCCCTCCCTCGACACAATAACATGTCCCCCCCTCCCTCGACACAATAACATGTCCCCCTCCCTCGACACAATAACATGTCCCCCCTCCCTCGACACAATAACATGTCCCCCCTCCCTCCCTCGACACAATAACATGTCCCCCCTCCCTCGACACAATAACATGTCCCCCTCCCTCCCTCGACACAATAACATGTCCCCCTCCCACGACACAATAACATGTCCCCCCCTCTCTCCCTCGACACAATAACATGTCCCCCCTCCCTCCCTCGACACGATAACATGTCCCCCTCCCTCCCTCGACACAGTAACATGTCCCCCTCCCTCGACACAATAACATGTCCCCCCCTCCCTCCCTCGACACAATAACATGTCCCCCTCCCTCGACACAATAACATGTCCCCCTCCCTCGACACAATAACATGTCCCCCCCTCCCTCCCTCGACACAATAACATGTCCCCCTCCCTTGACACAATAACATGTCCCCCTCCCTCGACACAATAACATGTCCCCCCCTCCCTCGACACAATAACATGTCCCCCTCCCTCGACACAATAACATGTCCCCCCTCCCTCGACACAATAACATGTCCCCCCTCCCTCCCTCGACACAATAACATGTCCCCCTCCCTCGACACAATAACATGTCCCCCTCCCTCCCTCGACACAATAACATGTCCCCCTCCCACGACACAATAACATGTCCCCCCCTCTCTCCCTCGACACAATAACATGTCCCCCCTCCCTCGACACAATAACATGTCCCCCCTCCCTCCCTCGACACAATAACATGTACCCCTCCCTCGACACAATAATATGTCCCCCTCCCTCGACACAATAAGATGTCCCACTCCCTCCCTCGACACAATAACATGTCCCCCTCCCTCGACACAATAACATGTCCCCCTCCCTCGACACAATAACATGTCCCCCTCCCTCGACACAAAAACATGTCCCCCTCCCTTGATACAATAACATGTCCCACCTCCCTCGACACAATAACATGTCCCCCTCCCTCCCTCGACACAATAACATGTCCCCCTCCCTCGACACAATAACATGTCCCCCTCCCTCGACACAATAACATGTCCCCCTCCCTTGATACAATAACATGTCCCCCCTCCCTCCCTCGACACAATAACATGTTCCCCCTCCCTCGACACAATAACATGTCCCCCATCCCTCGACACAATAACATGTCCCACTCCCTCCCTCGACACAATAACATGTCCCCCTCCCTCGACACAATAACATGTCCCCCTCCCTCGACACAATAACATGTCCCCCTCCCTTGATACAATAACATGTCCCCCTCCCTCGACACAATAAGATGTCCCACTCCCTCCCTCGACACAATAACATGTTCCCCCTCCCTCGACACAATAACATGTCCCCCATCCCTCGACACAATAATATGTCCCCCTCCCTCGACACAATAACATGTCCCCCTCCCTCGACACAATAACATGTCCCCCTCCCTCGACACAATAACATGTCCCCCTCCCTCGACACAATAACATGTCCCCCTCCCTTGATACAATAACATGTCCCCCTCCCTCGACACAATAAGATGTCCCACTCCCTCCCTCGACACAATAACATGTTCCCCCTCCCTCGACACAATAACATGTCCCCCATCCCTCGACACAATAATATGTCCCCCTCCCTCGACACAATAACATGTCCCCCTCCCTCGACACAATAACATGTCCCCCTCCCTCGACACAATGACATGTCCCCTCCCTCGACACAATAACATGTCCCCCTCCCTCGACACAATAACATGTCCCCTCCCTCGACACAATGACATGTCCCCTCCCTCGACACAATAACATGTCCCCCTCCCTCGACACAATAACATGTCCCCTCCCTCGACACAATGACATGTCCCCTCCCTCGACACAATAACATGTCCCCTCCCTCCCTCGACACAATACCATGTCCCCTCCCTCGACACAATGACATGTCCCCTCCCTCGACAAAATGACATGTCCCCTCCCTCGACACAATAACATGTCCCCCTCCCTCGACACAATAACATGCCCCCCTCCCTCGACACAATAACATGTCCCCTCCCTCGACACAATGACATGTCCCCCTCCCTCGACACAATAACATGTCCCCCTCCCTCGACACAATAACATGTCCCCCTCCCTCCCTCGAAACAATAACATGTCCCCCTCCCTCGACACAATAACATGTCCCCCTCCCTCCCTCGAAACAATAACATGTCCCCCTCCCTCGACACAATAACATGTCCCCCTCCCTCCCTCGAAACAATAACATGTCCCCCTCCCTCAACACAATGACATGTCCCCTCCCTCGACACAATGACATGTCCCACCTCCCTCGACACAATAACATGTCCCCTCCCTCGACACAATGACATGTCCCCTCCCTCGACACAATAACATGTCCCCCCTCACTCCCTCGACACAATGACATGTCCCCTCCCTCGACACAATGACATGTCCCCTCCCTCGACACAATAACATGTCCCCCCTCCCTCGACACAATGATATGTCCCCCTCCCTCGACACATTAACATGCCCCCCTCCCTCGACACAATAACATGTCCCCCCTCCCTCGACACAATAACATGTGCCCACTCCCTCGACACAATAACATGTCCCCCTCCCTCCCTCGAAACAATAACATGTCCCCCTCCCTCGACACAAAAACATGTCCCCCTCCCTTGATACAATAACATGTCCCACCTCCCTCGACACAATAACATGTCCCCCTCCCTCCCTCGACACAATAACATGTCCCCCTCCCTCGACACAATAACATGTCCCCCTCCCTCGACACAATAACATGTCCCCCTCCCTTGATACAATAACATGTCCCCCTCCCTTGATACAATAACATGTCCCACCTCCCTCGACACAATAACATGTCCCCCTCCCTCCCTCGACACAATAACATGTCCCCCTCCCTCGACACAATAACATGTCCCCCTCCCTCGACACAATAACATGTCCCCCTCCCTTGATACAATAACATGTCCCCCCTCCCTCCCTCGACACAATAACATGTTCCCCCTCCCTCGACACAATAACATGTCCCCCATCCCTCGACACAATAACATGTCCCACTCCCTCCCTCGACACAATAACATGTCCCCCTCCCTCGACACAATAACATGTCCCCCTCCCTCGACACAATAACATGTCCCCCTCCCTTGATACAATAACATGTCCCCCTCCCTCGACACAATAAGATGTCCCACTCCCTCCCTCGACACAATAACATGTTCCCCCTCCCTCGACACAATAACATGTCCCCCATCCCTCGACACAATAATATGTCCCCCTCCCTCGACACAATAACATGTCCCCCTCCCTCGACACAATAACATGTCCCCCTCCCTCGACACAATAACATGTCCCCCTCCCTCGACACAATAACATGTCCCCCTCCCTTGATACAATAACATGTCCCCCTCCCTCGACACAATAAGATGTCCCACTCCCTCCCTCGACACAATAACATGTTCCCCCTCCCTCGACACAATAACATGTCCCCCATCCCTCGACACAATAATATGTCCCCCTCCCTCGACACAATAACATGTCCCCCTCCCTCGACACAATAACATGTCCCCCTCCCTCGACACAATGACATGTCCCCTCCCTCGACACAATAACATGTCCCCCTCCCTCGACACAATAACATGTCCCCTCCCTCGACACAATGACATGTCCCCTCCCTCGACACAATAACATGTCCCCCTCCCTCGACACAATAACATGTCCCCTCCCTCGACACAATGACATGTCCCCTCCCTCGACACAATAACATGTCCCCTCCCTCCCTCGACACAATACCATGTCCCCTCCCTCGACACAATGACATGTCCCCTCCCTCGACAAAATGACATGTCCCCTCCCTCGACACAATAACATGTCCCCCTCCCTCGACACAATAACATGCCCCCCTCCCTCGACACAATAACATGTCCCCTCCCTCGACACAATGACATGTCCCCCTCCCTCGACACAATAACATGTCCCCCTCCCTCGACACAATAACATGTCCCCCTCCCTCCCTCGAAACAATAACATGTCCCCCTCCCTCGACACAATAACATGTCCCCCTCCCTCCCTCGAAACAATAACATGTCCCCCTCCCTCGACACAATAACATGTCCCCCTCCCTCCCTCGAAACAATAACATGTCCCCCTCCCTCGACACAATGACATGTCCCCTCCCTCGACACAATGACATGTCCCACCTCCCTCGACACAATAACATGTCCCCTCCCTCGACACAATGACATGTCCCCTCCCTCGACACAATAACATGTCCCCCCTCACTCCCTCGACACAATGACATGTCCCCTCCCTCGACACAATGACATGTCCCCTCCCTCGACACAATAACATGTCCCCCCTCCCTCGACACAATGATATGTCCCCCTCCCTCGACACATTAACATGCCCCCCTCCCTCGACACAATAACATGTCCCCCCTCCCTCGACACAATAACATGTGCCCACTCCCTCGACACAATAACATGTCCCCCTCCCTCCCTCGAAACAATAACATGTCCCCCTCCCTCGACACAATAGCATGTCCCCCTCCCTCCCTCGACACAATAACATGTCCCCCCTCCCTCGACACAATAACATGCCCCCCTCCCTCGACACAATAACATGTCCCCCCTCCCTCGACACAATAACATGTCCCCCCTCCCTCGACACAATAACATGTCCCCCCTCCCTCGACACAATAACATGTCCCCCTCCCTCGACACAATAACATGTCCCCCCTCCCTCGACACAATAACATGTCCCTCTCCCTCGACACAATAACATGCCCCCCTCCCTCGACACAATAACATGTCCCCCTCCCTCCCTCGACACAATAACATGTCCCTCTCCCTCGACACAATAACATGCCCCCCCTCCCTCGACACAATAACATGTCCCCCTCCCTCGACACAATAACATGCCCCCCCCCTCCCTCGACACAATAACATGTCCCCCTCCCTCGACACAATAACATGTCCCCCTTCCCTCGAGACAATAACATGTCCCCCCTCCCTCGACACAATAATATGTCCCCCTCATTCGACACAATAACATGCCCCCCTCCCTCGACACAATAACATGTCCCCCTCCCTCGACACAATAACATGCCCCCCTCCCTCCCTCGACACAATAACATGCCCCCCTCCCTCGACACAATAACATGTCCCCCTCCCTCGACACAATAACATGTCCCCCTCCCTCGACACAATAACATGTCCCCCTCCCTCGACACAATAACATGCCTCCCCTCCCTCGACACAATAACATGTCCCCCTCCCAGGACACAATAACATGTCCCCCTCCCAGGACACAATAACATGTCCCCCTCCCTCGACACAATAACATGTCCCCCTCCCTCGACACAATAACATGTCCCCCTCCCTCGACACAATAACATGTCCCCCTCCCTCGACACAATAACATGTCCCCCTCCCTCGACACAATAACATGTCCCCCTCCCTCGACACAATAACATGTCCCCCTCCCTCGACACAATAACATGCCTCCCCTCCCTCGACACAATAACATGTCCCCCTCCCAGGACACAATAACATGTCCCCCTCCCAGGACACAATAACATGTCCCCCTCCCTCGACACAATAACATGTCACCCCCTCCCTCGACACAATAACATGTCCCCCCCTCCCTCGACACAATAACATGTCTCCCTCCCTCGACACAATAACATGTCACCCCCTCCCTCGACACAATAACATATCCCCCCTCCCTCAACACAATAACATGTCCCCCTCCCTCGACACAATAACATGTCCCCCTCCCTCCCTCGACACAATAACATGTCCCCCCTCCCTCGACACAATAACATGTCCCCCTCCCTCGACACAATAACATGTCACCCCCTCCCTCGACACAATAACATGTCCCCCTCCCTCGACACAATAACATGTCCCCCCCTCCCTCGACACAATAACATGTCCCCCTCCCTCGACACAATAACATGTCCCCCTCCCTCGACACAATAACATGTCCCCCTCCCTCGACACAATAACATGTCCCCCCCTCCCTCGACACAATAACATGTCCCCCTCCCTCGACACAATAACATGTCACCCCCTCCCTCCCTCGACACAATAACATGTCTCCCTCCCTCGACACAATAACATGTCACCCCCTCCCTCGACACAATAACATGTCCCCCCTCCCTCGACACAATAACATGTCCCCCTCCCTCGACACAATAACATGTCCCCCTCCCTCGACACAATAACATGTCCCCCCCTCCCTCGACACAATAACATGTCCCCCTCCCTCGACACAATAACATGTCCCCCTCCCTCGACACAATAACATGTCCCCCTCCCTCGACACAATAACATGTCCCCCTCCCTCGACACAATAACATGTCCCCCTCCCTCGACACAATAACATGTCCCCCCCTCCCTCGACACAATAACATGTCCCCCCTCCCTCGACACAATAACATGTCACCCCCTCCCTCGACACAATAACATGTCCCCCTCCCTTGACACAATAACATGTCCCCCTCCCTCGACACAATAACATGTCCCCCTCCCTCGACACAATAACATGTCCCCCTCCCTCGACACAATAACATGTCTCCCTCCCTCGACACAATAACATGTCCCCCCTCCCTCGACACAATAACATGTCCCCCTCCCTCCCTCGACACAATAACATGTCCCCCTCCCTCTCTCGACACAATAACATGCCCCCCTCCCTTGACACAATAACATGTCCCCCTCCCTCCCTCGACACAATAACATGCCCCCCTCCCTCGACACAATAACATGCCCCCGTCCCTCGACACAATAACATGCCCCCCTCCCTCGACACAATAACATGTCCCCCTCCCTCGACACAATAACATGTCACCCCCTCCCTCCCTCGACACAATAACATGCCCCCCTCCCTCGACACAATAACATGCCCCCCTCCCTCGACACAATAACATGCCCCCCTCCCTCGACACAATAACATGTCACCCCCTCCCTCCCTCGACACAATAACATGTCCCCCTCCCTCCCTCGACACAATAACATGCCCCCCTCCCTCCCTCGACACAATAACATGTCCCCCTCCCTCGACACAAGAAAGACACCACCAACGTCTACAATTACCGGCTTAGCGGAAGCAAGTTTAGTCCACACGACCTGACCTGTTGCGAGAAACGCTCTTGAGGTGTGACTTTTGAATTGCTAGACCAGACAACCCGGCGCCCTCACATCTCCGGTCTGACTGACTCATGTACTATGTGAAATATAATATAACTAACATCTTTATGGTGTTAGAGGGAGACAGGTCCAAAGAGCTAAAGCTCAACACCCGAAAGCATAACTAGGTGAGTACATGTCTCCACCTCCCTCACACATGTCCCCCTCCCTCACACAAGTCCCAATCCCTCACACATGTCCCCACCTCCCTCACACATGTCCCCCTCCCTCACTCATGTCCCTCTCCCTCACACATGTCCCTCTCCCTCACACATGTCCCCCTCCTTCACACATGTCCCTCTCCCTCACACATGTCCCTCTCCCTCACACATGTCCCCCTCCCTCACACATGTCCACCCTCCCTCACTCATGTCCCTCTCCCTCACACATGTCCCTCTCCCTCACACATGTCCCCCTCCCTCACACAAGTCCCCCTCCCTCACTCATGTCCCTCTCCCTTACACATGTCCCCCTCCCTCACACAAGTCCCCCTCCCTCACTCATGTCCCTCTCCCTCACACATGTCCCCCTCCCTCACACAAGTCCCCCTCCCTCACACATGTCCCTCTCGCTCACACATGTCCCCCTCCCTCACACAAGTCCCTCTCCCTCACACATGTCCCCCTCCCTCACACATGTCCCTCTCCCACACACATGTCCCTCTCCCTCACACATGTCCCCCTCCCTCACACATGTCCCTCTCCCTCACACATGTCCCCCTCCCTCACACATGTCCCCCTCCCTCACACAAGTCCCCCTCCCTCACACAAGTCCCCCTCCCTCACACATGTCCCTCTCCCTCACACATGTCCCCCTCCCTCACACATGTCCCTCTCCCTCACACATGTCCCCCTCCCTCACACATGTCCCCCTCCCTCACACAAGTCCCCCTCCCTCACACAAGTCCCCCTCCCTCACACATGTCCCTCTCCCTCACACATGTCCCTCTCCCTCACACATGTCCCCCTCCCTCACACATGTCCCTCTCCCACACACATGTCCCTCTCCCTCACACATGTCCCCCTCCCTCACACATGTCCCACTCCCTCACACATGTCCCCCTCCCTCACACATGTCCCCCCCTCACACATGTCCCCCTCCCTCACACATGTCCCTCTCCCTCACACATGTCCCCCTCCCTCACACATGTCCCCCTCCCTCACACAAGTCCCCCTCCCTCACACATGTCCCCCTCCCTCACACATGTCCCCCTCCCTCACACATGTCCCCCTCCCTCACACATGTCCCCCTCCCTCACACATGTCCCCCTCCCTCACACATGTCCCCCTCCCTCACACATGTCCCCCTCCCTCACACATGTCCCCCTCCCTCACACATGTCCCTCTCCCTCACACATGTCCCCCTCCCTCACACATGTCCACCCTCCCTCACACATGTCCCTCTCCTTCACACATGTCCCCCTCCCTCACACATGTCCCCCTCCCTCACACATGTCCCCCTCCCTCACACATGCCCCCCTCCCTCACACATGTCCCTCTCCCTCACACATGTCCCTCTCCCTCACACATGTCCCCCTCCCTCTCACATGTCCACCCTCCCACACACATGTCCCCCTCCCTCACACATGTCCCTCTCCCTCACACATGTCCACCCTCCCACACACATGTCCCCCTCCCTCACACATGTCCCTCTCCCTCACACATGTCCCCCTCCCTCACACAAGTCCCCCTCCCTCACACATGTCCCCCTCCCTCACACATGTCCCTCTCCCTCACACATGTCCCTCTCCCTCACACATGTCCCCCTCCCTCACACATGTCCCTCTCCCTCACACATGTCCCTCTCCCTCACACATGTCCCCCTCCCTCACACATGTCCACCCTCCCTCACTCATGTCCCTCTCCCTCACACATGTCCCTCTCCCTCACACATGTCCCCCTCCCTCACACAAGTCCCCCTCCCTCACTCATGTCCCTCTCCCTCACACATGTCCCCCTCCCTCACACAAGTCCCCCTCCCTCACTCATGTCCCTCTCCCTCACACATGTCCCCCTCCCTCACACAAGTCCCCCTCCCTCACACATGTCCCTCTCCCTCACACATGTCCCCCTCCCTCACACATGTCCCCCTCCCTCACACAAGTCCCCCTCCCTCACACAAGTCCCCCTCCCTCACACATGTCCCTCTCCCTCACACATGTCCCCCTCCCTCACACATGTCCCTCTCCCTCACACATGTCCCCCTCCCTCACACATGTCCCCCTCCCTCACACAAGTCCCCCTCCCTCACACAAGTCCCCCTCCCTCACACATGTCCCTCTCCCTCACACATGTCCCTCTCCCTCACACATGTCCCCCTACCTCACACATGTCCCTCTCCCACACACATGTCCCCTCTCCCTCACACATGTCCCCCTCCCTCACACATGTCCCTCTCCCTCACACATGTCCCCCTCCCTCACACATGTCCCCCCCTCACACATGTCCCCCTCCCTCACACATGTCCCCTCTCCCTCACACATGTCCCCCTCCCTCACACATGTCCCCTCCCTCACACAGTCCCCTCCCTCACACATGTCCCCCTCCCTCACACATGTCCCCCTCCCTCACACATGTCC
>NC_091191.1:22821569-22902141 GCF_040958095.1 Procambarus clarkii | reverse complement strand
GATGAGGGGACAGGGGATGGGAGAGAGAGGATGAGGGGACAGTGGAGTGGGGAGGGACGAGAGGATGGTGGGGAGGACATAGGGATGGTAGGGAGGGCAAACGGACGGGAGAAGGGGGAATGGTGGGGAGGACCGGGGGACAGGGGAAGGTTGCTGAGCCACAGCAACTCATGGCCGGGTACAGGTAGTACATTAATATAAGGAGAATATCAAAAATAAATTATGAGAACGATATTTCGATCAAAGCGAAAAAGCAACTTAAATTAATACATAGTCATATAAGAAGGAAAATGTCGGTGAAGGAGCAAGTGACAAGGAAATCTGGGAGATACTGAATGCCAGTTTCCATGGAGTGTTCACTACCGAGCCTGAGCAACTCCCATTGTTAGTAGAGAAGAAGACCCAAGATTTTCTGAAAAGTTTCAGAAGTTAGCAACGAGACTCGTCCCAGCGTTACGAGGGATGGGGTATGAAGAACGCCTGAAGGAACTGAGCCTTACGACACTAGAAAAAAGAAGAAAGAGGGGGGATATGATAGACATGTATAAAATACTCAGGGGGATTGACAGAGTGGAAATACATGAAATGTTTACTCGGAATAGTAACAGAACGAGGGGACATGGGTGGAAGCTGATGAGATGAGTCACAGACATGTCAGGAAGTTTTCTTTTAGCGTGAGAGTAGTGGAAAAATGGAATGCACTTAAGGAGTAGGTTGTGGAAGCAAATTATATTCATCATTTTAAAACTAGATATGATAGGGAAATGGGACAGAAGTCATTGCTGTAAACAACCGATGGCTGGAAAGGCGGGATCCAAGAGTCAATGCTCGATCCAGCAGGCACAAATAGGTGAGTACACACACACACACACACACACACACACACACACACACACACACACACACACACACACACACACACACACACACACACACACACACACACACACAAGGTCGATAATGTTTCGCTAGAAGACAGAAGAGTTAGGGGGGACATGATCACCACATTCAAGATTCTCAAGGGAATTGATAGGGTAGATAAAGACAGGCTATTTAACACAAGGGGCACACGCACAAGGGGACACAGGTGGAAACTGAGCGCCCAAATGAGCCACAGAGATATTAGAAAGAACTTTTTCAGTGTCAGAGTGGTTGACAAATGGAATGCATTAGGCAGTGATGTGGTGGAGGCTGACTCCATACACAGTTTCAAGTGTAGATATGATAGAGCCCAATAGGCTCAGGAACCTGTACACCTGTTGATTGACGGTTGAGAGGCGGGACCAAAGAGCCAGAGCTCAACCCCCGCAAGCACAATTAAGTGAGTACACACACAAAAAAAGTAGCAGAGAAGAGCCTCTAAATTATAGAGCTGCACCGCTGACAAGCGCGGTAATCAAAACACCAGACAAATAATTAACACCAAATGGAGGGATTATCTGGTAAAAATGCATAAAAACAAACAGGCAGTATATTTCAACAGTGTAGCCTGACTGGAACACACCTGGAGTGTGTACTCTCACTGCCAGTGAAAGTACACACTCCAGGTATGTGTGTGAGCTGGAGTACCTGGGAGTTGTGGAATTCATATTGCCTTCAGGTGTGCAAGGGCTGTACACGATAGAGCAGGAGAGTGAACTCGTCGCCTGGTGCACTCAATGCACAGCTCCAGTGCACAAGACTCAAACTGCTCTACATGCAGCTAGGACTACTGTGTTGACTGTCGTCGTGTACAGTACAGTGTGAACAGCTCAACAACGCCGCCGTCGTGCGTCGTTGCTAACAGGCTATACAAGAGGCAGAGGTTCAGCTATGTGAGTACATATGTATTCAGCTATGGTCGGTCAAGAGGCAAGTTTGGTGCAGCGGAGAGAGACTTGGCTGAGGTCTGAAGTCACTAGTCCCTCTGGGGATCGTCTGAGGCTGCCGGCCAGACCGTCAACCATGCATCAGGTACTATGCTGCTGACTGGTTCTGGATTATTCAACTTTCCATACCCATTTAGGGAAGTTCCACTCTACCACTCTACAATGACAAAGTATAGTTCATACCAAATAGGTATGATAGAGAAAAGGGACAGGAGTCATTGCTTTAAACAACCGGCGGCTGGATGGCGGGATCCAAGAGCCATTGCTCGATCCTGCAGGCACAAATAACACTGCAATATACCAAGAGTTATACTTTGTCATTGGCCAATTATGAGCCCTGTTATTTCACTGGTTTAGGCATCTAGTCTGCCAAGACAAAGGACCACCTCACCACGTTGTTGGGTGAGGCTGGGCACGTGTGGAGTCCTCACCATGTTGTTGGGTGAGGCTGGGCACGTGTGGAGTCCTCGACACATTGTCGGGTGAGGCTGGGCACGTGTGGAGTCCTCACCACGTTGTTGGGTGAGGCTGGGCACGTGTGGAGTCCTCACCACGTTGTCGGGTGAGGCTGGGCACGTGTGGAGTCCTCACCACGTTGTCGGGTGAGGTTGGGCACGTGTGGAGTCCTCACCACGTTGTCGGGTGAGGCTGGGCACGTGTGGACTCCACAATGTCGAGACGTCCCTTAATGTGACACAGTCAGACGTCTCTGGACTCAAGTTGAAGTTCTCTACCGCTAATTGTGTGTTCCTACTTGTGTCCCGTACAATCACCAAGTCGTGTTCTCGTAAGTATGGGTATACACTAGAGGATATACACTGGAGGATATACACTAGAGGAACTGTGTAGACAGTGACAGAGAGCATTGTGTGATCCACGGGAGCTCCAGTCCTCACAGGGTGCAACAGACTGTCATTATCTCAATTGATCTGTGTCATCTTTGTGACAGCATGTATCATAAGGGTTTAATATATATTTAATATACGTGTGTGTCATATGGGGAAGATAGTGGTAATTTCTCTCTATATATCAGATGATAATGAGAGTGATTACAGCGGTGCCGCCCTCGTCACTCCGGGGCTGGGTTAACGTGCCACATAAGAGCCAAGTCAACACTGAAATTACTTATAAGTGTTCGTGTCTGCATGTAGTGTGCTCATTGTCACGGGACTTGCCTCCGTGTGTTGTCACGTGCACGGTGCAGTCATTGACAGTGACAGGATGATCACCACTCCTCACCTGGAGCCGAGTTGATGCATCATGAGGGACAGTCATCGCATAGTTAGCGAGGCGAGAGTGTGTCTGGGTGTGTGAGGGCGGGCCAGTCGCTACTGCAAGAGTCACAACTGTCATTTTCTTATTTCTTACCTAGTCCAAGCACTTGGGCTGGAAGGTAGAGCGACGGTCTCGCTTCATGGAGGTCGGCGTTCAATCCCCCGACCTTCCAAGTGGTTGGACACTTTTCCTTCCCTCCGTCCCATCCCACATCCTTATCCCAACCCCTTCCAAGTGTTATATTGTCGTAACGACTTGTCGCTTTCCCCCTTAATAGTTCCCTTCCCCCCCTTATTTGTTACCTGGAGTTGATTCCTAAACATCGACCAGCTGGCGGAAAGTGAGACTTCATCTTGTGTCTGCAATGGACGTCTGTCTGAGAGCCAAGGTGACGTTCAACTTCTGACAGGTCGTTAGCCATACCCAGCCCGACCTCTTAAAAATAACGTCGCTTTTCGCTCGTATGTGCGCTAGGGCCAAACATGGACGTAATTTCCTAATCAACTTGAAACATGTTGGTGTTGGACAAGAGCATGTTACCCAGCCTTGCGTGGTGTCTGATCACAGGACCACACATTTTGTGTCATTTACACACAATTGGGTTTCAAAATCTACCTGGGAAAAGATCATCAAGACAAATGGTGGACCTTCGACAAGCCACCGGCTTCCTGTCCTCGTCGAGGTCACTAGTGCTAGTGGTCCTCAGGTAAATAAGGTCAATTTGCGGCCACAGTGGTCAGTGTTATATTGATTCTGAGTTAAATAAATATTGATTTCACATTGAACGGAGTCTCTGTGACTCGTTTGTTACTAAGTATTGATTCTCAGGTGTAACTTGTACATACTCAGTAGGTGGTCAGAGGACCGGTGGCTTAACACTGATTACTGGTGTTCTAGTGACCTATTGTTGTCATGGGTTACTGTGCTACCTTTTACACTATCTGTGATTGATATAGCATTGTTGTGTAGCACTTTGATCTCTTACAGTTCTGGCCTAAAATATTGTCACTGAACAGTGCATGCGACTTGGCTTGACAAAAGTGTTATAACTATACGGTCGTCTGCTAGTCTAGTTGCCTTGTTAGTAACTGCTAAAGAGAGCTTATCACGAATATATTCACATATATATATGTGATATAACGTGATATAACTCTTTTAACGAGATAACCCAAAGGAACAGTGTGCAATAGTGTTAAGTTACTTTAATCAACTAGTGCTAAGCTACACATGATTTCCATCACATTCTTTCAATCACACTCACACTCACACTCACCCTCACACTCACACTCACACTCACACTCACACTCACACTCACCCTCACACTCACACTCACATTCACACTCACACTCACCCTCACACTCACACTCACACTCACCCTCACACTCACACTCACCCTCACACTCACACTCACACTCACACTCACCCTCACACTCACACTCACACTCACCCTCACACTCACACTCACACTCACCCTCACCCTCACACTCACACTCACACTCACCCTCACCCTCACACTCACACTCACACTCACACTCACACTCACACTCACCCTCACACTCACACTCACCCTCACACTCACACTCACCCTCACACTCACCCTCACACTCACACTCACACTCACCCTCACACTCACACTCACACTCACACTCACCCTCACA
Source organism: Procambarus clarkii (assembly GCF_040958095.1). Taxonomy (NCBI): domain Eukaryota; kingdom Metazoa; phylum Arthropoda; class Malacostraca; order Decapoda; family Cambaridae; genus Procambarus; species Procambarus clarkii. The sequence goes on along the minus strand of NC_091191.1, from coordinate 22,897,340 downwards.
CTCACACTCACACTCACCCTCACCCTCACACTCACACTCACACTCACACTCACACTCACCCTCACCCTCACACTCACACTCACACTCACACTCACCCTCACACTCACACTCACACTCACCCTCACACTCACCCTCACACTCACACTCACACTCACCCTCACCCTCACCCTCACACTCACACTCACACTCACCCTCACACTCACACTCACACTCACACTCACACTCACACTCACACTCACACTCACACTCACCCTCACACTCACCCTCACACTCACACTCACACTCACCCTCACACTCACACTCACACTCACCCTCACACTCACCCTCACACTCACACTCACCCTCACACTCACCCTCACACTCACACTCACCCTCACACTCACACTCACACTCACACTCACACTCACACTCACCCTCACACTCACACTCACCCTCACACTCACACTCACACTCACCCTCACACTCACACTCACACTCACACTCACACTCACCCTCACACTCACACTCACACTCACCCTCACACTCACACTCACACTCACCCTCACACTCACACTCACACTCACACTCACACTCACCCTCACACTCACACTCACACTCACCCTCACACTCACACTCACACTCACACTCACACTCACACTCACACTCACCCTCACACTCACACTCACCCTCACACTCACACTCACACTCACCCTCACACTCACACTCACACTCACACTCACCCTCACACTCACACTCACACTCACCCTCACACTCACACTCACACTCACACTCACCCTCACACTCACACTCACACTCACACTCACACTCACCCTCACACTCACACTCACACTCACACTCACCCTCACACTCACACTCACCCTCACACTCACACTCACACTCACACTCACACTCACCCTCACACTCACACTCACCCTCACACTCACCCTCACACTCACACTCACACTCACACTCACACTCACACTCACACATGACTCGCGACACGACTCCTTCAGTGCCTTAATTACTCCTGATAGTACCACCTCAAGGGTAGAATTTGTACTATCAGGGGAAAGCGCCAAACCAATACGATTTATATATATCACTGGGAAGGAATCATGATAAGGATTAGGAATGGGACAGGGGGAAGGAATGGTGCCCAACCACTTGGACGGTCGGGGATTGAACGTCGACCTGCATGAAGGGAAACCGTCGCTCTACCGTCCAGCCCAAGTGGTTGAAACCCTCAAGGGTAGAGCTGCATCACAGCCTTGAATCAACTAAAGTTTGGTATATATATATAACACTTTGAGCGTTCTGAGCCCTCTACCTAACTTCCGTTTAGGGCAGGACGACCACCACTAACCCGAGATTATGATATCGTAGAGGAAGAGATCATTGCTCCGTGCGACTATCTCGGCCACTCGCGTCTCGGTGCCTTGTTGTCTCTTTAGGTAACTTAGCATGAACTGTTGTAACTCTTCTGTGACAACGCTGTCATTAAGGCATCTTATTGGAAGATACCAGGAGTGTGCACCCTGACTGGAAGATACCTGGAGTGTGTACCCTGACTGTAAGATACCAGGAGTGTGTACCCTGACTGTAAGATACCTGGAGTGTGTACCCTGACTGTAAGATACCAGGAGTGTGTACCCTGACTGTAAGATACCTGGAGTGTGTACCCTGACTGTAAGATACCAGGAGTGTGTACCCTGACTGTAAGATACCTGGAGTGTGTACCCTGACAGAAAGATACCAGGAGTGTGTACCCTGACTGTAAGATACCAGGAGTGTGTACCCTGACTGTAAGATACCAGGAGTGTATACCCTGACTGTAAGATACCAGGAGTGTGTACCCTGACTGTAAGATACCTGGAGTGTGTACCCTGACTGTAAGATACCAGGAGTGTGTACCCTGACTGTAAGATACCTGGAGTGTGTACCCTGACTGTAAGATACCTGGAGTGTGTACCCTGACTGTAAGATACCAGGAGTGTGTACCCTGACTGTAAGATACCTGGAGTGTGTACCCTGACTGTAAGATACCTGGAGTGTGTACCCTGACTGTAAGATACCAGGAGTGTGTACCCTGACTGTAAGATACCTGGAGTGTGTACCCTGACTGTAAGATACCAGGAGTGTGTACCCTGACTGTAAGATACCAGGAGTGTGTACCCTGACTGTAAGATACCAGGAGTGTGTACCCTGACTGTAAGATACCTGGAGTGTGTACCCTGACTGTAAGATACCTGGAGTGTGTACCCTGACTGTAAGATACCAGGAGTGTGTACCCTGACTGTAAGATACCTGGAGTGTGTACCCTGACTGTAAGATACCTGGAGTGTGTACCCTGACTGTAAGATACCTGGAGTGTGTACCCTGACTGTAAGATACCAGGAGTGTGCACCCTGACTGTAAGATACCTGGAGTGTGTACCCTGACTGTAAGATACCTGGAGTGTGTACCCTGACTGTAAGATACCTGGAGTGTGCACCCTGACTGTAAGATACCTGGAGTGTGTACCCTGACTGTAAGATACCAGGAGTGTGCACCCTGACTGTAAGATACCTGGAGTGTGTACCCTGACTGTAAGATACCTGGAGTGTGTACCCTGACTGTAAGATACCTGGAGTGTGCACCCTGACTGTAAGATACCTGGAGTGTGTACCCTGACTGTAAGATACCTGGAGTGTGTACCCTGACTGTAAGATACATGAGGTGCGTAGAATATAATTAATGTATAAAATCTTAAAGCTAAGCAGGTGAATATTCAGAGCACCAAAGGTGAAGGGAAGCAAAGGCTGACACTTATCCTCACACCTCCAATATTTGGCGGTAAAAAAAGGATTAATTTTTTGGCGCCGTTGGTTAAAGGTGAGAGGTGACTGTGTCACAGTGGCGAGAGGAGACTGTGTCACAGTGGTGAGGGGCGACTGTGTCACAGTGGTGAGAGGCGACTGTGTCACAGTGGTGAGAGGAGACTGTGTCACAGTGGTGAGAGGAGACTGTGTCACAGTGGCGAGAGGAGACTGTGTCACAGTGGCGAGAGGCGATTGTGTCACAGTGGCGAGAGGAGACTGTGTCACAGTGGTGAGGGGCGACTGTGTCACAGTGGTGAGAGGCGACTGTGTCACAGTGGTGAGAGGAGACTGTGTCACAGTGGTGAGAGGCGACTGTGTCACAGTGGTGAGAGGCGACTGTGTCACAGTGGTGAGAGGCGACTGTGTCACAGTGGCGAGAGGAGACTGTGTCACAGTGGTGAGAGGAGACTGTGTCACAGTGGCGAGAGGAGACTGTGTCACAGTGGTGAGAGGAGACTGTGTCACAGTGGTGAGAGGTGACTGTGTCACAGTGGTGAGAGGCGACTGTGTCACAGTGGCGAGAGGAGACTGTGACACAGTGGTGAGAGGAGACTGTGTCACAGTGGTGAGAGGAGACTGTGTCACAGTGGTCAACCAGGCTATTGGACGCGGCTGCTCGCAGCCTGACGTATGAGTCACAGCCTGGTTGATCAGGTATCCTTTGGAGGTGTTTATCCAGTTCTCTCTTGAACACTGTGAGGGGTCGGCCAGTTATGCCCCTTATGTGTAGCGGAAGCGTGTTGAACAGTCTCGGGCCTCTGATGTTGATAGAGTTCTCTCTCAGAGTACCAGTTGCACCTCTGCTCTTTAACGGGGGTATTCTGCACATCCTGCCATGTCTCGTGGTCTCATGTGATGTTATTTCTGTGTGCAGGTTTGCGATCAGCCCCTTTACTATTTTCCACGTGTAAATTATTATGTATCTCTCCCGCCTGCGCTCAAGAGAATACAGATTTTGGCATTTTAGGCGGTCTTAATAGTTCAGATATTTTACTGAGCGGATTCTAGCAGTAAAGGATCTCTGCACGCTCTCTAGGATTTTCTCCAGCTTTGAAAGGGGCTGTCATTGTGCAGCAGTACTCCACTCTAGAGAGCACTAGCGTCGTGAAAAGTGTCATCATCGGTATAGCATCTCTAGTATGAAAAGTTCTTGTTATCCAACCTGTCATTTTTCTTGCAGTTGTGACGGCTACTTTATTGTGTTCCTTAGAGGTAAGGTCTTCCGACGTCAATACACCCAAATCCTCTACATTGCCTTTTCGTTCTATGTGGGACATGCGACCCACATAGCGTGGGTGTGTGAGAGCGTGGGTGTGTGAGAGTGTGGGAGTGTGGGAGTGTGGGAGTGTGGGAGTGTGGGTGTGTGAGAGTGTGGGTGTGTGAGAGCGTGGGTGTGTGAGAGTGTGAGAGTGTGGGAGTGTGGGAGTGTGGGAGTGTGAGAGTGTGGGTGTGTGAGAGTGTGGGTGTGTGAGAGCGTGGGTGTGTGAGAGTGTGGGTGTGTGAGAGCGTGGGTGTGTGAGAGCGTGGGTGTGTGAGAGTGTGGGTGTGTGGGAGTGTGGGAGTGTGGGTGTGTGGGAGTGTGGGTGTGTGGGTGTGTGAGAGTGTGGGTGTGTGGGAGTGTGGGACACGCTGGCTAGGAGGCAGGTTAAGGTGATGACATTAATGAGACTAACCAAAGACAAGAGGAAAAGATATAAAGGAAATGAAAGAAGGGAGAAGTTGCGAGGTGAGGAGCTGCGAGGTGAGGAGCTGCGAGGTGAGGAGTTGCAAGGTGAGGAGCTGCGAGGTGAGGAGCTGCGAGGTGAGGAGCTGCGAGGTGAGGAGCTGCGAGGTGAGGAGCTGCGAGGTGAGGAGCTGCGAGGTGAGGAGTTGCGAGGTGAGGAGCTGCGAGGTGAGGAGCTGCGAGGTGAGGAGCTGCGAGGTGAGTAGCTGCAAGGTGAGGGAAAACTAACAAGAGAACAATGGAGAAGGGAAGATTTCATTTACATATTTATTATCAACAGGAAATAAGGCCAAACAATCTTCATGTTAACCTTTGTTAGTATAAAAGTTTACTTACAATTACTTATCTCTAAGTAATGAAAATCATAAATGACAATGAATATCTTTTTTAGTATATTCAAGAGTTTTTGCTTTACATATAAATCCAGATAAAAGTATTGTAAATATATTATATGGATCGTAGGGACAGAATTGGTCCCTGGGTGCTCCAGTATTATTGATTAACGAGTCTGAGATCACACACACACTGTGCAATTCACTGTCTTAAACCTCTTCGTAGCTCACAAACCAGTTTAAAACGCTGTTTAAAACCTTGAGGTTACCTTGAGGTGCTTCCGGGACTTAGCGTCCCCGCGGCCCGGTCGTCGACCAGGCCTCCTGGTTGTTTGTTTATGCTTAATACACAATACAATGCTTAAACTATAGAGTAGTTGACGTAGTAGCAGAGTGTCATCAAGACTTGGGCTGAATAAGGGTAGTGTTGGTGAGAGCAGAGGTTATAGTCTGCTCCCTCACAACCAGCAGAGGTTATAGTCTGCTCCCTCACAACCAGCAGAGGTTGTAGTCTGCTCCCTCACAACCAGCAGAGGTTGTGGTCTGCTCCCTCACAACCAGCAGAGGTTGTAGTCTGCTCCCTCACAACCAGCAGAGGTTGTTGTCTGCTCCCTCACAACCAGCAGAGGTTGTTGTCTGCTCCCTCACATCCAGCAGAGGTTGTAGTCTGCTCCCTCACAACCAGCAGAGGTTGTAGTCTGCTCCCTCACAACCAGCAGAGGTTGTTGTCTGCTCCCTCACAACCAGCAGAGGTTGTTGTCTGCTCCCTCACATCCAGCAGAGGTTGTAGTCTGCTCCCTCACAACCAGCAGAGGTTGTAGTCTGCTCCCTCACAACCAGCAGAGGTTGTTGTCTGCTCCCTCACAACCAGCAGAGGTTGTTGTCTGCTCCCTCACATCCAGCAGAGGTTGTAGTCTGCTCCCTCACAACCAGCAGAGGTTGTAGTCTGCTCCCTCACAACCAGCAGAGGTTGTTGTCTGCTCCCTCACATCCAGCAGAAGTTGTTGTCTGCTCCCTCACAACCAGCAGAGGTTGTAGTCTGCTCCCTCACAACCAGCAGAGGTTGTAGTCTGCTCACTCACAACCAGCAGAGTTGTTCGTTCTTGTTGTTGCTGCTACTTGATTGATTTATTTGTCTTTTGTAGCTGAACTTTAGGGAAAGTGTGTGTGTGTGTGTGTGTGTGTGTGTGTGTACTCACCTAGTTGTACTCACCTAGTTGTGTCTGCAGGATCGAGCATTGACTCTTGGATCCCGCCTTTCGAGCATCGGTTGTTTACAGCAATGGCTCCTGTCCCATTTCCCTATCATACCTGGTTTTAAAATTATGAATAGTATTTGTTTCCACAACCTGTTCCTGAAGTGCATTCCATTTCCCCACTACTCTCACGCTGAAAGAAAACTTCCTAACATCTCTGTGACTCATCTGAGTTTCCAGCTTCCATCCATGTCCTCTCGTTCTGTTACTATTCCGTGTGAACATTTCGTCTATGTCCACTCTGTCAATTCCTCTGAGTATCTTATACGTTCCTATCATGTCCCCCCTCTCCCTTCTTCTTTCTAGTGTCGTGAGGCACAGTTCCCTCAGGCGCTCTTCATACCCCATCCCTCGTAGCTCTGGGACGAGTCTCGTTGCAAACCTCTGAACCTTTTCCAGTTTCATTATATGTTTCTTCAGATGGGGACTCCATGATGAGGCGGCATACTCTATGACTGGCCTTACGTAGGCAGTGTAAAGCGCCCTAAATGCCTCCTTACTTAGGTTTCTGAATGATGTTCTAACTTTTGCCAGTGTAGAGTACGCTGCTGTCGTTATCCTATTAATATGTGCCTCAGGAGATAGATTAGGTGTTACGTCCACCCCCAGGTCTCTTTCACGCGTCGTTACAGGTAGGCTGTTCCCCTTCATTGTGTACTGTCCCTTTGGTCTCCTATCTCCTAGTCCCATTTCCATAACTTTACATTTGCTCGTGTTGAATTCTAGTAGCCATTTCTCTGACCATCTCTGCAATCTGTTCAGGTCCTCTTGGAGGATCCTGCAATCCTCATCTGTCACAACTCTTCTCATCAACTTTGCATCATCCGCAAACATCGACATGTAGGACTCTACGCCTGTAAACATGTCGTTAACATATACAAGAAATAGAATTGGTCCCAGCACCGATCCTTGTGGTACTCCACTTGTTACTGTTCGCCAGTCCGACTTCTCGCCCCTTACCGTAACTCTTTGGCTCCTTCCTGTTAGGTAGTTCCTTATCCATTCTAGGACCTTTCCCCCCACCCCCGCCTGCCTCTCGAGCTTGAACAGCAGTCTCATGTGCGGTACTGTATCAAAGGCTTTTTGGCAGTCCAGAAATATGCAGTCTGCCCAACCATCTCTGTCCTGTCTTATCCTCGTTATTTTATCATAGAATTCCAGAAGGTTTGTTAGGCACGATTTCCCTGTCCAGAACCCATGTTGATGTTTGTTCACAAACCTAATGTTCTCCAGGTGTGCAACCAGTCGTAGCCTAATTATTCTTTCCAGTATTTTACAGGGGATGCTTGTCAGTGATACAGGTCTGTAGTTAAGTGCCTCCTCCCTATCTCCTTTCTTGAAGATCGGCACGACATTTGCCTTCTTCCAGCAACTGGGCAATTCTCCTGACATAATTGACTCATTAAAGATCATTGCCAGAGGCACGCTGAGGGCCTGTGCTGCTTCTTTTAGTATCCACGGTGATACTTTGTCTGGTCCAACTGCTTTAGTTGCATCTAGAGTTGTCAACTGTTTCATTACCTCCTCTGCTGTCACCTCTATATCTGATAGTCTTTCATCTAGGGTAACCCCTTCCAACAATGGGAGCTGCTCAGGCTCGGTAGTGAACACTCCATGGAAACTGGCATTCAGTGCCTCGCAGATTTCCTTGTCACTTTCAGTATATGCCCCCTCTGTCTTCCTTAGTCTTGTCACTTGGTCGTTCACCGACATTTTTCTTCTTATATGACTGTGTAGTAACTTAGGTTGTTTTTTCGCTTTGATTGCAATATCGTTCTCATAGTCCCTTTCCGATGTTCGTCTTATGTTAATGTAATCGTTCCTAGCTCTGTTGTATCTGCTTCTGTTGTCCTCTGTCCTTTGTCTTCTGTACTTCCTCCACTCCCGCCTGCTGGCCATTTTTGCTTCCTGACACTGTCTATTAAACCATGGGTTATTATATTCCTTCTTATTTTTTCCCTTTACCGTTGGTATAAATCTCTCTTCGGCCTCCTGGCATTTCTATATGACTAGGTCCATCATATCTTGGACTGTTTTTCCTCTAATTTCTGTGTGTGTGTGTGTGTGTGTGTGTGTGTGTGTGTGTGTGTGTGTGTGTGTGTGTGTGTGTACTCACCTAGTTGTGCTTGCGGGGGTTGAGCTTTGGCTCTTTGGTCCCGCCTCTCAACCGTCAATCAACAGGTGTACAGGTTCCTGAGCCTACTGGGCTCTATCATATCTACACTTGAAACTGTGTATGGAGTCAGCCTCCACCACATTACTTCCTAATGCATTCCATTTGTCAACCACTCTGACACTAAAAAAGTTCTTTTTAATATCTGTGTGTGTGTGTGTGTGTGTGTGTGTGTGTGTGTGTGTGTGTGTGTGTGTGTGTGTGTGTGTGTGTGTGTGTGTGTGTGTGTGTGTGTGTGTAGGAGTGTGACTATCCGGGATTGTTGATATTAAGTGAAAGTGCAAGTGTCAGGTGTAAGTGTAAGTGCAAGTGTCAGGTATAAGTGTAAGAGCAAGTGTCAGGTGTAAGTGTAAGTGCAAGTGTCAGGTGTAAGTGTAAGAGCAAGTGTCAGGTGTAAGTGTAAGTGCCAGTGTCAGGTGTAAGTGTAAGTGCAAGTGTCAGGTGTAAGTGTAAGTGCAAGTGTCAGGTGTAAGTGTAAGTGCAAGTGTCAGGTGTAAGTGTAAGTGCAAGTGTCAGGTGTAAGTGTAAGTGCAAGTGTCAGGTGTAAGTGTAAGTGTAAACTATTGATAGAGTGAGGTTCCGTGGACGTCATGAAGCCATAAATAACTGAACAGAAGAATTCCACAATTCGAGCCTGACCTTCCAGCGTGGTCTTCCCTGCTTCTGCTGCCCCAGTGTCTGCTGCGACACCCTCCGGCAGGTGTCTGCTGCGTCACCCTCCGGCGGGTGTCTGCTGCGACACCCTCCGCCAGGTGTCTGCTGCGACACCCTCCGGCGGGTGTCTGCTGCGACACCCTCCGGCGGGTGTCTGCAGCGTCACCCTCCGGCAGGTGTCTGCAGCGTCACCCTCCGGCAGGTGTCTGCAGCGTCACCCTCCGGCAGGTGTCTGCAGCGTCACCCTCCGGCAGGTGTCTGCAGCGTCACCCTCCGGCAGGTGTCTGCTGCGACACCCTCCGGCAGGTGTCTGCTGCGACACCCTCCGGCGGGTGTCTGCTGCGTCACCCTCCGGCGGGTGTCTGCTGCGTCACCCTCCGGCGGGTGTCTGCTGCGTCACCCTCCGGCGGGTGTCTGCTGCGACACCCTCCGGCAGGTGTCTGCTGCGTCACCCTCCGGCGGGTGTCTGCTGCGACACCCTCAGGCGGGTGTCTGCTGCGTCACCCTCCGGCGGGTGTCTGCTGCGTCACCCTCCGGCGGGTGTCTGCTGCGACACCCTCCGGCGGGTGTCTGCTGCGACACCCTCCGGCAGTTGTCAGCTCCAACACCCTCCGGCAGGTGTCTGCTGCGTCACCCTCCGGCAGGTGTCTGCTGCGTCACCCTCCGGCGGGTGTCTGCTGCGACACCCTCCGGCAGGTGTCTGCTCCGACACCCTCCGGCAGGTGTCTGCTGCGTCACCCTCCGGCGGGTGTCTGCTGCGACACCCCCCGGCGGGTGTCTGCTGCGTCACCCTCCGGCGGGTGTCTGCTGCGACACCCCCCGGCGGGTGTCTGCTGCGTCACCCTCCGGCGGGTGTCTGCTGCGACACCCTCCGGCGGGTGTCTGCTGCGTCACCCTCCGGCAGGTGTCTGCTGCGACACCCTCCGGCAGGTGTCTGCTGCGTCACCCTCCGGCAGGTGTCTGCTGCGTCACCCTCCGGCAGGTGTCTGCTGCGACACCCTCCAGCAGGTGTCTGCTGCGTCACCCTCCGGCAGGTGTCTGCTGCGTCACCCTCCGGCAGGTGTCTGCTGCGACACCCTCCGGCAGGTGTCTGCTGAGACACCCTCCGGCAGGTGTCTGCTGCGACACCCTCCGGCAGGTGTCTGCTGCGACACCCTCCGGCAGGTGTCTGCTGCGACACCCTCCGGCGGGTGTCTGCTGCGACACCCTCCGCCAGGTGTCTGTTGCTACACCCTCCGGCAGGTGTCTGCTGCGACACCCTCCGGCGGGTGTCTGCTGCGACACCCTCCGGCGGGTGTCTGCTGCGACACCCTCCGGCGGGTGTCTGCTGCGACACCCTCCGGCAGGTGTCTGCTGCGACACCCTCCGGCAGGTGTCTGCTGCGACACCCTCCGGCAGGTGTTAGGATAGAAGATACCCCTGTAGGTGTCCCAATATTATCAGCCTGATGCTCCTGTCTACCCTGAGATCCGTGCTCAATGAATTTTTTTACTCCGTTGATCTCTTATGAAGTTGTAATATTGCTACTACCAGGCTTCCTGTTCTGTGGCTGCACCCCCCCCCCCCCCTCCGTCAAATCCACCAGCCTGCACCCCCCCTCCGTCACATCCACCAGCCTGCACCACCCCCTCCGTCACATCCACCAGCATGCACCCCCCCCCCCTCCGTCACATCCACCAGGCTGCACCACCCCCCTCCGTCACATCCACCAGGCTGCACCACCCCCCTTCGTCACATCCACCAGCCTGCACCACCCCCTCCGTCACATCCACCAGCCTGCACCACCCCCTCCGTCACATCCACCAGGCTGCACCACCCCCTCCGTCACATCCACCAGCCTGCACCACCCCCCTCCGTCACATCCACCAGCCTGCACCACCCCCTCCGTCACATCCACCAGGCTGCACCACCCCCTCCGTCACATCCACCAGGCTGCACCACCCCCCTCCGTCACATCCACCAGGCTGCACCACCCCCTCCGTCACATCCACCAGCCTGCACCACCCCCTCCGTCACATCCACCAGCCTGCACCACCACCCCTCCGTCACATCCACCAGGCTGCACCACCCCCCTCCGTCACATCCACCAGCCTGCACCACCCCCTCCGTCACATCCACCAGCCTGCACCAGCCCCTCCGTCACATCCACCAGGCTGCACCACCCCCTCCGTCACATCCACCAGGCTGCACCACCCCCTCCGTCACATCCACCAGGCTGCACCACCCCCCTCCGTCACATCCACCAGGCTGCACCACCCCCTCCGTCACATCCACCAGCCTGCACCACCCCCTCCGTCACATCCACCAGCCTGCACCACCCCCTCCGTCACATCCACCAGCCTGCACCACCCCCTCTGTCACATCCACCAGCCTGCACCACCCCCTCCGTCACATCCACCAGCCTGCACCACCCCCTCCGTCACATCCACCAGCCTGCACCACCCCCTCCGTCACATCCACCAGCCTGCACCTGCCCCTCCGTCATATCCACCAGCCTGCACCACCCCCTCTGTCACATCCACCAGCCTGCACCACCCCCTCCGTCACATCCACCAGCCTGCACCACCCCCTCCGTCACATCCACCAGCCTGCACCACCCCCTCCGTCATATCCACCAGCCTGCACCACCCCCTCCGTCACATCCACCAGCCTGCACCACCCCCTCCGTCACATCCACCAACCTGCACCAGCCCCTCCGTCACATCCACCAGGCTGCACAACCCGTACCAGCCCCCCTCCGTCACATCCACCAGCCTGCACAACCCGTACCAGCCCCCTCCGTCACATCCACCAGCCTGTACACCCCGTACCACCCCCCTCCGTCACATCCACCAGCCTGCACACCCCGTACCGCCCCCCTCCGTCACATTCACCAGCCTGCACACCCCGTACCACCCCCTCCGTCACATCCACCAGCCTGCACACCCCATACCACCCCCCTCCGTCACATCCACCAGCCTGCACACCCCGTACCAGCCCCCTCCGTCACATCCACCAGCCTGCACAACCCGTACCACCCCCCTCCGTCACATCCACCAGCCTGCACAACCAGTACCACCCCCCTCCGTCACATCCACCAGCCTGCACAACACGTACCACCCCCCTCCGTCACATCCACCAGGCTGCACAACCCGTACCACCCCCCTCCGTCACATCCACCAGCCTGCACAACCCGTACCACCCCCCTCCGTCACATCCACCAGCCTGCACAACCCGTACCACCCCCTCCGTCACATCCACCAGCCTGCACAACCCGTACCACCCCCCTCCGTCACATCCACCAGCCTGCACAACCCGTACCACCCCCCTCCGTCACATCCACCAGCCTGCACAACCCGTACCACCCCCTCCGTCACATCCACCAGCCTGCACAACCCGTACCACCCCCCTCCGTCACATCCACCAGCCTGCACAACCCGTACCACCCCCTCCGTCACATCCACCAGCCTGCACAACCCGTACTACCCTCCTCCGTCACACCCACCAGCCTGCACAACCCGTACCACCCCCCTCCGTCACATCCACCAGCCTGCACAACCCGTACCACCCCCTCCGTCACATCCACCAGCCTGCACAACCCGTACCACCCCCCTCCGTCACACCCACCAGCCTGCACAACCCGTACCACCCCCCTCCGTCACATCCACCAGCCTGCACAACCCGTACCACCCCCTCCGTCACATCCACCAGCCTGCACAACCCGTACCACCCCCCTCCGTCACACCCACCAGCCTGCACAACCCGTACCACCCCCTCCGTCACATCCACCAGCCTGCACAACCCGTACCAGCCCCCCTCCGTCACATCCACCAGCCTGCACAACCTGTACCACCCCCTCCGTCACATCCACCAGCCTGCACAACCCGTACCAGCCCCCTCCGTCACATCCACCAGCCTGCACACCCCGTACCAGCCCCCTCCGTCACATCCACCAGCCTGCACAACCCGTACCACCCCCTCCGTCACATCCACCAGCCTGCACAACCCGTACCAGCCCCCCCTCCGTCACATCCACCAGCCTGCACCACCCCTCTGTCACATCCACCAGCCTGCACCACCCCCTCCGTCACATCCACCAGCCTGCACCACCCCCTCCGTCACATCCACCAGCCTGCACCACCCCCTCCGTCACATCCACCAGCCTGCACCTGCCCCTCCGTCATATCCACCAGCCTGCACCACCCCCTCTGTCACATCCACCAGCCTGCTCCACCCCCTCCGTCACATCCACCAGCCTGCACCACCCCCTCCGTCACATCCACCAGCCTGCACCACCCCCTCCGTCATATCCACCAGCCTGCACCACCCCCTCCGTCACATCCACCAGCCTGCACCACCCCCTCCGTCACATCCACCAACCTGCACCAGCCCCTCCGTCACATCCACCAGGCTGCACAACCCGTACCAGCCCCCCTCCGTCACATCCACCAGCCTGCACAACCCGTACCAGCCCCCTCCGTCACATCCACCAGCCTGCACACCCCGTACCACCCCCCTCCGTCACATCCACCAGCCTGCACACCCCGTACCACCCCCCTCCGTCACATTCACCAGCCTGCACACCCCGTACCACCCCCTCCGTCACATCCACCAGCCTGCACACCCCGTACCACCCCCCTCCGTCACATCCACCAGCCTGCACACCCCGTACCAGCCCCCTCCGTCACATCCACCACCCTGCACAACCCGTACCACCCCCCTCCGTCACATCCACCAGCCTGCACAACCCGTACCACCCCCCTCCGTCACATCCACCAGCCTGCACAACACGTACCACCCCCCTCCGTCACATCCACCAGGCTGCACAACCCGTACCACCCCCCTGCGTCACATCCACCAGCCTGCACAACCCGTACCACCCCCCTCCGTCACATCCACCAGCCTGCACAACCCGTACCACCCCCTCCGTCACATCCACCAGCCTGCACAACCCGTACCACCCCCCTCCGTCACATCCACCAGCCTGCACAACCCGTACCACCCCCCTCCGTCACATCCACCAGCCTGCACAACCCGTACCACCCCCTCCGTCACATCCACCAGCCTGCACAACCCGTACCACCCCCCTCCGTCACATCCACCAGCCTGCACAACCCGTACCACCCCCTCCGTCACATCCACCAGCCTGCACAACCCGTACCACCCCCCTCCGTCACACCCACCAGCCTGCACAACCCGTACCACCCCCCTCCGTCACATCCACTAGCCTGCACAACCCGTACCACCCCCTCCGTCACATCCACCAGCCTGCACAAGCCGTACCACCCCCCTCCGTCACACCCACCAGCCTGCACAACCCGTACCACCCCCCTCCGTCACATCCACCAGCCTGCACAACCCGTACCACCCCCTCCGTCACATCCACCAGTCTGCACAACCCGTACCACCCCCCTCCGTCACACCCACCAGCCTGCACAACCCGTACCACCCCCTCCGTCACATCCACCAGCCTGCACAACCCGTACCAGCCCCCCTCCGTCACATCCACCAGCCTGCACAACCTGTACCACCCCCCTCCGTCACATCCACCAGCCTGCACAACCCGTACCACCCCCCTCCGTCACATCCACCAGCCTGCACCACCACCCCCTCCGTCACATCCACCAGCCTGCACCACCACCCCCTCCGTCACATCCACCAGCCTGCACCACCACCCCCTCCGTCACATCCACCAGCCTGCACCACCCACCGCTGGCAGTCCTCATCCCCCGCCCGAGGGCACCGACAGAAACAATAGCTTGTCATACATACATTATTAGTCCGTGTGGATGGTGCCGTGAAGGGGGTCAGGTCGACGGCGGCTGGTCAGACAGTCGCTGATAACTTTCCGTGTAGAAATACTGCCGATTATTACTTTAAGAAACAGCCTAACCATCCAATATTCATGAACAAAAACACTAACTGGCAACAATTTTCATAATGAGATTATGTGTTAAAATTTACACATTTATTTTATTTTATATTATTTTATTTTATTTTACTTTGTTTTATTTTATTTTTTATATATATACCAGAGTTTGTCATTCTTGCAAAGCCACTAGCACGTATAGCGTTTCGGCAGCCTGGCCTCATGAACAAAGATCAAAGCCACTAGCACGTATAGCGTTTCGGCAGCCTGGCCTCATGAACAAAGATCAAAGCCACTAGCACGTATAGCGTTTCGGCAGCCTGGCCTCATGAACAAAGATCAAAGCCACTAGCACGTATAGCGTTTCGGCAGCCTGGCCTCATAAACAAAGATCAAAGCCACTAGCACGTATAGCGTTTCGGCAGCCTGGCCTCATGAACAAAGGTTAAAGCCACTAGCACGTATAGCGTTTCGGCAGCCTGGCCTCATAAACAAAGATCAAAGCCACTAGCACGTATAGCGTTTCGGCAGCCTGGCCTCATGAACAAAGGTTAAAGCCACTAGCACGTATAGCGTTTCGGCAGCCTGGCCTCATAAACAAAGATCAAAGCCACTAGCACGTATAGCGTTTCGGCAGCCTGGCCTCATGAACAAAGGTTAAAGCCACTAGCACGTATAGCGTTTCGGCAGCCTGGCCTCATAAACAAAGATCAAAGCCACTAGCACGTATAGCGTTTCGGCAGCCTGGCCTCATGAACAAAGGTTAAAGCCACTAGCACGTATAGCGTTTCGGCAGCCTGGCCTCATGAACAAAGGTTAAAGCCACTAGCACGTATAGCGTTTCGGCAGCCTGGCCTCATAAACAAAGATCAAAGCCACTAGCACGTATAGCGTTTCGGCAGCCTGGCCTCATGAACAAAGGTTAAAGCCACTAGCACGTATAGCGTTTCGGCAGCCTGGCCTCATAAACAAAGATCAAAGCCACTAGCACGTATAGCGTTTCGGCAGCCTGGCCTCATGAACAAAGGTTAAAGCCACTAGCACGTATAGCGTTTCGGCAGCCTGGCCTCATAAACAAAGATCAAAGCCACTAGCACGTATAGCGTTTCGGCAGCCTGGCCTCATAAACAAAGGTTAAAGCCACTAGCACGTATAGCGTTTCGGCAGCCTGGCCTCATGAACAAAGGTTAAAGCCACTAGCACGTATAGCGTTTCGGCAGCCTGGCCTCATAAACAAAGATCAAAGCCACTAGCACGTATAGCGTTTCGGCAGCCTGGCCTCATGAACAAAGGTTAAAGCCACTAGCACGTATAGCGTTTCGGCAGCTTGGCCTCATAAACAAAGATCAAAGCCACTAGCACGTATAGCGTTTCGGCAGCCTGGCCTCATGAACAAAGGTTAAAGCCACTAGCACGTATAGCGTTTCGGCAGCCTGGCCTCATGAACAAAGATCAAAGCCACTAGCACGTATAGCGTTTCGGCAGCCTGGCCTCATGAACAAAGGTTAAAGCCACTAGCACGTATAGCGTTTCGGCAGCCTGGCCTCATAAACAAAGATCAAAGCCACTAGCACGTATAGCGTTTCGGCAGCCTGGCCTCATAAACAAAGATCAAAGCCACTAGCACGTATAGCGTTTCGGCAGCCTGGCCTCATAAACAAAGATCAAAGCCACTAGCACGTATAGCGTTTCGGCAGCCTGGCCTCATAAACAAAGATCAAAGCCACTAGCACGTATAGCGTTTCGGCAGCCTGGCCTCATAAACAAAGATCAAAGCCACTAGCACGTATAGCGTTTCGGCAGCCTGGCCTCATAAACAAAGATCAAAGCCACTAGCACGTATAGCGTTTCGGCAGCCTGGCCTCATGAACAAAGGTTAAAGCCACTAGCACGTATAGCGTTTCGGCAGCCTGGCCTCATAAACAAAGATCAAAGCCACTAGCACGTATAGCGTTTCGGCAGCCTGGCCTCATGAACAAAGGTTAAAGCCACTAGCACGTATAGCGTTTCGGCAGCCTGGCCTCATAAACAAAGATCAAAGCCACTAGCACGTATAGCGTTTCGGCAGCCTGGCCTCATAAACAAAGATCAAAGCCACTAGCACGTATAGCGTTTCGGCAGCCTGGCCTCATAAACAAAGGTTAAAGCCACTAGCACGTATAGCGTTTCGGCAGCCTGGCCTCATGAACAAAGGTTAAAGCCACTAGCACGTATAGCGTTTCGGCAGCCTGGCCTCATAAACAAAGATCAAAGCCACTAGCACGTATAGCGTTTCGGCAGCCTGGCCTCATAAACAAAGATCAAAGCCACTAGCACGTATAGCGTTTCGGCAGCCTGGCCTCATAAACAAAGATCAAAGCCACTAGCACGTATAGCGTTTCGGCAGCCTGGCCTCATAAACAAAGATCAAAGCCACTAGCACGTATAGCGTTTCGGCAGCCTGGCCTCATGAACAAAGATCAAAGCCACTAGCACGTATAGCGTTTCGGCAGCCTGGCCTCATAAACAAAGATCAAAGCCACTAGCACGTATAGCGTTTCGGCAGCCTGGCCTCATAAACAAAGATCAAAGCCACTAGCACGTATAGCGTTTCGGCAGCCTGGCCTCATGAACAAAGGTTAAAGCCACTAGCACGTATAGCGTTTCGGCAGCCTGGCCTCATGAACAAAGATCAAAGCCACTAGCACGTATAGCGTTTTGGCAGCCTGGCCTCATAAACAAAGATCAAAGCCACTAGCACGTATAGCGTTTCGGCAGCTTGGCCTCATAAACAAAGATCAAAGCCACTAGCACTTATAGCGTTTCGGCAGCCTGGCCTCATGAACAAAGGTTAAAGCCACTAGCACGTATAGCGTTTCGGCAGCCTGGCCTCATGAACAAAGGTTAAAGCCACTAGCACGTATAGCGTTTCGGCAGCCTGGCCTCATGAACAAAGATCAAAGCCACTAGCACGTATAGCGTTTCGGCAGCCTGGCCTCATAAACAAAGATCAAAGCCACTAGCACGTATAGCGTTTCGGCAGCCTGGCCTCATGAACAAAGATCAAAGCCACTAGCACGTATAGCGTTTCGGCAGCCTGGCCTCATAAACAAAGATCAAAGCCACTAGCACGTATAGCGTTTCGGCAGCCTGGCCTCATAAACAAAGATCAAAGCCACTAGCACGTATAGCGTTTCGGCAGCCTGGCCTCATAAACAAAGATCAAAGCCACTAGCACGTATAGCGTTTCGGCAGCCTGGCCTCATAAACAAAGATCAAAGCCACTAGCACGTATAGCGTTTCGGCAGCCTGGCCTCATAAACAAAGATCAAAGCCACTAGCACGTATAGCGTTTCGGCAGCCTGGCCTCATAAACAAAGATCAAAGCCACTAGCACGTATAGCGTTTCGGCAGCCTGGCCTCATAAACAAAGATCAAAGCCACTAGCACGTATAGCGTTTCGGCAGCCTGGCCTCATAAACAAAGATCAAAGCCACTAGCACGTATAGCGTTTCGGCAGCCTGGCCTCATGAACAAAGGTTAAAGCCACTAGCACGTATAGCGTTTCGGCAGCCTGGCCTCATAAACAAAGATCAAAGCCACTAGCACGTATAGGGTTTCGGCAGCCTGGCCTCATAAACAAAGATCAAAGCCACTAGCACGTATAGCGTTTCGGCAGCCTGGCCTCATGAACAAAGGTTAAAGCCACTAGCACGTATAGCGTTTCGGCAGCCTGGCCTCATGAACAAAGATCAAAGCCACTAGCACGTATAGCGTTTTGGCAGCCTGGCCTCATAAACAAAGATCAAAGCCACTAGCACGTATAGCGTTTCGGCAGCTTGGCCTCATAAACAAAGATCAAAGCCACTAGCACGTATAGCGTTTCGGCAGTCTGGCCTCATGAACAAAGGTTAAAGCCACTAGCACGTATAGCGTTTCGGCAGCCTGGCCTCATGAACAAAGGTTAAAGCCACTAGCACGTATAGCGTTTCGGCAGCCTGGCCTCATGAACAAAGATCAAAGCCACTAGCACGTATAGCGTTTCGGCAGCCTGGCCTCATGAACAAAGATCAAAGCCACTAGCACGTATAGCGTTTCGGCAGCCTGGCCTCATAAACAAAGATCAAAGCCACTAGCACGTATAGCGTTTCGGCAGCCTGGCCTCATAAACAAAGATCAAAGCCACTAGCACGTATAGCGTTTCGGCAGCCTGGCCTCATAAACAAAGATCAAAGCCACTAGCACGTATAGCGTTTCGGCAGCCTGGCCTCATAAACAAAGATCAAAGCCACTAGCACGTATAGCGTTTCGGCAGCCTGGCCTCATAAACAAAGGTTAAAGTCCATTCCATGCATCCGCCAAACCCGTTCTCACACTAGGCTGTTTAAAGCAGCGGCCGTCCTCCCTAGTCGCATTCATCAATTTTAACATACTGTGTATTAAAAATTGGTTTGTTCTTATATAAAAATTAATACTATTATACATAAAAATTCGATGTATAGTTAGGCGTAGGTTAGGTTAGGTGTTTGGGTTCTGTTGGCGATTATTTGTATTTGTAGTACGTGGGTGAAGCATTTATAGCGTTGTGGTTCGAACACAATTCGTCAGTGAAGCACTTGTTCCGGAAGTGTTCGAAGGAAATCGGTTGTGGGTCGTGTGTAAACCGTTGTTCATTCATAAACAGGGGGTTTGGCGGCTGGATTAACGAGCCTGGATCTTTGTATGCGACAACGGGTTGACCCGCCACACCCACTGTTTATGAATGAAAAGCGGTTTACACACGACCCACAACCGATTTCGTTCGAACATATCCGGAACAAGTGCTTTACTGACGAATTTTGTTCGAACCACAACGCTGTAAATGCTTCACCCACGTACTACAAATACAAATAATCGCCAACAGAACCTAAACACCTAACCTAACCTAACCTAACCTAACCTAACCTAACCTAACCTAACCTAACCAAACACCTAACCTAACCTAACCTATGCCTATATATACACAATATGCTAATATATTATAATATTAATTTATATGTAAACACTTTCCTGTTTTGAATGAAGAGCATGTTATAATTGATAAATGACCCTTTGGGGTCGACCGCTGGATGGAATGGACTTGGTCTGAGGGCAGGTGGCGTTTCGGGAAGGTCCTTAATTCGAATTTTCCCTGGAATTCGACGCGCCAAATCGATTAATAACCAGGTACCCATTCACTGCTGGGTGAACAGAGGCATACAGTTAAGGATTGGGGCCTAGTCAATCCTCCCCGGCCTGGATACGTACCCAGACCAAATCGCAGACGAAGCGCGGGGCGAGTGTCTTACCACTGCGCCACGGGAACTCCAAGACATAACTACAATTTTTGTACATTTGAAACCTCTCATTATGTGAGGATTCTTGACGTACTTCATGTACGAGCTTATGTCTTCTGTCTCAGACACACGAGTATGTCTGGCTGGTGCTGTAGCCAAGTGTCTCTGTGTTGTGAGGACATGTCTACTGTTGTGAGGACATGTCTACTGTTGTGACGACATGACTACTGTTGTGAGGACATGACTACTGTTGTGAGGACATGTCTACTGTTGTGAGGACATGTCTACTGTTGTGACGACATGACTACTGTTGTGAGGACATGACTACTGTTGTGAGGACATGTCTACTGTTGTGAGGACATGTCTACTGTTGTGAGGACATGTCTACTGTTGTGAGGACATGTCTACTGTTGTGAATACATGTCTACTGTTGTGAGGACATGTCTACTGTTGTGAGGACATGTCTACTGTTGAGAGGACATGTCTACTGTTGTGAGGACATGTCTACTGTTGAGAGAACATGTCTACTGTTGTGAGGACAAGACTACTGTTGTGAGGACATGTCTACTGTTGTGAGGACATGTCTACTGTTGTGAGGACATGTCTACTGTTGAGAGGACATGTCTACTGTAGTGAGGACTGTCTACTATTGTGAGGACATGTCTACTGTTGTGAGGACATGTCTACTGTTGTAAGGACATGTCTACTGTTGTGAGGACAGTCTACCGTTGTGAGGACACAGTCTACTGTTGCGAGGACAGTCTACTGTTGTGAGGACAAAGTCTACTGTTGTGAGGACACAGTCTTCTGTTGTGAGGACAGTCTACCGTTGTGAGGACATGTCTACTGTTGTGAGGACAGTCTACTGTTGTGAGGACACAGTCTACTGTTGTGAGGACATGACTACTGTTGTGAGGACATGTCTACTGTTGTGAGGACATGTCTACTGTTGTGAGGACATGTCTACTGTTGTGAGGACATGTCTACTGTTGTGAGGACATGTCTACTGTTGTGAGGACATGTCTACTGTTGTGAATACATGTCTACTGTTGTGAGGACATGTCTACTGTTGTGAGGACATGTCTACTGTTGTGAGGACATGTCTACTGTTGTGAGGACATGTCTACTGTTGTGAATACATGTCTACTGTTGTGAGGACATGTCTACTGTTGTGAGGACATGTCTACTGTTGAGAGGACATGTCTACTGTTGTGAGGACATGTCTACTGTTGAGAGGACATGTCTACTGTTGTGAGGACATGACTACTGTTGTGAGGACATGTCTACTGTTGTGAGGACATGTCTACTGTTGTGAGGACATGTCTACTGTTGAGAGGACATGTCTACTGTTGTGAGGACAGTCTACTATTGTGAGGACATGTCTACTGTTGTGAGGACATGTCTACTGTTGTGAGGACATGTCTACTGTTGTGAGGACAGTCTACCGTTGTGAGGACACAATCTACTGTTGCGAGGACAGTCTACTGTTGTGAGGACACAGTCTACTGTTGTGAGGACACAGTCTACTGTTGTGAGGACAGTCTACCGTTGTGAGGACATGTCTACTGTTGTGAGGACAGTCTACTGTTGTGAGGACACAGTCTACTGTTGTGTGGACAGTCTACTGTTGTGAGGACACAGTCTACTGTTGTGAGGACACAGTCTACTGTTGCGAGGACATGTCTACTATTGTGAGGACAGTCTACTGTTGTGAGGACATGTCTACTGTTGTGAGGACAGTCTACTGTTGTGAGGACACAGTCTACTGTTGTGATGACACAGTCTACTGTTGTGAGGACAGTCTACCGTTGTGAGGACACAGTCTACTGTTGCGAGGACACAGTCTACTGTTGTGAGGACACAGTCTACTGTTGTGAGGACAGTCTACTGTTGTGAGGACACAGTCTACTGTTGTGAGGACACAGTCTACTGTTGTGAGGACAGTCTACCGTTGTGAGGACACAGTCTACTGTTGCGAGGACACAGTCTACTGTTGTGAGGACACAGTCTACTGTTGTGAGGACAGTCTACTGTTGTGAGGACACAGTCTACTGTTGTGAGGACACAGTCTACTGTTGTGAGGACAGTCTACCGTTGTGAGGACACAGTCTACTGTTGCGAGGACACAGTCTACTGTTGTGAGGACACAGTCTACTGTTGTGAGGACACGGTCTACTGTTGTGAGGACACAGTCTACCGTTGTGAGGACACAGTCTACTGTTGTGAGGACATGTCTACTGTTGTGAGGACACAGTCAACTGTTGTGAGGACAGTCTACCGTTGTGAGGACACAGTCTACTGTTGTGAGGACAGTCTACTGTTGTGCCCAGGTAACAACTGTGTTAACCAAAACAATTTAATCCCGTTCAATATAAATAAATTAAATCTACTCATAATATATAGTTATAAATAGATTTGTTTAAAACAACAAATAACATATTTACTTACTCCACAAAACAGTAATAATAACTAAGTTAATGGTGACATTGTAGTCATTATCACAAAACTGTCACTATTATGACAGTGCTACAGAAATAACAACAGTAATATGATAGAAATTCGCCTTCAAACATCTAGACATAAACAAATCTTTAGTTAATTTGCACAATAACAAGATATTAACGCTGCTTACTTGTTAAAATTATCTCCTAAAGAACTCAGTAATTCTAGACCTGCCGGCCAGCCTCGGTAACATAGTCAACTGTTGGTCCTCACACACAGTATTTTGGGCCCAGACTCCACACCAATCGATGCTTCATATTTGGCCCACGTCAGTAATTAGTGGTGGAGAATGTCTGGGAGATAACGACTGGGGGAGAACCCCAGCCCTTCATTGTCTGGGAGAACCCCAGCACTTCATTGTCTGGGGGAACCTCAGCCCTTCATTGTCTGAGAGAACCCCAGCCCTTCATTGTCTGAGAGAACCCCAGCCCTTCATTGTCTGGGAGAACCTCAGCCCTTCATTGTCTGGGAGAACCCCAGCACTTCATTGTCTGGGAAAACCCCAGCACTTCATTGTCTGGGAGAACCCCAGCCCTTCATTGTCTGAGAGAACCCCAGCCCTTCATTGTCTGAGAGAACCCCAGCCCTTCATTGTCTGGGAGAACCCCAGCCCTTCATTGTCTGGGGAACCCCAGCCCTTCATTGTCTGGGGAACCCCAGCCCTTCATTGTCTGGGAGAACCCCAGCCCTTCATTGTCTGGGAGAACCCCAGCCCTTCATTGTCTGAGAGAACCCCAGCCCTTCATTGTCTGGGAGAACCCCAGCCCTTCATTGTCTGGGAGAACCCCAGCCCTTCATTGTCTGGGAGAACCCCAGCCCTTCATTGTCTGAGAGAACCCCAGCCCTTCATTGTCTGAGAGAACCCCAGCCCTTCATTGTCTGGGGAACCCCAGCCCTTCATTGTCTGGGAGAACCCCAGCCCTTCATTGTCTAGAGTAAGTAGCATGCACTGTACTAGAGTAAGTAGCATGCACTGTACTAGAGTAAGTAGCATGCACTGTACTAGAGTACAGCGCATCCTCCTGTGTTGGAAGCACTTACAGTAACGATGAGGCCCATAGTACATATGCCGACGTACAAAGAAATTAGAAATTAGAAATCTGAACAATTGAGTTTGACAAACTGGAAAACTATTTGTTACTTGTGTTGCTTTGACAAACTAAACTAACCTGACCTTCCTAGGCCTAATACACGATATCTGAGGCCTAACATAGTACATATGTGTGCTATACTAGGTCTAGGAATATTTATGTTGCTTTTTAGCTTATTAATTTTAACAGAATTCCTTACTAGTCAGTATGAGGTCATTCATCTCAAATCACCAAAAAGTCCCCTATGGCTCCTACTCGACCCTCTCCAAATGCCATGAAATGTTGTAGTAAGATATAGCCCTAGACCCCAAATGACACTCTGCAAAATATTAGAGTTCAATCTGCTTTGGTTCTTAAATAACAGGTCCATATTGAATGGGCTCTCGTCCCGTTAATGCGCAATTACCAAAAAAATTACCAACTTTGACCCTTCGTTAAATCACGACTGGTGCCCAGAGAGGTGAGAAATTTTCCTTACCAAGGCAGCTTTTGGTGCGGACTACAGCAGTGTAATCACAAATGTAGTTTGCGTAACCGTTCGGCTACTAATCCATGCTAAAGTCACTGCCAATATATCTCAACATGCGTCATTCACAATTTCGTTTTGAATGAGACCATTGGATAGAGCTGATTTTTCTGTACAAGAGTAACTTTTATTTAGATTGGGATCTGAATTCCTAGTTCAGTGACATGACTCTGAAAATGACACTTTTATGTGCGAGGGGTACGTATATTGATGACTATTGCAGGCTGTCAAATCCTGAGCATGGCAATTTGCAGAAGGCAAATTTATCCATTATTAGTGTAATCCTTGCTTTGATCCATGGTGGCTGAGCCACTACCAGTCTAAAAGATTGGCAACCCCATCACCCAGGGGCCACGCACGATAGCCAGGCAAGGCTAGCCACGGCGGGCCACTTTCTCGCAAGTTCCCAAGCCTGTTAGTTGGGTGTGTGACAGGTTCCCAAGCCTGTTAGTTGGGTGTCTGACAGGTTCCCAAGCCTCTTAGTTGGGTGTGTGACAGGTTCCGAAGCTTGTTAGTTGGGTGTGTGACAGGTTGCCAAGTCTGTTAGTTGGGTGTGTGACAGGTTTCCAAGCCTGTTAGTTGGGTGTCTGACAGGTTGCCAAGCCTGTTAGTTGGGTGTCTGACAGGTTGCCAAGCCTGTTAGTTGGGTGTCTGACAGGTTGCCAAGCCTGTTAGTTGGGTGTCTGACAGGTTCCCAAGCCTGTTAGTTGGGTGTCTGACAGGTTCCCAAGCCTGTTAGTTGGGTGTCTGACAGGTTTCCAAGCCTGTTAGTTGGGTGTCTGACAGGTTGCCAAGCCTGTTAGTTGGGTGTCTGACAGGTTCCCAAGCCTGTTAGTTGGGTGTCTGACAGGTTCCCAAGCCTGTTAGTTGGGTGTCTGACAGGTTCCCAAGCCTGTTAGTTGGGTGTCTGACAGGTTCCCAAGCCTGTTAGTTGGGTGTCTGACAGGTTCCCAAGCCTGTTAGTTGGGTGTCTGACAGGTTCCCAAGCCTCATGTGGAGTCTTATCCTAGGATTATCCTCTGCAGTAGCTACTGTGATTGGTCGCAAATCTTTTCGCTTTACGTAGCATTTCTTCTTGAAGGGATTGCAACAAGTGTTTTGCAAAAATTCAAATTTCGTCAACAGGAAAGCTTCATGATGGAGGCATACTGGAGACTCTCCATCCAAGTTCAGTTCACTTCGCTTTGCTATCAGTGTTTGATCTTCTGCACTGTACTGTTGTAGAAACTTCAAGCCTTTGTTGGGAGTGTAGGATGTCTAGTGACATTCAGAAGAGCCACGCTCATGGCTAGCAACAGCACATGGCAATAAACCAATGGAGTCCTGATTCATGACGTATTCGTAATCGAATTCAATTCAAATTATTTAACTAACTGAATACAGTAATTTCAAGTGAGACATGTAATACATTAATATTAATATTGCTTTTTATTTATTTCTGTATTTATTGCATGTAAATACACAAATAAGTAAACATCAATGTTTGACCTGCTGACACGATACTATAAAGATGTAAAGATAAGTATAGAACACGAACCAAAAGTAGCACTGATTGTTTAATAATAATTCTGAATCCCACCCAAAAATGTTCTACCCAATGAAGCTTAAAAATTTTCCAATCAATTTCGATAACAAATTGTTAGCAGTCATGATCAGTGCACAAAGATGGAGAATCATAATTTGATTTTTTCGATATCGCACCAAGGTATGTCATTTTCAGAGTCCTCTGGCTGAACTAGGAATTCAGATCCCAATCTAAATAAAAGTTACTCTTGTACAGAAAAACCTGCTCTATCCAATGGTCTCATTCAAAACAAAATTTGGATTGACGCATAATGAGATATATTGGCAGTGATATTAGCATGGATTGGTAGCTGAACGGCTACGCAAACTACATTTTTCATAACACTGGTGTATACCGCACCAAAAGTTGCCTTGGTAAACCAAATTTCTCACCCTCTCTGGGCACCAGTCGTGATTTAACAAAGGGTCAAATTTGGTAATTTTTTTGGTATTTACGAATTAACGGGACGAGAGCCCATTCAGTATGGCCCTGTTATTCAAGAACCAAAGCCGATTGAGCTCTAAAATCTGGCACATTTTCATTTGTAGTCTCGGGCTACTTTATTACAACATTTCATTAGATTTAGAAGGGGTCGAGTGGGAGGCTTTTGGTGAATTCACATGAAATGAACCAATACTATTATCTGAACGGCTAAGAACGTAAGAATTCGTGACTATTGACCATCGTCACAATAGTTACTGTTTAAACAGGAGGATAGGTTGTCGCTGGCACCCAATGTCCCATAGTTAGTAGCACTCAATGTCCCATAGTTAGTAGCAGCCAATGTCCCATAGTTAGTAGCACCCAATGTCCCATAGTTAGTAGCAGCCAATGTCCCATAGTTAGTAGCAGCCAATGTCCCATAGTTAGTAGCACCCAATGTCCCATAGTTAGTAGCAGCCAATGTCCCATAGTTAGTAGCACCCAATGTCCCATAGTTAGTAGCAGCCAATGTCCCATAGTTAGTAGCAGCCAATGTCCCATAGTTAGTAGCACCCAATGTCCCATAGTTAGTAGCAGCCAATGTCCCATAGTTAGTAGCACCCAATGTCCCATAGTCAGTAGCACCCAATGTCCCATAGTCAGTAGCATCCAATGTCCCATAGTCAGTAGCACCCAATGTCCCATAGTCAGTAGCATCCAATGTCCCATAGTTAGTAGCACCCAATGTCCCATAGTTAGTAGCAGCCAATGTCCCATAGTTAGTAGCACCCAATGTCCCATAGCCAGTAGCACCCAATGTCCCATAGTTAGTAGCACCCAATGTCCCATAGCCAGTAGCACCCAATGTCCCATAGTTAGTAGCAGCCAATGTCCCATAGTTAGTAGCACCCAATGTCCCATAGTTAGTAGCACCCAATGTCCCATAGTTAGTAGCACCCAATGTCCCATAGTCAGTAGCACCCAATGTCCCATAGTTAGTAGCACCCAATGTCCCATAGTAGCACCCAATGTCCCATAGTTAGTAGCACCCAATGTCCCATAGCCAGTAGCACCCAATGTCCCATAGCCAGTAGCACTTAATGTCCCATAGCCAGTAGCACCCAATGTCCCATAGTCAGTAGCACCCAATGTCCCATTGTCAGTAGCACCCAATGTCCCATAGTTAGTAGCACCCAATGTCCCATAGCCAGTAGCACTTAATGTCCCATAGCCAGTAGCACCCAATGTCCCATAGTCAGTAGCACCCAATGTCCCATTGTCAGTAGCACCCAATGTCCCATAGTCAGTAGCACCCAATGTCCCATAGTCAGTAGCACCCAATGTCCCATAGTCAGTAGCACCCAATGTCCCATAGTCAGTAGCACCCAATGTCCCATAGCCAGTAGCACCCAATGTCCCATAGTCAGTAGCACCCAATGTCCCATAGTCAGTAGCACCCAATGTCCCATAGCCAGTAGCACCCAATGTCCCATAGTCAGTAGCACCCAATGTCCCATAGTCAGTAGCACCCAATGTCCCATAGCCAGTAGCACCCAATGTCCCATTGTCAGTAGCACCCAATGTCCCATAGTTACTAGCACCCAATGTCCCATAGTTAGTAGCACCCAATGTCCCATATTAGCACCCAATGTCCCATAGTTAGTAGCACCCAATGTCCCATAGTAGCACCCAATGTTCCATAGTCAGTAGCACCCAATGTCCCATAGTAAAGTAGCACCCAATGTCCCATAGTTAGTAGCACCCAATGTCCCATAGTAGCACCCAATGTCCCATAGTAAAGTAGCACCCAATGTCCCATAGTAAAGTAGCACCCAATGTCCCATAGCCAGTAGCACCCAATGTCCCATAGTCAGTAGCACCCAATGTCCCAAAGTCAGTAGCACCCATTGTCCCATAGTAGCACCCAATGTCCCATAGTTAGTATCACCCAATGTCCCATAGCCAGTAGCACCCAATGTCCCATAGTTAGTAGCACCCAATGTCCCATGGCCAGTAGCACCCAATGTCCCAATAGCCGGTATGATATTATAGCATATTTATCTATAATCATTGTGATAGTGTGAAGCAGCAGTCATGTCAAGTATCACAGTGTGACGGAGCAGCCGTCAGCGGGGAGCAGCCGTCAACGGGGAGCAGCCGTCAACGGGGAGCAGCCGTCAGCGGGGAGCAGCCGTCAACGGGGAGCAGCCGTCAGCGGGGAGCAGCCGTCAGCGGGGAGCAGCCGTCAACGGGGAGCAGGCGTCAGCGGGGAGCAGCCGTCAGTGGGGAGCAGCCGTCAGCGGGGAGCAGCCGTCAGCGGGGAGCAGCCGTCAGTGGGGAGCAGCCGTCAGTGGGGAGCAGCCGTCAGCGGGGAGCAGCCGTCAGCGGGGAGCCATTTTGCCCGACCATTCATCGTCAGTGTGATTGTTTGCAATTATATTTATCGTCAATATGATAAATATTGACGATAAATAAAGTACCTGGCATCTACAGCATGATAGCTTACAGTACCTGGCATCTACACCATGATAGCTTACAGTACCTGGCATCTACAGCATGATAGCTCACAGTACCTGGCATCTACACCATGATAGCTCACAGTACCTGGCATCTACACCATGATAGCTTACAGTACCTGGCATCTACAGAATGATAGCTTACAGTACCTGGCATCTACACCATGATAGCTTACAGTACCTGGCATCTACACCATGATAGCTCACAGTACCTGGCATCTACACCATGATAGCTTACAGTACCTGGCATCTACAGAATGATAGCTTACAGTACCTAGCATCTACACCATGATAGCTCACAGTACCTGGCATCTACACCATGATAGCTTACAGTACCTGGCATCTACAGAATGATAGCTCACAGTACCTGGCATCTACACCATGATAGCTTACAGTACCTGGCATCTAGAGCATGATAGCTTACAGTACCTGGCATCTACACCATGATAGCTTACAGTACCTGGCATCTACAGCATGATAGCTTACAGTACCTAGCATCTACAGCATGATAGCTCACAGTACCTGGCATCTACAGCATGATAGCTCACAGTACCTGGCATCTACACCATGATAGCTTACAGTACTTACCATCTACAGCATGATAGCTTACAGTAACTACCATCTACAGCATGATAGCTCGCAGTACCTAGCATCTACAGCATGATATCTCGCAGTACCTAGCATCTACAGCATGATAGCTCGCAGTACCTAGCATCTACAGCATGATAGCTCGCAGTACCTAGCATCAACAGCATGATAGCTCGCAGTACCTAGCGTCCACAGCATGATAGCTCGCAGTACCTAGCGTCCACAGCATGATAGCTCGCAGTACCTAGCATCTACAGCATGATAGCTTACAGTACCTAGCATCTACAGCATGATAGCTTACAGTACCTAGCGTCTACAGCATGATTGCTTACAGTACCTAGCATCTACAGCATGATAGCTCGCAGTACCTAGCATCTACAGCATGATAGCTCGCAGTACCTAGCATCTACAGTATGATAGCTTACAGTACCTTGCATCTACAGCATGATAGCTTACAGTACCTAGCATCTACAGCATGATAGCTAACAGTACCTAGCATCTACAGCATGATAGCTTACAGTATCTAGCATCTACAGCATGATAGCTTAAAGTACCTAGCATCTACAGCATGATAGCTTACAGTACCTTGCATCTACAGCATGATAGCTCGCAGTACCTAGCATCTACAGCATGATAGCTCGCGGTAAATAAGCGTCTACAGCATGATAGCTTGCAGTACCTAGCATCTACAGCATGATAGCTCGCAGTACCTAGCATCTACAGCATGATAGCTCGCAGTACCTAGCATCTACAGTATGATAGCTTACAGTACCTTGCATCTACAGCATGATAGCTCACAGTACCTAGCATCTACAGCATGATAGCTTACAGTACCTTGCATCTACAGCATGATAGCTCACAGTACCTAGCATCTACAGCATGATAGCTTACAGTACCTAGCATCTACAGCATGATAGCTCACAGTACCTAGCATCTACAGCATGATAGCTAACAGTACCTAGCATCTACAGCATGATAGCTTACAGTAAGTAGCATCTACAGCATGATAGCTTACAGTACCTATCATCTACAGCATGATAGCTAACAGTACCTAGCATCTACAGCATGATAGCTTACAGTATCTAGCATCTACAGCATGATAGCTTACAGTATCTAGCATCTACAGCATGATAGCTTAAAGTACCTAGCATCTACAGCATGATAGCTTACAGTACCTTGCATCTACAGCATGATAGCTCGCAGTACCTAGCATCTACAGCATGATAGCTCGCAGTACCTATCATCAACAGCATGATAGCTCGCAGTACCTAGCATCTACAGCATGATAGCTCGCAGTACCTAGCATCTACAGCATGATAGCTTACAGTACCTTGCATCTACAGCATGATAGCTTGCAGTACATTGCATCTACAGCATGATAGCTTTCATCTACAGCATGATAGCTTGTATCTACAGCATGATAGCTTGTATCTACAGCATGATAGCTTGCATCTACAGCATGATAGCTTGCATCTACAACATGATAGCTTACATCTACAGCATGATAGCTTGTAGTACCTACCATCTACAGCATGATAGCTTGCAGTACCTGGCATCTACAGCATGATAGCTTACAGTACCTTGCATCTACAGCATGGTAGCTCGCAGTACCTAGCATCTACAGCATGATAGCTCGCAGTACCTAGCATCTACAGCATGATAGCTTGCAGTACCTAGCAGCTACAGCATGATAGCTTACAGTGCCTTGCATCTACAGCATGATAGCTCACAGTACCTAGCATCTACAGCATGATAGCTTACAGTACCTATCATCTACAGCATGATAGCTTACAGTACCTAGCATCTACAGCATGATAGCTCACAGTTCCTAGCATCTACAGCATGATAGCTCACAGTACCTAGCATCTACAGCATGATAGCTTACAGTACCTTGCATCTACAGCATGGTAGCTCGCAGTACCTAGCATCTACAGCATGATAGCTTGCAGTACCTAGCAGCTACAGCATGATAGCTTACAGTGCCTTGCATCTACAGCATGATAGCTCACAGTACCTAGCATCTACAGCATGATAGCTTACAGTATCTAGCATCCACAGCATGATAGCTTACAGTATCTAGCATCTACAGCATGATAGCTTACAGTACCTAGCATCTACAGCATGATAGCTTACAGTATCTAGCATCCACAGCATGATAGCTTACAGTATCTAGCATCTACAGCATGATAGCTTACAGTACCTAGCGTCTACTGCATGACAGCTCGCAGTACCTAGCATCTACAACATGATAGCATACAGTACCTAGCAACTACAGCATGATAGCTCGCAGTACCTAGCGTCTACAGCATGATAGCTCGCAGTACCTAGCATCTACAGCATGATAGCTTACAGTACCTAGCGTCTACAGCATGATAGCTTACAGTACCTAGCGTCTACAGCATGATAGCTTACAGTACCCAGCATCTACAGCATGATAGCTCGCAGTACCTAGCATCTACAGCATGATAGCTTACAGTACCTTGCATCTACAGCATGATAGCTTTCAGTACCTTGCATCTACAGCATGATAGCTTGCAGTACCTTGCATCTACAGCATGATAGCTTGCATCTACAGCATGACAGCTTGCATCTACAGCAAGATAGCTTGCAGTACCTTGCATCTACAGCATGATAGCTTGCATCTACAGCATGATAGCTTGTAGTACCTACCATCTACAGCATGATAGCTTGCAGTACCTACCATCTACAGCATGATAGCTTGCAGTACCTACCATCTACAGCATGATAGCTTGTAGTACCTACCATCTACAGCATGATAGCTTGCAGTACCTACCATCTACAGCATGATAGCTTGCAGTACCTGGCATCTACAGCATGATAGCTTGCAGTATTTACCATCTACAGCATGATAGCTTGCAGTACCTTGCATCTACAGCATGATAGCTTGCAGTACCTACCATCTACAGCATGATAGCTTGCAGTACCTACCATCTACAGCATGATAGCTTGCAGTACCTACCATCTACAGCATGATAGCTTGCAGTACCTACCATCTACAGCATGATAGCTTGCAGTACCTACCATCTACAGCATGATAGCTTGCAGTACCTACCATCTACAGCATGATAGCTTGCAGTACCTACCATCTACAGCATGATAGCTTGCAGTACCTAGCATCTACAGCATGATAGCGTGCAGTACCTACCATCTACAGCATGATAGCTTGCAGTACCTACCATCTACAGCATGATAGCTTGCAGTACCTACCATCTACAGCATGATAGCTTGCAGTACCTACCATCTACAGCGTGATAGCTTGCAGTACCTACCATCTACAGCATGATAGCTTGCAGTACCTACCATCTACAGCATGATAGCTTGCATTACCTACCATCTACAGCATGATAGCTTGCAGTACCTACCATCTACAGCATGATAGCTTGCAGTACCTACCATCTACAGCATGATAGCTTGCAGTACCTACCATCTACAGCATGATAGCTTGCAGTACCTACCATCTACAGCATGATAGCTTGCAGTACCTACCATCTACAGCATGATAGCTTGCAGTACCTACCATCTACAGCATGATAGCTTGCAGTACCTACCATCTACAGCGTGATAGCTTGCAGTACCTACCATCTACAGCATGATAGCTTGCAGTACCTACCATCTACAGCATGATAGCTTGCAGTACTTACCATCTACAGCATGATAGCTTGCAGTACCTACCATCTACAGCATGATAGCTTGCAGTACCTACCATCTACAGCATGATAGCTTGCAGTACCTACCATCTACAGCGTGATAGCTTGCAGTACCTACCATCTACAGCATGATAGCTTGCAGTACCTACCATCTACAGCGTGATAGCTTGCAGTACCTACCATCTACAGCATGATAGCTTGCAGTACCTACCATCTACAGCGTGATAGCTTGCAGTACCTACCATCTACAGCATGATAGCTTGCAGTACCTACCATCTACAGCGTGATAGCTTGCAGTACCTACCATCTACAGCATGATAGCGTGCACTACTTTCCACCAACAGAGTGACAGGAAAGTACCTGCCATCGCCAGTACATTTGAGCGACACATAACATTTGCAGAATGCAAAAGCTTGACAATGGATAAATATATTCAAGCAAATTGAACCATGGTTCAATTAAACTGTTGTTCAGAGTAATTGGCTGATTTAAAATTAATTGCGTCATAAACACCGCGCTAAAACAGCCATTTGTTCATAATTTGTGGATGGCGTTTGTGATGGAGCAGACTGACAGGCAGCTCGTGCCCGCGCCCACACACCGACACTCAGGGCAAGGTAAGGGCGAGAGTGGGAGAAAGCGGCATATTAAAAATTAGAATAACAGAAGGATAGAGAATCTCTTAAGTGAATAGGCTGGAAAAGGAAATACAGAGGAAAATCAGCAGCTTGACCAATCAGATAATTGGTCAAGCCTGGCCCCAGGCGGGGCTTGGGGAGTTGTAGAACTCCCAGAACCACGTTCAGGTACAGTCCAGGTACACGACATAATGAACGACAGAGCGAGCGAACTCAATGATGCCAAAGCACGAGTCATACTATTCGTAAGATATTAAAGAGGAACATTACCACAGGGTAGCGCAGATGGCCCCTGTGGTTAAACACACACAAGAGTTCACCAGAGAAATAATGAGAGCAGAGTACACGAGTGAACCGCAACTCGCCAGAAAGAATGATGAAATATTAGAGTGGAATTAAGTATACATAATATTTATAACAACTATTTTTTATTTCTAAACATCAACACGAATTTACTGAAGGAAACTCTTGCTTGACAATCTTATTTGAGTTTGACAACAAGATGACGGTTATTAAAAAAAAAAAAAGAGGGCTTGGTGGACTGCACATTCCTCGAATGTCAGAAAGCATTTGATATAGTCCCGTGCAAAAGCTTCCTGTTGAAGCTAGAGAAGCCATTGCTGACTAGGACAACAATGGACAACAACATTGTTAACGGTTATGTTGAAGACGTCATAAAATGAATGATGAAACGCCATGCAACCTCTGAGGAGTCAACCAACACAACACTTGTACCCCCTATTACACTATTTTACAGGAACTTCTTTTCGACGGCTCATAAAACGGAGGAAAGGGTCCTGAAAGATATAATTAATAGGAACGTTATCCCTACAGACAAAAATCAGAAGATACAATTGACAATTTACTACAAAAACAAGAAAACAGCCAACCTACTCATGGAAAACTCTCCAGACACCAAACAGAACAACTTGAAAGAAACCAACGTCATCTATGCCTTCACATTCCTACTTGGGGACTGTCATCTCCAAAGAACTCAGTATATAGACAAGACAACGTCTCTTTCTAGGCGATTAACAATGCACAAACAACAGGGCTCCATCAAGAAACATATAATCTCCTCTCACAACCAGACCATCACCAGAGAAATCTTAACAAGCAACACAGAAATTATCGATAGATACAGCGATAGCAGGAGGCTCGACATCAGCGAGGCCCTACACATCAAAAACTCAACACCAGCGATCAACAGCCAATTAACACATAATTACATTCTACCCACTTCAAGACTCCGAACCAACATAGAAACAAGAAGAGAAAATACCCAATAATTTGTGTTCTGACTATATAGAATTATCTTTACCTATTGATTACCCATTGGTTTGTGTTCTATCACCTCAGTCTCCGTGGTGTAGTGATAAGACACTCGCCTGGCGTTCCGCGAGCGCTTTGTCATGGGTTCGTATCCTGGCCGGGGAGGATTTACTGGGCGCAAATCCTTAACTGTAGCCTCTGTTTAACCCAACAGTAAAATGTGTACTTGGTTGTAACAACAATTCTTCGTGGTGGGGATCGTATTCCAGGGACCTGCTCGCAACGCTACGCGTACTAGTGGCTGTACAAGAATGTAACAACTCTTGTTTATATCTCAAAACAAAATATATATATATATATATATATATATATATATATATATATATAAGCATGAAACGGAGTACATAAAAAATTTTCTTTGAAAAGGTGAGAAGTCTCTTGCAAAACGCTTCTAGGCGGCAGAACATAAATAAAAATGTGAAAATGAAATTTGGATAGTTACTTTTTCAATTACCCTCGACAGTGAAGAAAAACGTCAGAAATACTGAAAAGATTCGTGTTAGAATCATTAATCTTACCCTTTAGGTCATATTCAACAATACATGTTTACAAGAAAGACCGCTATCAAAATATACTAATATATATACCTCAGCCCAGGAGGGCGAAAGTCAGTCAGTATGGGACATTCTACAATATAATGTTCAAGAGAGTGCATGTTTTCTCTTTCACAAAGTTGACACATTGTGTACTCGACACTTTCACAAAGTTGACACATTGTGTACTCGACACTTTCACAAAGTTGACACATTGTGTACTCGACACTTTCACAAAGTTGACACATTGTGTACTCGACATTTGGGTTTTGAGAAAGCTGCCAGATACGTCTATATCCCAGGCGTATTCTGGCCACTATAACATCACATTGCCGGGTTCTTGTTCTATTAGTCCCATATGTGAATGTCTCCTCACGATATCTATCATAATGTTTAATGCTACAACTTTCAGGTCTTTGTGAATTTGTTAGGTCGGTGAGATCTTCATTAGATATTTGTTTAAGTATTCTCTTTGTCACTGCTAATAAAACACTCATATCAATTTCTACCACTGGTTTTCTACAGGCTGTCTTAGCAAGCATATTAACAGTGTCATGCCTTGAGATGCCAACATGTGATGGTATCCATAGGAATTTAATTTCAAATCTGTTTTCCTTAGCAACCAAAACATTCATTCAAATATCACTGACTATTTTCTAGGTGTTACTACTCAACCCGTTCTCGCACTTTCGTATAGTCAATATTGACTTATTAAATACGTGCATATGTGACATACTAAACATACTAGTTTACCTTGAAAAACTTCATAGAAAACACTGACCTTACCTAACCTTCTTAGTATGTTAAGATACGCATCTTATTGCTTCGTAATTACAATTATTACTTAACCTATTATAGGTATAGGTTAAGTAATAATTGTAATTGTAATAATTGCTTAACCTATTATAGGTATAGGTTAAGTAATAATTGTAATTGTAATAATTACTTAACCTATTATAGGTATAGGTTAAGTAATAATTGTAATTGTAATAATTGCTAAACCTATTATAGGTATAGGTTAAGTAATAATTGTAATTGTAATAATTACTTAACCTATTATAGGTATAGGTTAAGTAATAATTGTAATTTCGAAGCAATAAGATGCTTATCTTAACATACTAAGAAGGTTAGGTAAGGTCGGTGTTTTCTATGAAGCTTTTCAAGGTAAACTAGTATGTCACATATGCACGTATTTAATAAGTCAATATTGACTGTAAGAAAGTGCGAGAACGGGTTGTACTACTATGTGCGTTCAATGCCAGGAGTGCACTCTGCAAGTAACAGTATATAAGTCCATTGCCTTTGTCTTTTAAAAATTCAGTGGTAAGGTATATGCCTGCAAGTTCGGTTTGAGTTGTACTTGCCCAGTCATTGACGCGCTTCATTACTGTATGTACAAGAGAAGATTGTTCAAATATATTACATGCACATCCGGTACATCGTCCACCTTCTTCTACAGAACCGTCGGTATAGCACTGATACACATCGTTATCCATACCCTGAGTACTTTCAGTGATGCTTTTCAGCGTTATCTGTTTTAATACTGTAAAGTGCACACTATCTTCCTTGGGTGCATTTACAAAATCAACTGATAGATCCCAGTTATCCCATGGAGTAATTGGTTGAACTCATAAATTGAGTTGTGTACATATTTAATATTTTGATGGAGTTGGCTACCTTGAAGAACCAAAATGCATAATCAGATTTTGCTCTTCTTGTTTAGACCTCAGATGAGTGTAGCATATTAGAAAGTTTAGCTTGAAACTTCATGTGTTGTCTAGACAAAGTTCTCTCATTTATGGTAGATAATTTTAACTCTGCTCCCCGGGATGACAAATGAGATGTCAGAAAGAAGTTCTTAAGAATCAGAGTTGTCAATAAGTGTAATGGGTCAGACTAAAATGTGATTGAAGCTTACTCAATACGCAGTTTTAACTGTAAAAATGCAAAATAACACATGGGCATTGAGTCATTGTACTAAATCTAATGTGAGCACGTGTATGTGAGCACACCAGGCCGGCGGACAGCCGAAACACGCACACGCACGCGTACACACACACACTCACACACACACACACACACACACACACACACACACACACACACACACACACACACACACACACACACACACACACACACACACACATCAACAGGATAACAGCAGCAGCATATGCCAGGTTGGCTAACATAAGAACGGCCTTTAGAAACTTGTGTAAGGAATCTTTCAGAACATTATATACCACATATGTCAGACCAATCCTGGAGTATGCGGCACCAGCATGGAGTCCATATCTAGTCAAGCATAAGACTAAAATAGAAAAGGTTCAAAGGTTTGCCACCAGACTAGTACCCGAGCTGAGAGGTATGAGCTACGAGGAGAGACTACGGGAATTAAACCTCACTTCGTTGGAAGACAGAAGAGTTAGGGGGGACATGATCACCACATTCAAGATCCTCAAGGGAATTGACAGGGTTGATAAAGACAGGCTGTTTAACACAAGGGGCACACGCACTAGGGGACACAGGTGGAAACTGAGTGCCCAAATGAGCCACAGAGATATTAGAAAGAACTTTTTTAAGTGTCAGAGTGGTTGACAAATGGAATGCATTAGGCAGTGATGTGGTGGAGGCTGACTCCATACACAGTTTCAAGTGTAGATATGATAGACCCCAATAGGCTCAGGAACCTGTACACCTGTTAATTGACAGTTGAGAGGCGGGACCAAAGAGCCAGAGCTCAACCCCCGCAAGCACAACTAGGTGAGTACACACACACACACACACACACACACACACACACATACACACAGCACCAACATGGATTCAGGGATGGCAGGTCCTGCCTCACAGGGTTACTTGAATTCTACGACCAGGCAACAAAAATAAGGCAAGAAAGAGAAGGGTGGGCAGACTGCATATTTTTGGATTGTCAGAAAGCCTTTGATACAGTGCCACACAAGAGGCTAGTGAAAAAGCTGGAGATGCAGGCTGGAGTGAAAGGGAAGGTACTCCGTTGGATAGAGGAGTACCTAAGCAACAGGAGACAACGAGTCAGTGTAATGGGTGAGGTCTCAGATTGGCGAGACGTTACGAGTGGAGTCCCGCAGGGGTCAGTCCTTGGACCTATACTGTTTCTGGTATATGTAAATGATCTCCCAGAGGGTATAGAATCGTTTCTCTCAATGTTTGCCGATGATGCAAAAATTATGAGGAGGAATGAAACTGAGGACGATAGTAGGAGGCTACAAGATGACCTAGATAGACTGAGTGAATGGTCCAACAAATGGCTGTTGAAGTTCAACCCGAGTAAATGCAAAGTAATGAAACTAGGCAGTGGAAAAAGGAGGCCAGACACAGGATACAGAATAGGAGATGAAGTACTTAATGAAACGGACAGAGAGAAAGATCTAGAAGTTGATATCACACCAAACCTGTCTCCTGAAGCTCACATAAAAAGAATAACGTCTGCGGCATATACGAGGCTGGCTAACATCAGAACGGCGTTCAGGAACCTGTGTAAGGAATCATTCAGAATCTTGTACACCACATATGTAAGACCAATCCTGGAGTATGCGGCCCCAGCATGGAGCCCGTATCTTGTCATGCACAAGACGAAGCTGGAAAAAGACCAAAGGTATGCCACTAGACTAGTCCCAGAACTAAGAGGCATGAGTTACGAGGAAAGGCTGCGGGAAATGCACGTTACGACACTGGAAGACAGAAGAGTAAGGGATGACATGATCACAACCTACAAAATCCTCAGAGGAATCGACCGGGTGAACAAGGATAAACTATTCAACACTGGTGGGACGCGAACAAGGGGACACAGGTGGAAACTGAGTACCCACATGAGCCACAGAGACGTTAGAAGGAACTTTTTCAGTGTCAGAATAGTTAACGGATGGAATGCATTAGGCAGTGATGTGGTGGAGGCTGACTCCATACACAGTTTCAAGTGTAGATATGATAGAGCCCAGTAGGCTCAGGAACCTGTACACCAGTTGATTGACGGTTGAGAGGCGGGACCAAAGAGCCAAAGCTCAACCCCCGCAAGCACAAATAGGTGAGTACACACACACACACACACACACACACACACACACACACACACACCCCACGAGGTCGTGGGGCCTCGTAGCCTGGTGGATAGCGCGCAGGACTCGTAATTCTGTGGCGCGGGTTCGATTCCCGCACGAGGCAGAAACAAATGGGCAAAGTTTCTTTCACCCTAAGTGCCCCTGTTACCTAGCAGTAAATAGGTACCTGGGAGTTAGTCAGCTGTCACGGGCTGCTTCCTGGGGTGTGGTGTGTGTGTGGTGTGGAAAAAAAAAATAGTAGTTAGTAAACAGTTGATTGACAGTTGAGAGGCGGGCCGAAAGAGCAAAGCTCAACCCCCGCAAAAACACAACTAGTAAACACACACACACACACACACAGCCGGGCAAGTCACTCGGACAGAACCAAAACAAAGGGACAGGAGGCAGAATGTCTTCTTGAGGTTCACATTCGCGGCACTGCAGAGGTTAATTCAGGCCGCCCAATAGTGATCCAGCAACAGCGACCTCTGCGTCAACCATGAGAAGCATTGTAACCGCTAAAACAAATTGTGTTTGTTTTACCGGAGTGGCCATTATAAATTGTTAGTAGTGGCCATTATAAATTGTTAGTAGTGGCCATTATAAATTGTTAGTAGTGGCCATTATACATTGTTAGTAGTGGCCATTATAAATTGTTAGTAGTGGCCATTATAAATTGTAAGTAGTGGCCATTATAAATTGTAAGTAGTGGCCATTATAAATTGTTAGTAGTGGCCATTATAAATTGTTAGTAGTGGCCATTATAAATTGTTAGTAGTGGCCATTATAAATTGTTAGTAGTGGCCATTATACATTGTTAGTAGTGGCCATTATAAATTGTTAGTAGTGGCCATTATAAATTGTAAGTAG
The DNA here is from genome assembly GCF_040958095.1 of Procambarus clarkii. Taxonomy (NCBI): domain Eukaryota; kingdom Metazoa; phylum Arthropoda; class Malacostraca; order Decapoda; family Cambaridae; genus Procambarus; species Procambarus clarkii. Next base: position 22,856,893 of record NC_091191.1, on the reverse strand, counting down.
TGGCCATTATAAATTGTTAGTAGTGGCCATTATAAATTGTTAGTAGTGGCCATTATAAATTGTTAGTAGTGGCCATTATACATTGTTAGTAGTGGCCATTATACATTGTGTGGAGGGTTGGTGGGTTACGACACACCAGCAGCCCAACACCAGGGAGAGTCTAGGTGCTACTGTTACCATTGTTTCCTTGTTATAGAACACATTTGTGAATGCAGTTTAGTTGTCTGTAATTTATTCAGAGGTGTGGATGACGGGAGGAAGTTACAGAGAAGCTGAGCACCAGCATAACCTGTGAGGCTGTCATACACTGGCTGCTCCACACACGCCACATGAGAGCCACCCGCCACTGTCATACACTGGCTGCTCCACACACGCCACACGAGAGCCACCCGCCACTGTCATACACTGGCTGCTCCACACACCCCACATGTGAGCCACCCGCCACTGTCATACACTGGCTGCTCCACACACGCCACTTGAGTGCCACCCGCCACTGTCATACACTGGCTGCTCCACACCCGCCACTGTCATACACTGGCTGCTCCACACACGCCACTTGAGTGCCACCCGCCACTGTCATACACTGGCTGCTCCACAGACGCCACATGAGAGCCACCCGCCACTGTCATACACTGGCTGCTCCACACACGCCACATGAGCGCCACCCGCCACTGTCATACACTGGCTGCTCCACACACGCCACATGAGTGCCACCCGCCACTGTCATACACTGGCTGCTCCACACACGCCACATGAGTGCCACCCGCCACTGTCATACACTGGCTGCTCCACACCCGCCACTGTCATACACTGGCTGCTCCACACACGCCACATGAGTGCCACCCGCCACTGTCATACACTGGCTGCTCCACACACGCCACTTGAGTGCCACCCGCCACTGTCATACACTGGCTGCTCCACACACGCCACATGAGTGCCACCCGCCACTGTCATACACTGGCTGCTCCACACACGCCACATGAGAGCCACCCGCCACTGTCATACACTGGCTGCTCCACACCCGCCACATGAGAGCCACCCGCCACTGTCATACACTGGCTGCTCCACACACGCCACATGAGTGCCACCCGCCACTGTCATACACTGGCTGCTCCACACACGCCACTGTCATACACTGGCTGCTCCACACCCGCCACTGTCATACACTGGCTGCTCCACACCCGCCACTGTCATACACTGGCTGCTCCACACCCGCCACTGTCATATACTGGCTGCTCCACACACGCCACATGAGAGCCACCCGCCACTGTCATACACTGGCTGCTCCACACCCGCCACTGTCATACACTGGCTGCTCCACACCCGCCACTGTCATACACTGGCTGCTCCACACACGCCACATGAGAGCCACCCACCACTGTCATACACTGGCTGCTCCACACCCGCCACTGTCATACACTGGCTGCTCCACACCCGCCACTGTCATACACTGGCTGCTCCACACCCGCCACTGTCATACACTGGCTGCTCCACACCCGCCACTGTCATACACTGGCTGCTCCACACACGCCACATGAGAGCCACCCGCCACTGTCATACACTGGCTGCTCCACACCCGCCACTGTCATACACTGGCTGCTCCACACCCGCCACTGTCATACACTGGCTGCTCCACACCCGCCACTGTCATACACTGGCTGCTCCACAGACGCCACATGAGAGCCACCCGCCACTGTCATACACTGGCTGCTCCACACCCGCCACTGTCATACACTGGCTGCTCCACACACGCCACATGAGTGCCACCCGCCACTGTCATACACTGGCTGCTCCACACCCGCCACTGTCATACACTGGCTGCTCCACACCCGCCACTGTCATACACTGGCTGCTCCACACCCGCCACTGTCATACACTGGCTGCTCCACACACGCCACATGAGTGCCACCCGCCACTGTCATACACTGGCTGCTCCACACACGCCACATGAGTGCCACCCGCCACTGTCATACACTGGCTGCTCCACACCCGCCACTGTCATACACTGGCTGCTCCACACCCGCCACAGTCATACACTGGCTGCTCCACACCCGCCACTGTCATACACTGGCTGCTCCACACACGCCACATGAGTGCCACCCGCCACTGTCATACACTGGCTGCTCCACACACGCCACATGAGTGCCACCCGCCACTGTCATACACTGGCTGCTCCACACACGCCACATGAGTGCCACCCGCCACTGTCATACACTGGCTGCTCCACACACGCCACTTGAGTGCCACCCGCCACTGTCATACACTGGCTGCTCCACAGACGCCACATGAGAGCCACCCGCCACTGTCATACACTGGCTGCTCCACACACGCCACATGAGTGCCACCCGCCACTGTCATACACTGGCTGCTCCACACACGCCACATGAGAGCCACCCGCCACTGTCATACACTGGCTGCTCCACACACGCCACATGAGAGCCACCCGCCACTGTCATACACTGGCTGCTCCACACACGCCACATGAGTGCCACCCGCCACTGTCATACACTGGCTGCTCCACACACGCCACTTGAGTGCCACCCGCCACTGTCATACACTGGCTGCTCCACACCCGCCACTGTCATACACTGGCTGCTCCACACACGCCACATGAGAGCCACCCGCCACTGTCATACACTGGCTGCTCCACACCCGCCACTGTCATACACTGGCTGCTCCACACCCGCCACTGTCATACACTGGCTGCTCCACACCCGCCACTGTCATACACTGGCTGCTCCACAGACGCCACATGAGAGCCACCCGCCACTGTCATACACTGGCTGCTCCACACCCGCCACTGTCATACACTGGCTGCTCCACACACGCCACATGAGTGCCACCCGCCACTGTCATACACTGGCTGCTCCACACCCGCCACTGTCATACACTGGCTGCTCCACACCCGCCACTGTCATACACTGGCTGCTCCACACCCGCCACTGTCATACACTGGCTGCTCCACACACGCCACATGAGTGCCACCCGCCACTGTCATACACTGGCTGCTCCACACACGCCACATGAGTGCCACCCGCCACTGTCATACACTGGCTGCTCCACACCCGCCACTGTCATACACTGGCTGCTCCACACCCGCCACAGTCATACACTGGCTGCTCCACACCCGCCACTGTCATACACTGGCTGCTCCACACACGCCACATGAGTGCCACCCGCCACTGTCATACACTGGCTGCTCCACACACGCCACATGAGTGCCACCCGCCACTGTCATACACTGGCTGCTCCACACACGCCACATGAGTGCCACCCGCCACTGTCATACACTGGCTGCTCCACACACGCCACTTGAGTGCCACCCGCCACTGTCATACACTGGCTGCTCCACACACGCCACATGAGAGCCACCCGCCACTGTCATACACTGGCTGCTCCACACACGCCACATGAGTGCCACCCGCCACTGTCATACACTGGCTGCTCCACACACGCCACATGAGAGCCACCCGCCACTGTCATACACTGGCTGCTCCACACACGCCACATGAGAGCCACCCGCCACTGTCATACACTGGCTGCTCCACACACGCCACATGAGTGCCACCCGCCACTGTCATACACTGGCTGCTCCACACACGCCACTTGAGTGCCACCCGCCACTGTCATACACTGGCTGCTCCACACACGCCACTTGAGTGCCACCCGCCACTGTCATACACTGGCTGCTCCACACACGCCACTTGGGTGCCACCCGCCACTGTCATACACTGGCTGCTCCACACACGCCACTTGAGTGCCACCCGCCACTGTCATACACTGGCTGCTCCACACACGCCACTTGAGTGCCACCCGCCACTGTCATACACTGGCTGCTCCACACACGCCACTTGAGTGCCACCCGCCACTGTCATACACTGGCTGCTCCACACACGTCACATGAGTGCCACCCGCCATTACACGGCACCTGAACTACATGTGACGCACAATAATTTAATGTTGGAACTGCCTGTTCAAGCCATTGCAACTATCACAGCTAAGGCCTCACATTTCCCTTATATTGACACAGTAGATAACGTCGACCAGACTGTGCGACACAGTGGTTGCCAGGATCAGCTTGGGTTACCGTTACCTGTGGCAGGTGGCTACAGGTGACGGGTCTCCCAGTCCTGAGCACTCCAGGTGCAACCTCTGTGAGCAGGAACTGGGGCATGATCTCCCGCACTACATCACTGAATGCCCAGTTATTACACCATTCAGACCCGTTTGCATGAGGTACCTGGAGCTTTGCAATTACTTTAGTCACTCTCGTGTTCTTGAAGATATACTCATATTGTACCCAAAATTTGCCAGTGCCGGCTACTGAACATATGGCCCTGTATGACTAACCATCCTGTGTGATGGGGAGTTTACCATCACGAAGCTAGTTGTGTGACTCACTGTACTCCCCGTCATATAGTCTACGGCACCTGCACAACTGCACATCCTCCTAACTCTGTTAATACAAAAAAAAGTGTTCAAGGGGAGTGGGCCCTGGCGGCACCACACACAGGTGTGGGCGGCAGCCGCTGTGCTCAAGGGGAGTGGCCCCTGGCGGCACCACACACAGGTGTGGACGGCAGCCACTGTGCTCAAGGGTAGTGGGCCCTGGCGGCACTACACACAGGTGTGGGCGGCAGCCACTGTGCTCAAGGGTAGTGGCCCCTGGCGGCACCACACACAGGTGTGGGCGGCAGCCACTGTGCTCAAGGGTAGTGGGCCCTGGCGGCACCACACACAGGTGTGGGCGGCAGCCACTGTGCTCAAGGGGAGTGGGCCCTGGCGGCACCACACACAGGTGTGGGCGGCAGCCACTGTGCTCAAGGGGAGTGGGCCCTGGCGGCACCACACACAGGTGTGGGCGGCAGCCACTGTGCTCAAGGGGAGTGCGGGCCCTGGCGGCACCACACACAGGTGTGGACGGCAGCCACTGTGCTCAAGGGTAGTGGGCCCTGGCGGCACCACACACAGGTGTGGACGGCAGCCACTGTGCTCAAGGGGAGTGTGGGCCCTGGCGGCACCACACACAGGTGTGGACGGCAGCCACTGTGCTCAAGGGTAGTGGGCCCTGGCGGCACCACACACAGGTGTGGGCGGCAGCCACTGTGCTCAAGGGGAGTGTGGGCCCTGGCGGCACCACACACAGGTGTGGGCGGCAGCCACTGTGCTCAAGGGGAGTGTGGGCCCTGGCGGCACCACACACAGGTGTGGGCGGCAGCCACTGTGCTCAAGGGTAGTGGGCCCTGGCGGCACCACACACAGGTGTGGGCGGCAGCCACTGTGCTCAAGGGGAGTGTGGGCCCTGGCGGCACCACACACAGGTGTGGGCGGCAGCCACTGTGCTCAAGGGGAGTGTGGGCCCTGGCGGCACCACACACAGGTGTGGGCGGCAGCCACTGTGCTCAAGGGGAGTGGGCCCTGGCGGCACCACACACAGGTGTGGACGGCAGCCACTGTGCTCAAGGGTAGTGTGGGCCCTGGCGGCACCACACACAGGTGTGGACGGCAGCCACTGTGCTCAAGAGTAGTGGCCCCTGGCGGCACCACACACAGGTGTGGACGGCAGCCACTGTGCTCAAGGGAAGTGGGCCCTGGTGGCACCACATACAGGTGTGGACGGCAGCCACTGTGCTCAAGGGAAGTGGGCCCTGGTGGCACCGCACACAGGTGTGGGCGGCAGCCACTGTGCTCAAGGGGAGTGTGGGCCCTGGTGGCACCACATACAGGTGTGGGCGGCAGCCACTGTGCTCAAGAAGGACAAATATTCGCTTTATTTATCGCTGGTGTTAACGAAGGGTCGGTCAACACGCTCCACGCCTAACTTACCCAGTGTTGTTGAGTACAACTTGTAAATATTTTCATAAAACCTAATTTCTTACTCTCTCCCATCCCTATTCTGTCTCTCTCTCTCTCTCTCTCTCTCTCTCTCTCTCTCTCTCTCTCTCTCTCTCTCTCTCTCTCTCTCTCTCTCTCTCTCTCTCTCTCTCTCTCTCTCATTCTCTCTCTCTCTCTCTCTCTCTCTCTCTCTCTCTCTCTCTCTCTCTCTCTCTCTCTCTCTCTCTCTCTCTCTCTCTCTCTCTCTCTCTCTCTCATTCTCTCTCTCTCTCTCTCTCTCTCTCTCTCTCTCTCTCTCTCTCTCTCTCTCTCTCTCTCTCTCTCTCTCTCTCTCTTCTCTCTCTCTCTCTCTCTCTCTCTCTCTCTCTCTCTCTCTCTCTCTCTCTCTCTCTCTCTCTCTCTCTCTCTCTCTCTCTCTCTCTCTCTCTCTCTCTCTCATTCTCTCTCTCTCTCTCTCTCTCTCATTCTCTCTCTCTCTCTCTCTCTCTCTCTCTCTCTCTCTCTCTCTCTCTCTCTCTCTCTCTCTCTCTCTCTCTCTCTCTCTCTCTCTCTCTCTCTCTCTCTCTCTCTCTCTCTCTCTCTCTCTCTCTCTCTCTCTCTCTCTCTCTCATTCTCTCTCTCTCTCTCTCTCTCTCTCTCTCTCTCATTCTCTCTCTCTCTCTCTCTCTCTCTCTCTCTCTCTCTCTCTCTCTCTCTCTCTCTCTCTCTCTCTCTCTCTCTCTCTCTCTCTCTCTCTCTCTCTCATTCTCTCTCTCTCTCTCTCTCTGACTCTCTCTCTCTCTCTCTCTCTCTCTCTCTCTCTCTCTCTCTCTCTCTTCTACCTGTCAACAGACTGGGTAAAGAAGTAATGTTTCCGTCACTGTGTATCATGTATCACTCATGTTTCCACAGTTATCCTATAGACTCATCACAGACACATTGCCTCAATTATTTTTTATTGATGTGAGGCAAACATATCAGTATTGTTTATAATGGTGGCCTGATCGAGGCGCCACATTGTGTTCCTAGTCAACATTTTTGTCAAACTCATTAATTGTAGAACAGTCACGATAAACATTCACATGTAAACATGAACGGAGCACATGTACTGAGCACATGTACGGAGCACATGTACGGAGCACATGTACGGAGCACATGCACGGACGCACGCGCGAGAGCGCAGGATTATATAATACTGTGGCTAAATGTCGTATAATTTATTGCATATAAGAGGAACGTTATATGACTGGTGTGTCATAGTTCGTAACGGTGAGGAGAGTACCGGTGACAGGTGAGGAGAGTACTGGTGACAGGTGAGGAGAGTACTGGTGACAGGTGTGGAGAGTACTGGTGACAGGTGAGGAGAGTACTGGTGACAGGTGTGGAGAGTACTGGTGACAGGTGAGGAGAGTACTAGTAAGTGACAGGTGAGGAGAGTAACTTAAGTGACAGGTGAGGAGAGTAACTTAAGTGACAGGTGTGGAGAGTACCGGTAAGTGACAGGTGAGGAGAGTACTGGTAAGTGACAGGTGTGAAGAGTACCGGTAAGTGACAGGTGAGGAGAGTAACTTAAGTGACAGGTGTCGAGAGTAACTTAGGTGACAGGTGAGGAGAGTACTGGTAAGTGACAGGTGTGGAGAGTACCGGTAAGTGACAGGTGAGGACAACGACCCACCAGTGACAGGTGAGGACAACGACCCACCAGTGACAGGTGAGGACAACGACCCACCAGTGACAGGTGAGGACAACGACCCACCAGTGACAGGTGAGGACAACGACCCACCAGTGACAGGTGAGGACAACGACCCACCAGTGACAGATGAGGACAACGACCCACCAGTGACAGGTGAGGACAACGACCCACCAGTGACAGGTGAGGACAACGACCCACCAGTGACAGGTGAGGACAACGACCCCAGTGACAGGTGAGGACAACGACCCCAAGTGACAGATGAGGACAACGACCCACCAGTGACAGGTGAGGACAACGACCCACCAGTGACAGTTGAGGACAACGACCCACCAGTGATAGGTGAGGACAACGACCCACCAGTGACAGGTGAGGACAACGACCCACCAGTGACAGGTGAGGACAACGACCCCAGTGACAGGTGAGGACAACGACCCACCAGTGACAGGTGAGGACAACGACCCCAGTGACAGGTGAGGACAACGACCCACCAGTGACAGGTGAGGACAACGACCCCCAGTGACAGGTGAGGACAACGACCCACCAGTGACAGATGAGGACAACGACCCACCAGTGACAGGTGAGGACAACGACCCACCAGTGACAGGTGAGGACAACGACCCCAGTGACAGGTGAGGACAACGACCCCAGTGACAGATGAGGACAACGACCCACCAGTGACAGGTGAGGACAACGACCCCAGTGACAGATGAGGACAACGACCCACCAGTGACAGGTGAGGACAACGACCCACCAGTGACAGGTGAGGACAACGACCCACCAGTGACAGGTGAGGACAACGACCCACCAGTGACAGGTGAGGACAACGACCCACCAGTGACAGGTGAGGACAACGACCCCCAGTGACAGGTGAGGACAACGACCCACCAATGACAGATGAGGACAACGACCCACCAGTGACAGGTGAGGACAACGACCCATTAGTGACAGGTGAGGACAACGACCCACCAGTGACAGGTGAGGACAACGACCCCAGTGACAGGTGAGGACAACGACCCCAAGTGACAGATGAGGACAACGACCCACCAGTGACAGGTGAGGACAACGACCCACCAGTGACAGTTGAGGACAACGACCCACCAGTGAGAGGTGAGGACAACGACCCACCAGTGACAGGTGAGGACAACGACCCACCAGTGACAGGTGAGGACAACGACCCCAGTGACAGGTGAGGACAACGACCCACCAGTGACAGGTGAGGACAACGACCCCAGTGACAGGTGAGGACAACGACCCACCAGTGACAGGTGAGGACAACGACCCCCAGTGACAGGTGAGGACAACGACCCACCAGTGACAGATGAGGACAACGACCCACCAGTGACAGGTGAGGACAACGACCCACCAGTGACAGGTGAGGACAACGACCCCAGTGACAGGTGAGGACAACGACCCCAGTGACAGGTGAGGACAACGACCCCAAGTGACAGATGAGGACAACGACCCACCAGTGACAGGTGAGGAAAACGACCCCAGTGACAGGTGAGGACAACGACCCCAAGTGACAGATGAGGACAACGACCCACCAGTGACAGTTGAGGACAACGACCCACCAGTGACAGGTGAGGACAACGACCCCCAGTGACAGGTGAGGACAACAACCCACCAGTGACAGGTGAGGACAACGACCCACCAGTGACAGGTGAGGACAACGACCCACCAGTGACAGGTGAGGACAACGACCACCAGTGACAGGTGAGGACAACGACCCACCAGTGACAGGTGAGGACAACGACCACCAGTGACAGGTGAGGACAACGACCCACCAGTGACAGGTGAGGACAACGACCCACCAGTGACAGGTGAGGACAACGACCCACCAGTGACAGGTGAGGACAACGACCCACCAGTGACAGGTGAGGACAACGACCCCAGTGACAGGTGAGGACAACGACCCCAAGTGACAGGTGACATGTTGACGAGCCTCACCTGTCACTGACACACCTCGCACACTCAGCCAACACATTACGTATCTGCACCAATAATATTTTTTTTCTTCTGGCAAACTTTTATTTTAAAATATAAATTTCTAATTTGTGACGACGAGTGGAAGGTATTTGGCAACCATTGTTGTGAAGACCACAGTGCTTCCTCTACCCCTGAGTGTCATTTGTGTCACCTGACACACACACAGCATGTGCCACCTGACACACACACAGCATGTGCCACCTGACACACACACACAGCATGTGCCACCTGACACACACACAGATCATGCGCCACCTGACACACACACACAGCATGTGTCACCTGACACACACAACATGTGCCACCTGACACACACACACAGCATGTGCCACCTGACACACACACAGATCATGCGCCACCTGACACACACACACAGCATGTGTCACCTGACACACACAACATGTGCCACCTGACACACACACACAGCATGTGCCACCTGACACACACACACAGATCATGCGCCACCTGACACACACACACAGCATGTGCCACCTGACACACACACAATATGTGCCACCTGACACACACACAACATGTGCCACCTGACACACACACAGAGCATGTGCCACCTGACACACACAGCATGTGCCACCTGACACACACACAGCATGTGCCACCTGACACACACACAACATGTGCCACCTGACACACACACAGCATGTGTCACCTGACACACACAACATGTGCCACCTGACACACACACACAGCATGTGCCACCTGACACACACACAACATGTGCCACCTGACACACACACAGATCATGCGCCACCTGACACACACACACAGCATGTGTCACCTGACACACACAACATGTGCCACCTGACACACACAGCATGTGCCACCTGACACACACAACATGTGCAACCTGACACACACACACAGCATGTGCCACCTGACACACACAGCATGTGCCACCTGACACACACACACAGCATGCGCCACCTGACACACACACACAGCATGTGTCACCTGACACACACAACATGTGCCACCTGACACGCACACACAGCATGTGCCACCTGACACACACACACAGCATGTGCCACCTGACACACACACAGCATGCGCCACCTGACACACACAACATGTGCCACCTGACACACACAGCATGTGCCACCTGACACACACACACAGCATATGCCACCTGACACACACACAACATGTGCCACCTAACACACACACAGCATGTGCCACCTGACACACACACAACATGTGCCACCTGACACACACACAACATGTGCCACCTGACACACAGAGCATGTGCCACCTGACACACACACACAGCATGTGCCACCTGACACACACACAACATGTGCCACCTGACACACACACAACATGTGCCACCTGACACACACACACAGCATGTGCCACCTGACACACACAACATGTGCTACCTGACACACACACAACATGTGCCACCTGACACACACACAACATGTGCCACCTGACACACACACAACATGTGCCACCTGACACACACACAGCATGCGCCACCTGACACACACAACATGTGCCACCTGACACACACACAGCATGTGCCACCTGACACACACACAACATGTGCCACCTGACACACACACAACATGTGCCACCTGACACACACACAACATGTGCCACCTGACACACACACAACATGTGCCGCCTGACACACACACAACATGTGCCACCTGACACACACACAGAGCGTGTGTCACCTGACACACACACACAGAGCATGTGCCACCTGACACACACACAGCATGTGCCACCTGACACACACACAATATGTGCCACCTGACACACACAGCATGTGCCACCTGACACACACACACAGCATATGCCACCTGACACACACACAATATGTGCCACCTGACACACACACACAGCATGCGCCACCTGACACACACACAATATGTGCCACCTGACACACACACAGTATGTGCCACCTGACACACACACAGAGCATGTGTCACCTGACACACACACACAGAGCATGTGCCACCTGACACACACACAATATGTGCCACCTGACACACACACAATATGTGCCACCTGACACACACACACAATATGTGCCACCTGACACACACAACATGTGCCACCTGACACACACACACAGCATGTGCCACCTGACACACACACAATATGTGCCACCTGACACACACACAGTATGTGCCACCTGACACACACACAGCATGTGCCACCTGACACACACACAATATGTGACACCTGACACACACACACAATATGTGCCACCTGACACACACACAATATGTGCCACCTGACACACACACAGCATGTGCCACCTGACACACACACAATATGTGACACCTGACACACACACACAATATGTGCCACCTGACACACACACAATATGTGCCACCTGACACACACACACAATATGTGCCACCTGACACACACACAGCATGTGCCACCTGACACACACACAATATGTGACACCTGACACACACACACAATATGTGCCACCTGACACACACACAATATGTGCCACCTGACACACACACACAATATGTGCCACCTGACACACACACAATATGTGCCACCTGACACACACACAGCATGTGCCACCTGACACACACACACACAGCATGTGCCACCTGACACACACACACAGCATGTGCCACCTGACACACACACAATATGTGCCACCTGACACACACACACAGCATATGCCACCTGACACACACACAATATGTGCCACCTGACACACACACACAATATGTGCCACCTGACACACACACAATATGTGCCACCTGACACACACACAGCATGTGCCACCTGACACACACACACACAACATGTGCCACCTGACACACACACAATATGTGCCACCTGACACACACAGCATGTGCCACCTGACACACAGAGATCATGTGTCACCTGACACACACACAGCATGTGCCACCTGACACACACACACAACATGTGCCACCTGACACACACACAATATGTGCCACCTGACACACACACAACATGTGCCACCTGACACACACACAACATGTGGCACCTGACACACACACAACATGTGCTGCCTGACACACAGAGATCATGTGCCACCTGACACACACACAGTGCATGTGCCACCTGACACACACACACAGCATGTGTCATCTGACACAGAGAGAGCATGTGACACCTGGCACAGAGAACCTCTACCTCCACCAGCGTAATATATTTCCGGCCCACGACGGTGGTATATGATTGTCATTTGCATATATATTTGTGTTTGAATCTTGCAGAGAGTTTTTGTGCCTCTCCTGAGTTGCTTATGACACTGTGGCAGGGCAGCTGAAGGTGTTCCTTCATCAGCACCTGACACTGTGGCAGGGCAGCTGAAGGTGTTCCTTCATCAGCACCTGACACTGTGGCAGGGCAGCTGAAGGTGTTCTTTCATCAGCACCTGACACTGTGGCAGGGCAGCTGAAGGTGTTCCTTCATCAGCACCTGACACTGTGGCAGGGCAGCTGAAGGTGTTCCTTCATCAGCACCTGACACTGTGGCAGGGCAGCTGAAGGTGTTCTTTCATCAGCACCTGACACTGTGGCAGGGCAGCTGAAGGTGTTCCTTCATCAGCACCTGACACTGTGGCAGGGCAGCTGAAGGTGTTCCTTCATCAGCACCTGACACTGTGGCAGGGCAGCTGAAGGTGTTCTTTCATCAGCACCTGACACTGTGGCAGGGCAGCTGAAGGTGTTCCTTCATCAGCACCTGACACTGGCCGGTGTCAAGTTTGGGTTGACGAAGAACTTTGGTCAGCTGAGGAAACTAGGAACATTGCAGTTGTCAATATTTAATTCAATTTTAATATTTTTGTATTTTTTAGCCTTGTGTTGCATAGTGATGATGTGCAGGCGAGGAGTCACACTAACGTGGCTGGAGTATGTTGACCAGACCACACACTAGTAGGCGAAGGGACGACCACGTTTCGGTCCGTCCTGGACCATTCTTAAGTCGATTGTGCCTTCAAGTCTCTCTACCTTCCCTCCCTACCTTCTCTACCTTCTCTACCTTCCCTCCCTTCCCTCCCTACCTTATCTACCCTCCCTCCCTACCTTCTCTACCTTCCCTCCCTACCTTCTCTACCTTCCCTCCCTACCTTCTCTACCTTCCCTCCCTACCATCTCTACCTTCCCTCCCTACCCTCTCTACCTTCTCTACCTTCCCTCCCTTACCTCTCTACCTTCCCTCCCTACCCTCTCTACCTTCTCTACTTTCCCTCCCTACCCTCTCTACCTTCCCTCCCTTCCCTCCCTACCCTCTCTACCTTCTCTACCTTCCCTCCCTTCCCTCTCTACCTTCCCTCCCTACCCTCTCTACCTTCTCTACTTTCCCTCCCTACCCTCTCTACCTTCCCTCCCTTCCCTCTCTACCTTCCCTCCCTACCCTCTCTACCTTCCCTCTCTACCTTCTCTACCTTCCCTCCCTACCCTCTCTACCTTCTCTATCTTCCCTCCCTACCTTCCCTCCCTACCCTCTCTACCTTCTCTACCTTCCATCCCTACTCCTCCCTACCTTCCCTCCCTACCCTCTCTACCTTCTCTACCTTCCCTCCCTTCCCTCTCTACCTTCCCTCCCTACCCTCTCTACCTTCTCTACCTTCCCTCCCTACCCTCTCTACCTTCCCTCCCTTCCCTCTCTACCTTCCCTCCCTACCCTCTCTACCTTCTCTACCTTCCGTCCCTACCCTCCCTACCTTCCCTCCCTATCCTCTCTCCCTTCTCTACCTTCCATCCCTACTCCTCCCTACCTTCCCTCCCTACCCTCTCTACCTTCTCTACCTTCCCTCCCTTCCCTCTCTCCCTTCCCTCCCTACCCTCTCTACCTTCTCTACCTTCCCTCCCTACCCTCCCTACCTTCCCTCCCTACCCTCTCTACCTTCTCTACCTTCCCACCCTACCCTCTCTACCTTCCCTCCCTTCCCTCTCTACCTTCCCTCCCTACCCTCTCTACCTTCTCTACCTTCCCTCCCTACCCTCCCTACCTTCCCTCCCTACCCTCTCTACCTTCTCTACCTTCCCTCCCTACCCTCTCTACCTTCCCTCCCTTCCCTCTCTACCTTCCCTCCCTACCCTCTCTACCTTCTCTACCTTCCCTCCCTACCCTCTCTACCTTCTCTATCTTCCCTCCCTACCTTCCCTCCCTACCCTCTCTACCTTCTCTACCTTCCCTCCCTACCCTCTCTACCTTCTCTACATTCCCTCCCTACCCTCTCTACCTTCCCTCCCTACCCTCTCTACCTTCTCTACCTTCCCTCCCTTCCCTCTCTACCTTCCCTCCCTACCCTCTCTACCTTCTCTACCTTCCCTCCCTACCTTCCCTCCCTTCCCTCCCTACCCTCTCTACCTTCTCTACCTTCCCTCCCTTCCCTCTCTACCTTCCCTCCCTTCCCTTTCTACCTTCCCTCCCTACCCTCTCTACCTTCCCTCCCTTCCCTCTCTACCTTCCCTCCCTACCCTCTATACCTTCTCTATCTTCCCTCCCTACCCTCCCTACCCTCTCTACCTTCTCTACCTTCCCTCCCTACCTTCCCTCCCTACCCTCTCTACCTTCTCTACCTACCCTCCCTACCCTCTCTACCTTCCCTCCCTACCCTCTCTACATTCCCTCCCTACCCTCTCTACCTTCTCTGCCTTCCCTCCCTACCCTCCCTACCTTCCCTCCCTTCCCTCTCTACCTTCCCTCCCTTCCCTCTCTACCTTCCCTCCCTACCCTCTCTACCTTCTCTACCTTCCCTCTCTACCTTCCCTCCCTACCCTCTCTACCTTCTCTACCTTCCCTCCCTTCCCTCTCTACCTTCCCTCCCTTCTCTACCTTCCCTCCTTTCCCTCCCTTCCCTCTCTACCTTCCCTCCCTACCCTCTCTACCTTCCCTCCCTTCCCTCCCTACCCTCTCTACCTTCTCTACCTTCCCTCCCTACCCTCTCTACCTTCCCTCCCTACCCTCTCTACCTTCCCTCCCTACCTTCCCTCCCTACCCTCCCTACCCTCTCTACCTTCCCTCCCTACCCTCTCTACCTTCCCTCCCTACCCTCTCTACCTACCCTCCCTACCTTCTCTACCTTCCCTCCCTACCCTCTCTACCTTCCCTCCCTACCTACCCTCCCTACCCTCCCTACCTTCCCTCCCTATCCCCTCTACCTTCCCTCCCTACCCTCCCTACCTTCCCTCCCTACCCTCTCTACCTTCCCTCCCTACCCTCTCTACCTTCTCTACCTTCCCTCTCTACCTTCTCTACATTCCCTCCCTACCCTCTCTACCTTCCCTCTCTACCTTCTCTACCTTCCCTCCCTACCCTCTCTACCTTCCCTCCCTACCCTCCCTACCTTCCCTCCCTACCCTCTCTACCTTCCCTCCCTATCCCCTCTACCTTCCCTCCCTACCCTCTCTACCTTCCCTCCCTACCCTCTCTACCTACCCTCCCTACCTTCTCTACCTTCCCTCCCTACCCTCTCTACCTTCCCTCCCTACCCTCTCTACCTTCCCTCCCTACCCTCTCTACCTTCCCTCCTTACCCTCTCTACCTACCCTCCCTACCCTCTCTACCTTCCCTCCCTACCCTCTCTACCTTCCCTCCCTACCTTCTCTACCTTCCCTCCCTACCCTCTCTACCTACCCTCCCTACCTTCTCTACCTTCCCTCCCTACCCTCTCTACCTTCCCTCTCTACCTTCTCTACCTTCCCTCCCTACCCTCTATACCTTCTCTACCTTCCCTCCCTACCCTCTCTACCTTCCCTCTCTACCCTCTCTACCTTCCCTCCCTACCCTCTCTACCTACCCTCCCTACCTTCTCTACCTTCCCTCCCTACCCTCTCTACCTTCCCTCCCTACCCTCTCTACCTTCCCTCCCTACCCTCTCTACCTACCCTCCCTACCTTCTCTACCTTCCCTCCCTACCCTCTCTACCTTCCCTCCCTACCCTCTCTACCTTCCCTCCCTACCCTCTC
Source organism: Procambarus clarkii (assembly GCF_040958095.1). Taxonomy (NCBI): domain Eukaryota; kingdom Metazoa; phylum Arthropoda; class Malacostraca; order Decapoda; family Cambaridae; genus Procambarus; species Procambarus clarkii. Next base: position 22,840,456 of record NC_091191.1, on the reverse strand, counting down.
TACCTACCCTCCCTACCTTCTCTACCTACCCTCCCTACCTTCTCTACCTTCCCTCCCTACCCTCTCTACCTTCCCTCCCTACCCTCTCTGCCTTCCCTCCCTACCCTCTCTACCTACCCTCCCTACCTTCTCTACCTTCCCTCCCTACCCTCTCTACCTTCCCTCCCTACCTACCCTCCCTACCCTCCCTACCTTCCCTCCCTACCCTCTCTACCTACCCTCCCTACCTTCTCTACCTTCCCTCCCTACCCTCTCTACCTTCTTTCCCTACCTACCCTCTCTACCTTCCCTCTCTACCTTCCCTCCCTACCCTCTCTACCTTCCCTCCCTACCCTCTCTACCTTCCCTCCCTACCCTCTCTACCTTCCCTCCCTACCCTCCCTACCTTTCCTCCCTACCTACCCTCCCTACCCTCTCTACCTTCCCTCCCTACCCTCTCTACCTACCCTCCCTACCTTCTCTACCTTCCCTCCCTACCCTCTCTACCTTCCCTCCCTACCTACCCTCCCTACCCTCTCTACCTTCCCTCCCTACCCTCTCTACCTTCCCTCCCTACCTACCCTCCCTACCCTCTCTACCTTCCCTCCCTACCCTCTCTACCTTCCCTCCCTACCCTCTCTACCTTCCCTCCCTTCCCTCTCTACCTTCCCTCCCTACCCTCTCTACCTTCCCTCCCTACCCTCTCTACCTTCCCTCCCTACTCTCTCTACATTCTCTACCTTCCCTCCCTACCTTCCCTCTCTACCTTCTCTACCTTCCCTCCCTTCCCTCTCTACCTTCCCTTCCTACCCTCTCTACCTTCTCTACCTTCCCTCCCTACCCTCTCTACCTTCTCTACATTCCCTCCCTTCCCTGTCTACCTTCCCTCTCTACCTTCTCTACCTTCCCTCCCTTCCCTCTCTACCTTCCCTTCCTACCCTCTCTACCTTCTCTACCTTCCCTCCCTACCTACCCTCCCTACCCTCTCTACCTTCCCTCCCTACCCTCTCTACCTTCCCTCCCTACCTACCCTCCCTACCCTCTCTACCTTCCCTCCCTACCCTCTCTACCTTCCCTCCCTTCCCTCTCTACCTTCCCTCCCTTCCCTCCCTACCTTCCCTCTCTACCTTCTCTACCTTCCCTCCCTTCCCTCCCTACCTTCCCTCCCTACCCTCTCTACCTTCTCTACCTTCCCTCCCTACCTTCCCTCCCTACCCTCTCTACCTTCTCTACCTTCCCTCCCTACCTTCCCTCCCTACCCTCTCTACCTTCTCTACTTTCCCTCCCTACCCTCCCTACCTTCCCTCCCTACCCTCTCTACCTTCCCTCCCTACCCTCTATACCTTCTCTATCTTCCCTCCCTACCTTCCCTCCCTACCCTCTCTACCTTCTCTACCTTCCCTCCCTACCTTCCCTCCCTACCTTCTCTACCTTCCCTCCCTACCTTCCCTCCCTACCCTCTCTACCTTCTCTACCTACCCTCCCTACCCTCTCTACATTCCCTCCCTACCCTCTCTACCTTCTCTGCCTTCCCTCCCTACCCTCCCTACCTTCCCTCCCTTCCCTCTCTACCTTCCCTCCCTTCCCTCTCTACCTTCCCTCCCTACCCTCTCTACCTTCTCTACCTTCCCTCTCTACCTTCCCTACCCTCTCTACCTTCTCTACCTTCCCTCCCTTCCCTCTCTACCTTCCCTCCCTTCTCTACCTTCCCTCCCTTCCCTCCCTTCCCTCTCTACCTTCCCTCCCTACCCTCTCTACCTTCCCTCCCTTCCCTCCCTACCCTCTCTACCTTCTCTACCTTCCCTCCCTACCCTCTCTACCTTCCCTCCCTACCCTCTCTACCTTCCCTCCCTACCTTCCCTCCCTACCTTCCCTACCTTCCCTCCCTATCCCCTCTACCTTCCCTCCCTACCCTCTCTACCTTCTCTACCTTCCCTCCCTACCCTCTCTATCTTCCCTCCCTACCCTCTCTACCTACCCTCCCTACCTTCTCTACCTTCCCTCCCTACCCTCTCTACCTTCCCTCCCTCCCTACCCTCCCTACCTTCCCTCCCTATCCCCTCTACCTTCCCTCCCTACCCTCCCTACCTTCCCTCCCTACCCTCTCTACCTTCCCTCCCTACCCTCTCTACCTTCTCTACCTTCCCTCCCTACCCTCTCTACCTTCCCTCTCTACCTTCTCTACCTTCCCTCCCTACCCTCTCTACCTTCCCTCTCTACCTTCTCTACCTTCCCTCCCTACCCTCTCTACCTTCTCTACCTTCCCTCCCTACCCTCTCTACCTTCCCTCTCTACCTTCTCTACCTTCCCTCCCTACCCTCTCTACCTTCCCTCCCTACCCTCCCTACCTTCCCTCCCTACCCTCTCTACCTTCCCTCCCTATCCCCTCTACCTTCCCTCCCTACCCTCTCTACCTTCCCTCCCTACCCTCTCTACCTACCCTCCCTACCTTCTCTACCTTCCCTCCCTACCCTCTCTACCTTCCCTCCCTACCCTCTCTACCTTCCCTCCCTACTCTCTCTACCTTCCCTCCTTACCCTCTCTACCTACCCTCCCTACCTTCTCTACCTTCCCTCCCTACCCTCTCTACCTTCCCTCTCTACCCTCTCTACCTTCCCTCCCTACCCTCTCTACCTACCCTCCCTACCTTCTCTACCTTCCCTCCCTACCCTCTCTACCTTCCCTCTCTACCTTCCCTCCCTACCCTCTCTACCTACCCTCCCTACCCTCTCTACCTACCCTCCCTACCTTCTCTACCTTCCCTCCCTACCCTCTCTACCTTCCCTCCCTACCCTCTCTGCCTTCCCTCCCTACCCTCTCTACCTACCCTCCCTACCTTCTCTACCTTCCCTCCCTACCCTCTCTACCTTCCCTCCCTACCTACCCTCCCTACCCTCCCTACCTTCCCTCCCTACCCTCTCTACCTACCCTCCCTACCTTCTCTACCTTCCCTCCCTACCCTCTCTACCTTCTTTCCCTACCTACCCTCCCTACCCTCTCTACCTTCCCTCTCTACCTTCCCTCCCTACCCTCTCTACCTTCCCTCCCTACCCTCTCTACCTTCCCTCCCTACCCTCCCTACCTTTCCTCCCTACCTACCCTCCCTACCCTCTCTACCTTCCCTCCCTACCCTCTCTACCTACCCTCCCTACCTTCTCTACCTTCCCTCCCTACCCTCTCTACCTTCCCTCCCTACCTACCCTCCCTACCCTCTCTACCTTCCCTCCCTACCCTCTCTACCTTCCCTCCCTACCTACCCTCCCTACCCTCTCTACCTTCCCTCCCTACCCTCTCTACCTTCCCTCCCTTCCCTCTCTACCTTCCCTCCCTACCCTCTCTACCTTCCCTCCCTACCCTCTCTACCTTCCCTCCCTGCCCTCCCTACCTTCCCTCCCTACCCTCTCTACCTTCCCTCCCTGCCCTCCCTACCTTCCCTCCCTACCCTCTCTACCTACCCTCCGTACCTTCTCTACCTTCCCTCCCTACCCTCTCTACCTTCCCTCCCTACCTACCCTCCCTACCCTCTCTACCTTCCCTCCCTACCCTCTCTACCTTCCCTCCCTACCCTCTCTACCTTCCCCCTCCCTACCCTCTCTACCTTCCCTCCCTACCCTCTCTACCTTCCCCCTCCCCACCCTCTCTACCTTCCCTCCCTACCCTCTCTACCTTCCCTCCCTACCTACCCTCCCTACCCTCTCTACCTTCCCTCCCTACCCTCTCTACCTTCCCTCCCTCCCTTCTCTACCTTCCATTACCACATTGTGTTGAGGTGGAAGAACTTAGCCTCATGAAAGCTTAATGGTTCAAGTTCATCTCTACAGTGATCCAGCCGCGAGCCCTGTTACCTAGGGCCTAAAGCAGTGGTGTTACCAGGGCCTAAAGCAGTGGTGTTACCTAGGGCCTAAAGCAGTGGTGTTACCTAGGGCCTAAAGCAGTGGTGTTACCAGGGCCTAAAGCAGTGGTGTTACCAGGGCCTAAAGCAGTGGTGTTACCTAGGGCCTAAAGCAGTGGTGTTACCTAGGGCCTAAAGCAGTGGTGTTACCTAGGGCCTAAAGCAGTGGTGTTACCTAGGGCCTAAAGCAGTGGTGTTACCTAGGGCCTAAAGCAGTGGTGTTACCTAGGGCCTAAAGCAGTGGTGTTACCTAGGGCCTAAAGCAGTGGTGTTACCTAGGGCCTAAAGCAGTGGTGTTATCAGGGCCTAAAGCAGTGGTGTTACCTAGGGCCTAAAGCAGTGGTGTTACCTAGGGCCTAAAGCAGTGGTGTTACCTAGGGCCTAAAGCAGTGGTGTTACCTAGGGCCTAAAGCAGTGGTGTTACCTAGGGCCTAAAGCAGTGGTGTTATCAGGGCCTAAAGCAGTGGTGTTACCTAGGGCCTAAAGCAGTGGTGTTACCTAGGGCCTAAAGCAGTGGTGTTACCTAGGGCCTAAAGCAGTGGTGTTATCAGGGCCTAAAGCAGTGGTGTTACCTAGGGCCTAAAGCAGTGGTGTTACCTAGGGCCTAAAGCAGTGGTGTTACCTAGGGCCTAAAGCAAGGGTGTTACCTAGGGCCTAAAGCAGTGGTGTTACCTAGGGCCTAAAGCAGTGGTGTTACCTAGGGCCTAAAGCAGTGGTGTTACCTAGGGCCTAAAGCAGTGGTGTTACCTAGGGCCTAAAGCAGTGGTGTTACCTAGGGCCTAAAGCAGTGGTGTTACCAGGGCCTAAACCAGTGGTGTTACCAGGGCCTAAAGCAGTGGTGTTACCTAGGGCCTAAAGCAGTGGTGTTACCTAGGGCCTAAAGCAGTGGTGTTACCTAGGGCCTAAAGCAGTGGTGTTACCAGGGCCTAAAGCAGTGGTGTTACCTAGGGCCTAAACCAGTGGTGTTACCTAGGGCCTAAAGCAGTGGTGTTACCTAGGGCCTAAAGCAGTGGTGTTACCTAGGGCCTAAAGCAGTGGTGTTATCAGGGCCTAAAGCAGTGGTGTTACCTAGGGCCTAAAGCAGTGGTGTTACCTAGGGCCTAAAGCAGTGGTGTTACCTAGGGCCTAAAGCAGTGGTGTTACCTAGGGCCTAAAGCAGTGGTGTTACCTAGGGCCTAAAGCAGTGGTGTTATCAGGGCCTAAAGCAGTGGTGTTACCTAGAGCCTAAAGCAAGGGTGTTACCTAGGGCCTAAAGCAAGGGTGTTACCTAGGGCCTAAAGCAAGGGTGTTACCTAGGGCCTCACACGTCTCTGGAGATCTATATACTTCGTGAGGGCCCTCCGCCTCGCTGAGCCCCAACAGTAATGAGGCTTTGTGGGTAAAGAAACATTATTGCTTCTCGTGGTGGAAAGGTTCAGTCTTCCAGGTGTGGAGGACGTGTCGAGGACCAGGTGTATAGGAGGCAGGTGTGTGGAGGGTGGAGTGACAACCAGGTGTTTTTGAGTGACAGTTGAAGAACGCGTGGTGACTGACAGGTGTGAATGGCAGTGTGGGAAGTGTGTGTTCAGGAGACAGATGTTGAAGGCGTGGTGAGGGCCAGGTCTATGGGAGACAGGTGTGTATGGCAGGATGATAGCCAGGTGTGTGGGAGACAGGTGTATACGGCGGGTTGGAGGCCAGGTGTGTGGGAGACAGGTGTATACGGCGGGTTGGAGGCCAGGTGTGTGGGAGACAGGTGTATACGGTTGGTTGGAGGCCAGGTGTGTGGGAGACAGGTGTGTATGGCGGGGTTATGGCCAGGTGTGTATGGCGGGGGTGATGGCCAGGTGTGTGGGAGACAGGTGTATACGGCGGGTTGGAGGCCAGGTGTGTGGTAGACAGGTGTGTATGGCGGGATGATAGCCAGGTGTGTGGGAGACAGGTGTATACGGCGGGTTGGAGGCCAGGTGTGTGGGAGACAGGTGTGTATGGCGGGGTTATAGCCAGGTGTGTGGGAGACAGGAGTGTACGGCGGGGTGGAGGCCAGGTGTGTGGGACACAGGAGTGTGCGGCGGGGTGGAGGCCAGGTGTGTGGGAGACAGGTGTGTATGGCGGGGTGATGGCCATGTGTGTGGGAGACAGGTGTGTACGACGGGGTGCAGGACAGGTGTGTGGGAGACAGGTGTGTACGGCGGGGTGGAGGCCGGGTGTATGGGAGACAGGTGTGTACGACGGGGTGCAGGACAGGTGTGTGGGAGACAGGTTAACATGGGATGAAAACAAAGTGAAATAAAAGAGTGAAAAAGACAGGTGTGGAGCGATGGATGAGTGACAGGTGTAGGCCAAGAGTAACGGGTCATGCTTGAAGGAGACAGGTGTATGCGTGAGTGAGGAACAGGTGTAGAGGATGTGGTCAGATATGATACTGTAGACAGGTGTATGGTACTGTAGGACAGGTGTATGGTACTGTAGATAGGTGTATGGTACTGTAGACAGGTGTATGGTACTGTAGGACAGGTGTATGGTACTTTAGGACAGGTGTATGGTACTGTAGACAGGTGTATGGTACTATAGACAGGTGTATGGTACTGTAGAACAGGTGTATGGTACTGTAGAACAGGTGTATGGTACTGTAGGACAGGTGTATGATTCTGTAGACAGGTGTATGGTACTGTAGGACAGGTGTGTGGTACTGCAAGTAGGTGTATGATACTGTAGACAGGTGTATGGTACTGTAGACAGGTGCATGATACTGTAGAACAGGTGTATGGTACTGTAGGACAGGTGTATGGTACTGTAGGACAGGTGTGTGGTACTGCAAATAGGTGTATGGTACTGAAGGACAGGTGTATGATACTGTAGAACAGGTGTATGGTACTGTAGAGAGGTGTATGGTACTGTAGGACAGGTGTATGGTACTGAAGGACAGGTGTATGGTACTGTATGACAGGTGTACGATACTGTAAGACAGGTGTATGGTACTGTAGGACAGGTGTATGATTCTGTAGACAGGTGTATGGTACTGTAGGACAGGTGTGTGGTACTGCAAATAGGTGTATGATACTGTAGACAGGTGTATGGTACTGTAGACAGGTGCATGATACTGTAGAACAGGTGTATGGTACTGTAGGACAGGTGCATGGTACTGTAGGACAGGTGTATGATACTGTAGGACAGGTGTATGGTACTGTAGGACAGGTGTATGATACCTGTAGGACACGTGTATGGTACTGTAGACAGGTATGTGTTACTGTAGACAGGTGTATGATACTGTAGAACAGGTGTATGGTACTGTAGATAGGTGTATGGTACTGTAGAACAGGTGTAGGGTACTGTAGACAGGTGTATGGTACTTTAGGACATGTGTATGGTACTGAAGGACAGGTGTATGGTACAGTAGGACAGGTGTATGGTACTGAAGGACAGGTGTATGGTACTGTAGGACAGGTGTATGGTACTGAAGGACAGGTGTATGGTACAGTAGGACAGGTGTATGGTACTGAAGGACAGGTGTATGGTACAGTAGGACATGTGTATGGTACTGAAGGACAGGTGTATGGTACAGTAGGACAGGTGTATGGTACTGAAGGACAGGTGTATGGTACAGTAGGACAGGTGTATGGTACTGAAGGACAGGTGTATGGTACAGTAGGACAGGTGTATGGTACTGAAGGACAGGTGTATGGTACAGTAGGACAGGTGTATGGTACTGAAGGACAGGTGTATGGTACAGTAGGACAGGTGTATGGTACTGAAGGACAGGTGTATGGTACAGTAGGACAGGTGTATGGTACTCACCTCTGCGGCTTCAGCATCCGGCTGCACACCTGTGGTCGCTGTGGCCTGCCTTCTCTCCCCTCTCAGTGTCTCTCCCCTCAGTGTCTCTCACTCTCCCTCGCTAAGCAAGAACTAAACATTCCACCACTTAAACATTTCCTTGTATAAGACGGCTAATCACTCAAGAATTATCACGCGCGAAGTATCTGTATGTGGAGTAATTTGGCGGGGTATTGTTCGCTCTTGTGGGATCAGGTCCAAACTGGAACAAAGTGGAGGCGAGATGCGGAGCGCGGGTGATGGACGCGCCCCACGGCGGCACGGAGGTGAGTGAGGCGGCAGGTGGAGCCCAGTGTGGCGGCGGTTGTGGCGGGGGGCGGGCCCCCTGGCGGTGGTTGTCGCGGGGGGGCGGGCCCCCTGGCGGCGGTTGTGGCGGGGCGCGGGCCCCCTGGCGGCGTCGACGGCCTGGGGCTGGCGGGGCTGGAAAACCATCGCCACTGTGGGAAGGGCAGCAGTACCACCCTCCTCCTCCCCCGCCCCGCCTACACACAACACTCCCGCCAACTGCCCCACCACTAACAATCATTGCTTTAATCTTTGGCCAACATTCTTGTTGTGGGTAGTAACCTGCACCAGCCGATGGTGATTACCACTATACTTCCCCATCACAGTCATACAGGCGTACATAACATTCTCTCCGGCGTATTTTGGTACAACAACTTGTACTTGAGACTTGAGACAACTTGAGACAGTTAAGCAAGTCCCAGCTGTGTCTGGGTACAAGTGACAGGATGAACAACCCAGCGGGTTTTCTTCCTATTGGGGAGTGTTGTACATGCTGCTATGGCGGTGTGTCCACTCACAGGATGAGTGGCGCTGCTCAATACTGTCACTATGGCGGTGTGTCCACTCACAGGATGAGTGGCGCTGCCCAATACTGTCACTATGGCGGTGTGTCCACTCACAGGATGAGTGGCGCTGCCCAATACTGTCACTATGGCGGTGTGTCCACTCACAGGATGAGTGGCGCTGGCCAATACTGTCACTATGGTGGTGTGTCCACTCACAGGATGAGTGGCGCTGCCCAATACTGTCACTATGGCGGTGTGTCCACTCACAAGATGAGTGGCGCTGGCCAATACTGTCACTATGGTGGTGTGTCCACTCACAGGATGAGTGGCGCTGCCCAATACTGTCACTATGGCGGTGTGTCCACTCACAAGATGAGTGGCGCTGCCCAATACTGTCACTATGGCGGTGTGTCCACTCACAGGATGAGTGGCGCTGCCCAATACTGTCACTATGGTGGTGTGTCCACTCACAGGATGAGTGGCGCTGCCCAATACTGTCACTATGGTGGTGTGTCCACTCACAGGATGAGTGGCGCTGCCCAATACTGTCACTATGGTGGTGTGTCCACTCACAGGATGAGTGGCGCTGCCCAATACTGTCACTATAGTGGTGTGTCCACTCACAGGATGAGTGGCGCTGCCCAGTACTGTCACTATGGCGGTGTGTCCACTCACAGGATGAGTGGCGCTGCCCAATACTGTCACTATGGCGGTGTGTCTACTCACAGGATGAGTGGCGCTGCCCAATACTGTCACTATAGTGGTGTGTCCACTCACAGGATGAGTGACGCTGCCCAATACTGTCACTATGGCGGTGTGTCCACTCACAGGATGAGTGGCGCTGCCCAATATTGTCACTATGGCGGTGTGTCCACTCACAGGATGAGTGGCGCTGCCCAATACTCTCACTATGGCGGTGTGTCCACTCACAAGATGAGTGGCGCTGCCCAGTACTGTCACTACGGTGGTGTGTCCACTCACAGGATGAGTGGCGCTGACCAATGCTGTCACTATGGTGGTGTGTCCACTCACAGAATGAGTGGCGCTGCCCAATACTGTCACTATGGTGGTGTGTCCACTCACAAGATGAGTGGCGCTGCCCAATACTGTCACTATGGCGGTGTGTCCACTCACAGGATGAGTGGCGCTGCCCAGTACTGTCACTATGGCGGTGTGTCCACTCACAGGATGAGTGACGCTGCCCAATACTGTCACTATGGCGGTGTGTCCACTCACAGGATGAGTGGCGCTGCCCAATACTGTCACTATGGCGGTGTGTCCACTCACAGGATGAGTGACGCTGCCCAGTACTGTCACAATGGCGGTGTGTCCACTCACAAGATGAGTGGCGCTGCCCAATACTGTCACTATGGCGGTGTGTCCACTCACAGGATGAGTGGCGCTGCCCAATACTGTCACTATGGCGGTGTGTCCACTCACAGGATGAGTGGCGCTGCCCAATACTGTCATTATGGCGGTGTGTCCACTCACAAGGTGAGTGGCGCTCGCCAATACTGTCACTATGGCGGTGTGTCCACTCACAGGATGAGTGGCGCTGCCCAATACTGTCACTATGGCGGTGTGTCCACTCACAGGATGAGTGGCGCTGCCCAATACTGTCACTATGGCGGTGTGTCCACTCACAGGATGAGTGGCGCTGCCCAATACTGTCACTATGGTGGTGTGTCCACTCACAGGATGAGTGGCGCTGCCCAATACTGTCATTATGGCGGTGTGTCCACTCACAAGGTGAGTGGCGCTCGCCAATACTGTCACTATGGCGGTGTGTCCACTCACAGGATGAGTGGCGCTGCCCAATACTGTCACTATGGCGGTGTGTCCACTCACAGGATGAGTGGCGCTGGCCAATACTGTCACTATGGCGGTGTGTCCACTCACAGGATGAGTGGCGCTGGCCAATACTGTCACTATGGTGGTGTGTCCACTCACAGGATGAGTGACGCTGCCCAATACTGTCACTATGGCGGTGTGTCCACTCACAGGATGAGTGGCGGTGCCCAGTACTGTCACTATGGCGGTGTGTCCACTCACAGGATGAGTGGCGCTGCCCAATACTGTCACTATGGCGGTGTGTCCACTCACAGGATGAGTGGCGCTGCCCAATACTGTCACTATGGCGGTGTGTCCACTCACAGGATGAGTGGCGCTGCCCAATACTGTCACTATGGCGGTGTGTCCACTCACAGGATGAGTGGCGCTGCCCAATACTGTTACTATGGTGGTGTGTCCACTCACAAGGTGAGTGGCGCTCGCCAATACTGTCACTATGGCGGTGTGTCCACTCACAGGATGAGTGGCGCTGCCCAATACTGTCACTATGGGGGTGTGTCCACTCACAGGATGAGTGGCGCTGCCCAATACTGTCACTATGGCGGTGTGTCCACTCACAGGATGAGTGGCGCTGCCCAATACTGTCACTATGGCGGTGTGTCCACTCACAGGATGAGTGGCGCTGGCCAATACTGTCACTATGGTGGTGTGTCCACTCACAGGATGAGTGACGCTGCCCAATACTGTCACTATGGCGGTGTGTCCACTCACAGGATGAGTGGCGGTGCCCAGTACTGTCACTATGGCGGTGTGTCCACTCACAGGATGAGTGGCGCTGCCCAATACTGTCACTATGGGGGTGTGTCCACTCACAGGATGAGTGGCGCTGCCCAATACTGTCACTATGGCGGTGTGTCCACTCACAGGATGAGTGACGCTGCCCAATACTGCCACTATGGTGGTGTGTCCACTCACAGGATGAGTGACGCTGCCCAATACTGTCACTACGGTGGTGTGTCCACTCACAGGATGAGTGACGCTGCCCAATAAACTCGTCCCTCGCGGCAAAATTTAAAACAAAAAATCAGAACCCGTGTTACCTCCGCCGTCCTCTGAGACTGTGGCCTCATACCACATCCTCCACCATTAAAGACAGACTCAACAACCAACCACACATAAGGAATAACCATCAAGGAGGAGGTCATTCCTTGTGACCTCATCATCCTCCATATGACCCTGTTCCTACCCCGCCATCATGCTCCTGACTCCCCTCCTCCACGCTCCAATCCCTCCTCCATCATACTCCCTCCCCTACAGCCATCATGCTCCTGTCCCCCCTCCACCATGGTTCTTCCCCTGGAGAAGACTGGCTAAAGAGAAAGAAGCGAAGACTTCCCATACTGGGTGAGACACAGGGATAAGCAGGAAACAGATCAAGGACCCGTGTGTCCGTGGTAGTGATGGCCCCGTTAAGGTCCCGTGTGTCCGTGGTAGTGATGGCCCCGTTAAGGTCCCGTGTGTCCGTGGTAGTGTTAGCCCCGTTAAGGTCCCGTGTGTCCGTGGTAGTGATGGCCCCGTTAAGGTCCCGTGTGTCCGTGGTAGTGATGGCCCCGTTAAGGTCCCGTGTGTCCGTGGTAGTGTTAGCCCCGTTAAGGTCCCGTGTGTCCGTGGTAGTGTTGGCCCCGTTAAGGTCCCGTGTGTCCGTGGTAGTGTTGGCCCCGTTAAGGTCCCGTGTGTCCGTGGTAGTGTTAGCCCCGTTAAGGTCCCGTGTGTCCGTGGTAGTGTTAGCCCCGTTAAGGTCCCGTGTGTCCGTGGAAGTGTTAGCCCCGTTAAGGTCCCGTGTGTCCGTGGTAGTGTTAGCCCCGTTAAGGTCCCGTGTGTCCGTGGTAGTGTTGGCCCCGTTAAGGTCCCGTGTGTCCGTGGTAGTGTTAGCCCCGTTAAGGTCCCGTGTGTCCGTGGTAGTGTTAGCCCCGTTAAGGTCCCGTGTGTCCGTGGTAGTGTTGGCCCCGTTAAGGTCCCGTGTGTCCGTGGTAGTGTTGGCCCCGTTAAGGTCCCGTGTGTCCGTGGTAGTGTTGGCCCCGTTAAGGACCCGTGTGTCCGTGGTAGTGTGAGCCCCGTTAAGGTCCCGTGTGTCCGTGGTAGTGTTGGCCCCGTTAAGGTCCCGTGTGTCCGTGGTAGTGTGAGCCCCGTTAAGGTCCCGTGTGTCCGTGGTAGTGATGGCCCCGTTAAGGTCCCGTGTGTCCGTGGTAGTGTTGGCCCCGTTAAGGTCCCGTGTGTCCGTGGTAGTGTGAGCCCCGTTAAGGTCCCGTGTGTCCTTGGTAGTGTTAGCCCCGTTAAGGTCCCGTGTGTCCGTGGTAGTGTGAGCCCCGTTAAGGTCCCGTGTGTCCTTGGTAGTGTTGGCCCCGTTAAGGTCCCGTGTGTCCGTGGTAGTGTTAGCTCCGTTAAGGTCCCGTGTGTCCGTGGTAGTGTTAGCCCCGTTAAGGTCCCGTGTGTCCGTGGTAGTGTTAGCCCCGTTAAGGTCCCGTGTGTCCGTGGTAGTGTTAGCCCCGTTAAGGTCCCGTGTGTCCGTGGTAGTGTTAGCCCCGTTAAGGTCCCGTGTGTCCGTGGTAGTGTGAGCCCCGTTAAGGTCCCGTGTGTCCTTGGTAGTGTTGGCCCCGTTAAGGTCCCGTGTGTCCGTGGTAGTGTTAGCTCCGTTAAGGTCCCGTGTGTCCGTGGTAGTGTGAGCCCCGTTAAGGTCCCGTGTGTCCTTGGTAGTGTTGGCCCCGTTAAGGTCCCGTGTGTCCGTGGTAGTGTTAGCTCCGTTAAGGTCCCGTGTGTCCGTGGTAGTGTTAGCCCCGTTAAGGTCCCGTGTGTCCGTGGTAGTGTTAGCCCCGTTAAGGTCCCGTGTGTCCGTGGTAGTGTTAGCCCCGTTAAGGTCCCGTGTGTCCGTGGTAGTGTTAGCCCCGTTAAGGGTCTACTTTAGGGCTGATGATCAGTACCTCGAGGGAAGCAGCAGTAGTCACGCACCCCGGTAATAATAGTACTTCTACCACCTATTTGGTCTAACGTTCAAGAGTGGACTGTTGTTCCCAATAAAGTGATCCCAACCACTTGGGCTGGACGGTAGAGCGATGGTCTCGCTTCATGCAGGTCGGCGTTCAATCCCCGACCGTCCAAGTGTTTGGGCGTCATTATCTCCCCCCCCCCCCCGTCCCATCCCAAATCTTTATCCTGACTCCTTCCAAGTGCTATATGATCTAATGGCTTGGCGCTTTCTCCTGATAGTTTCCTTCCCTTCCTAATATAGATCAAGTTCGAACTAAGGAATTACCTCAAAGTTCATACTGGAACAATTTAAAAGTAACTGAAGAACCTTGTAATATAACCAAGCCTTGTCTACCTTGTGCACGCAAGCCTGGGCGGAGTATACTCCGTGTTAGGCCTGTGTCGTGCACGAGTGTGTGCTCTACTAGGCCCAGGGATGTTCATGTTTGACTTGGACTTTTCTTGGACGCTCTCTACAAATTTAATAGTGCAAAATGTGAATGTTGTTGGCTTCAACAGTAAATTTTTCGACGGTGTGACCAAATAGTGTTTATAAGTACTATCATTTAAGCGGGATGGGTTCCGCTTGTGGGTGGGGAGTGGGCTGAGTCCGTGTCACACACCTACACTTCTCTATCCCAGTAACTTCATCCGGACCGCTCGCCAAATCCCCTTCACCTCCACCACCCCCACCACCCCTCCCTCCACCCCCACCACCCCTCCCTCCACCCCCCCCATACCCCCACCACCCCTCCCTCCACCCCCACCACCCCTCCCTCCACCCCCCCATACCCCCAACCGTTCCCATACATAGAACATACATAGGAGATGTTTTCCGCATACAGAATCAATGCTCTTAACACTAATTGTCAAACTGGTATAGCTTTTCCCTTATTCATATGTTCAGGTTGTGCGTGTTGGTATACATGCGTGTGTGCGTGTTGGTATACATGCGTGTGTGCGTGTTGGTATACATGCGTGTGTGCGTGTTGGTATACATGCGTGTGTGCGTGTTGGTATACATGCGTGTGTGCGTGTTGGTATACATGCGTGTGTGCGTGTTGGTATACATGCGTGTGTGCGTGTTGGTATACATGCGTGTGTGCGTGTTGGTATACATGCGTGTGTGCGTGTTGGTATACATGCGTGTGTGCGTGTTGGTATACATGCGTGCGTACGGTTGTTCTCGCGTATAGTCTTCAATATATGAGGACAAGTGCCCTCGCTCGGCTGCGTTTCTGGGGTTGAATAATGTATATCCTCCGTATGTTTACATTTATATGAGACAATATCCATAATATCTCTCTTTTTTATCTTATTCCGCTTTTTACCTATAAAATGTTCCTTGGTACGTCCCTCTGGCTCATTACAGTGTTCACCTGCCATTTGTGACCCTCGTCTTGCCCCAAGCCCATATCAGTCGGCTTGGGTTGGTAATAATATTTAATATCTAACTATATAATATATAATATCTAACTATAAAATACCTAATATCTTGTCTAATATCTACTATAACTCTCTATTGACGTAGTTCAGTATTATTTGCCCTCTAATTTATTCTACTTAATCACTGAGCTTACCCTAAAGAAGTTCTTCCTGGTATACATGTGATTCATCTTGCTGTCTAACTTCCATTTTATGGACGTTAGCTTCCTCCATGGAAGCTAACGCCCACCAACCAAGCTTCCAGAATGGATGGTTGGTGGGAGCTGCGGTGCCGGAGTTGATGCTGGAGGCGCCGGCGGAGGTAGTGAAAGGTTATGCTTTTTTGAATTCAGCCTCTTTCAAAATTATTTCTTGTCTGCAGGGGCAGCGGTAGGAAATCGCAGAGTGATCGCCTTTGCAGAGTAGGCAGCATCGAGTTTGTGGCTTGCAGATGGAGTGGTGGTGATCCTTGGCGCAGATGCTGCACTTCTGGATGGGATGCTGACACTTGGTGGGGTGAGAGAACTCGTAGCACTTGAAGCACTCTTGTACCTCGTAGATGCGTTTATTCTTCACTCGGTAGGACGGGATCTTGATGCCAAAGCAGTTGATTCCTTGTGTGGTGGCTTGGTTACTTGCGGCTAATAAGGTGAATGTTATTTTCAAAGTTGGACGTTATCCGTCGACCCCACCGAGAAGTGCCCCAGAAAATACCCTCAAGTCCAGGTTTTCATCCTCTGTGCTGGCGTAGATATCATTGGTTTGCTTGTCCGCGATCCATTAGCTGGTCTCGTTCATAAAGACCGTTCTTCCGGCAATGAATTGGTATGGATAATGGTCTCGAAGTGCGCTTCGTGCATGTCAGCCGAGCGAGGTGGAGAATATTTTTAGTCAGTGCAGAGTTCATGGCTGTGAAACGTTGACGACAGTGGCGAGTTTGTGTCATAAGCTCACATGTCGGCTGATTTTCTGTCGTAAATTCGCAAACTGTAGTTGTTAAAAGCTCACAACACTTGATATTTGTGTTTCACGAACTTTCAATATAAGGAAGTTTGGCACCACAGTCCATCTTGGATGGCGGGAAGAAAGAGGAGGGTATACGCTACCCAAGACTTCAGATACGAGACACTGGACGCACTCTTGGAAACATTTTTGCTCAACTATATGTATTTGCAATTAGTTGCGAGAAATTACACTCAAAGCTGATATTAGCACTACTAAAAGTACGAGCATTAGAGCGCTTGTCTACAGCTTTTGAAGAGAACAAACGTTCCTGCTCGATCATTCACGAAGTTATATTAGCAGTAACTACCACCTTCAACAGTGAAGTCCAACGAGGACGTTGGTGGTCACAACTAACGCATGGAGACCTCCAGGTAAGGTACTCCCCAAGTTGAGCTTACGGGGGTTGAACGATTCGTGGAGACCAAGGCTCGACTCCTTGGTCCCTACTCCACACTGCCAGTCAACTGGTGTTCAAGCTCCTGACCCTGTTGCTCTCTGACATATACACATTTGAAACTGTTTATGAAGTCTGCGGTGTACACCACCTCAGTTCCTATAGCACATTCCATTTGTTCACGACTTTAGCCCTGAAATTTCTTCTGTCTCAGTGGCTCATTCGGGTAATCAGTTTTCACCTGTGTCCCCCTAGTTCGTGTTCCACCTGTGATAATAAAAACATTTTTTATCTACTCAGTGACTCCCATGACTCTTCAGTCTTCCAGTGACGTGAGGTTTAATTTCAATAGCCTTCAGTCGTAGTTAATATCTCTCCGCTCAGGGACTTGTCTGGTGGCATGCCTCTCAACTTTAGGTTCGTCTTGTCTTTCACTCGAAATAGACTCCACACTGTAGCCGCTTACTCCAGGATGTGTGTGTGTGTGTGTGTGTGTGTGTGTGTGTGTGTGTGTGTGTGTGTGTGTGTGTGTGTGTGTGTGTGTGTGTGTGTGTGTGTGGGTGTGTGTGTGTGTGTGTGTGTGTGTGTGTGTGTGTGTGTGTGTGTGTGTGTGTGTTTACTAGTTGTGTTTTTGCGGGGGTTGAGCTCTGCTCTTTCGGCCCGCCTCTCAACTGTCAATCAACTGTTTACTAACTACTTTTTTTTTTTTTTACCACACCACACACACACACACCCCAGGAAGCAGCCCGTGACAGCTGACTAACTCCCAGGTACCTATTTACTGCTAGGTAACAGGGGCACTTAGGGTGAAAGAAACTTTGCCCATTTGTTTCTGCCTCGTGCGGGAATCGAACCCGCGCCACAGAATTACGAGTCCTGCGCGTTATCCACCAGGCTACCAGGCCCCTGTGTGTGTGTGTGTGTGTGTGTGTGTGTGTGTGTGTGTGTGTGTGTGTGTGTGTGTGTGTGTGTGTGTGGGTGTGGGTGTGTGTGTGTGTGTGTGTGTGCGTGTGTACTTACCTAATTGTGTTTGCGGGGGTTGAGCTCTGGTTCTTTGGTCCCGCCTCTCAAACGTCAATCAACAGGTGTACAGGTTCCTGAGCCTATTGGGCTCTATCATATCTACACATGAAACTGTGTATGGAGTCAGCCTCCACCACATCACTTCCTAATGCATTCCATTTGTCAACCACTCTGACACTAAAAAAGTTCTTTCTAATATCTCTGTGGCTCATTTGGGCACTCAGTTTCCATCTGTGTCCCCTTGTGCGTGTGCCCCTTGTGTTAAATAGCCTGTCTTTATCTACCCTATCAATTCCCATGACTCTCTGCTTCCTATTGCTCAGGTACTCCCTTATCCACTGGAGCACCGTACCAGTTACACCTGCCTGTCTCTCCAGCTTATGTACCAGCCTCTTATGCGGTACTGTGTCAAAGGCTTTCCGACAATCCAAGAAAATGCAGTCCGCCCAACCTTCTCTTTCTTGCTTAATCTTTGTCACCTGGTCGTAGAATTCTATTAAGCCAGTCAGGCAAGATTGACCCTCCCTGAATCCATGCTGGCGATTTGTCACGAAGTCCCTTCTCTCCAGATGTGTTACCAGGTTTTTTCTCACGATCTTCTCCATCACCTTGCATGGTATACAAGTCAAGGACAGTGGCCTGTAGTTCAGTGCCTCTTGCCTGTCGCCCTTTTTGTATATTGGGACCACATTCGCCGTTTTCCATATTTCTGATAGGTCTCCCGTCTCCAGTGACTTACTAAACACTATGGAGAGTGGCAAGCAAAGTGCCTTTGCACACTCTTTCAGTACCCATGGCGAGATCTTGTCTGGACCAACAGCCTTTCTAACATCCAGATCCAGCAGGTGTCTCTTGACCTCCTCTCTCGTAACTTCGAAATCTTCCACGGCCGCCTGGTTTACCTCCCTTTCTCCTAGCACAGTGACCACTCTGTTTGCGAAAGTGAATTTTCTTATATTTCTTCGGCATCTGTGTTTAGCTAGTTTAAATCTATGACCTCTTGTTCTTAAAGTTCCAGGTCTCAAGAAATCTTCCCTATCGATTTTATCAATTCCTGTTACTATTTTGTATGTAGTGATCATATCACCTCTTTTTCTTCTGTCTTCTAGTTTTGGCATATTTAATGCCTCTAACCTCTCCTCGTAGCTCTTGCCCTTCAGCTCTGGGAGCCACTTAGTAGCATGTCTTTGCACTTTTTCCAGTTTGTTGATGTGCTTCTTAAGATATGGGCACCACACAACCGCTGCATATTCTAGCTTTGGCCTAACAAAAGTCGTGAACAATTTCTTTAGTATATCGCCATCCATGTATGTAAAAGCAATTCTGAAGTTAGAAAGCGTGGTATAGGCTCCTCGCACAATATTTTTTATGTGGTCCTCAGGTGATAGTTTTCTATCTAGAACCACCCCTAGATCTCTTTCTTTATCAGAATTCTTTAAAGATTTCTCACATAATATATAGGTTGTGTGGGGTCTATGTTCTCCTATTCCACATTCCATAACATGGCATTTATTAACATTAAATTCCATTTGCCAAGTGGTGCTCCATATACTTATTTTGTTCAGGTCATCTTGAAGGGCACGACAATCATCTAAGTTTCTTATCCTTCCTATTATCTTAGCATCATCAGCAAACATGTTCATATAATTCTGTATACCAACTGGTAGATCATTTATGTACACAATAAACATCACTGGTGCAAGAACTGAACCCTGTGGTACTCCACTTGTGACATTTCTCCAGTCCG